>NC_039362.1:43851231-44158054 GCF_003573695.1 Papaver somniferum | reverse complement strand
AACAACCAAAAGATAAACTTTGAAAACCCTAAAAATGATTTCTCCTTTTTAAACAACACTAAAAGATGTTTAAGATCAAGATTAGAAGAATTATAAGAAGACTTAGCTTTTGGAAAAGAAACAATTGTCCATCATCATCGCGATTTTGAAAAAACCTAGTCTTCATGAATATCCAGAGATGCTTTGATGTACGAAATTGAAACGAAGAAATGAAGTTTTCTGTATTCAAGGCTGCCTCAAATAATGTTTCTATACGTAGGGATGTTTTGGGAATTTACCAAAAAGGAAATAATAAGTCCGCACGTGTGCCGGATTAGAGAGTACAAGATCTGGTCCAAAAACATGTTTCTGGACCAGCGATTAAATTTTTTCTGGTGCTGGACTACACATTAACGGGTTCTCTTATAACTGGATTAACCAGTAATTCCTAGAAATATATAAGCTTAGACAATAATAAGAACTTAAATAATGACTTCGACAAAAATCTAGTACAATCTTTGGCCTCCTGGTTTTCTTCATTTGACGTGTTTTACATTCAACGCGCTCGTGAACTATTTTTTTCTTTGTTTTTGAACTTCGGTTGTTAACATTCAAAACTAGGGCTTTTCTTTTCCTTATAACATTTTTTTTCTTCTGTAGATTAGCTCTAAAACTTGCACAACTTTTTCCTTTTTACCTTTTTCAATTTTGTTTTAAATTTCCACATATCCTATTCACAGCAGCCTCAAGTCTGACTTCACAAAAAAGAAAAATAGCCATATGGGACATTTCAAGAAAAAAATTTAAAGAGAAGATTGAATTTTGGTGTGAGGTGAATGTTGAAAGGATTGAGTATTTGTAAGGGGGAAAAATAGTCGTTGTAATCCGACCGTTAAAGGAGCATTATGAGACGACCATCCCATAGCTACGGCCGGGTTAACCTATGTCGAGAAACATTTATAGCACGTTTGAATACACATCTAGAAGTAGATTTTCGATTTCTAGAAGTCAAAAAGCAAGAAGTTAATTTGGGTGTAAAATTTTAGAACGACTTCTAGAAGCAGAAAAGCCAACTTTTTGTGAAGAAAAATGTTTTTGCTTCTGACTTCTAATTCTGGAAAAACAGTGTAGATGGTGGATTTTCGAAAAGGGCTAAAATCGTAAACTCATAATTATACGAAGCTCTGATCCAGCAATCAGACGTGAGTATTGAGACACGGGTCTCTCATAGAATTTTGAACGAATAGCACTTTCTCTCAGAGTACATGTAGATATGTAGTCTCACGACTGGACAACGGCATATCTCATGAACACTGAACACTTTCAGTGATTATTTCTATATAGTATCACGAGATGGACGGCTCCTAGACAGCTTCCTCTGCTAGTATAGAGCGATAACGTCTTCAGTAACAAACAACGAGTTTACCCTGACTATATAAAGGATATGCTTACCGACAAGCTCATATCGGGATAATTAATGCTCCTAGACAGCTTGCTCTACTAGTATAGAGCCACAAAGTTAATTATTCCTAATTAAGATTAATTTTGCCGCGACATTCACTACTGAATTCCCAGAATAATCTATTATTGCTCCTATTCCATGGTCGAATCCACGACCGGTCCCATGGAATGACAATAAAAATTGCTCCTATTCCATGGTCGAATCTGCGACTGGTCCCGCGGAATGTCAATAAACAATTGTTCCGATTCTATGATCGAATCCACGACTTGATCTCATAGAATAACAATAACTATATTATCTCATTACTCCAATTTCATGATCGAATCCACATCTGGTCTCATAAATGGTAATAGATAAATCTTAATTACTCCGATTCTATGGTCGAATCTAGATCCCATGGAATGGTAATGCTCACTTTATTATTCTGAATTCGTAGTCGAATCCTCAGCTGATCCTATGAATTAATAATAAACATCTTATTACTCAGTTTTGTGAATTATTCTCCACTGAATTCCACAATTAGTAATAAATAATCAACAACCGGGCGTCTGAGCTACCTCTAAGTAAGCCCCGATTCAAATGGTGAAAGTGTATTCAACGACGATACACTAACAGTCACCGCACGAACGAGTATTTCAAAATACAACGAAACGATGAACCTATGCAAAATAGGGAAGAAAATAATAAATAATTAAAAATATTGACCAAGGTGCTGGGAACACGGACACACGACCTACCGACCGTGCCGTGATCAGTTCCACGCCAGTTTTATATTTTTAATACATTTTTATTATTTTCCGTGATTTGATGAAAATTCTCTCATCTGATCGAATTTCCTTCGTCTCGAGGAAACTCCTCGGTTTCATGGTACTTCCATAAATACATAAAAAATAATATAAAATTAAGGAAAGGAGTGTGGGGCGTGACCATTGGCCAACCGTCCATGCCTTGGTCCCAGCCGGCCCCACACCTCACGGTTCTTTATTATTATATTATTATTATTATTATTTCTCTAATTTCATGAAAAACTCCTTGATTTCATGGTATTTTTTGCACAAATCATCATATAATAATAAAATAAAATAAAATTATGAAAACTTGTGGGACCGGGCCACTAGCCGGTCCCACACTCCCTTTGTTTTATTATTTTATTATTATTTATCCTATTTTCCTTGAATTCATCAAATTCCTTGATTTTATGGTATTTCTCTCAAATTAGGAAAAATTCCCTCAAATCATCAAAAATACCTAAAAAATATTAAAAAATTATGAAAAACTCGTGGGACCGGGCCATAGCCGGTCGGCCATGCCTTCATGGTCCCACACGCCCGTGTTTTATTATTTTAATATTTTGCTTCCATGAACTCATGAAAACTCCTTCAATTCATGGAAACTCCCTAAATTCATCAAATTTCTCAAAATTCATGAATTTTTCATAAAATCATCAAAATATTATAAAATTAAGGAAAATACACCACGGGACCGTGGTCACGACCGGCCGACCATGCATTAACCACGGCGGTCCCACGCATCCTCATTCCTTATTTTATAATTATTTTTCATCATCTCATGGTGTTTTCCTCAGTTTCGTCGAAACCCTAATTTTGGCATAGTTTCTCGAATGGATGCTCAATTGCACGCCAGAAAATATCAAAATTCTAAGAACTGAGACGCGGACGCCTTGGGGACACGAGCAAGCTATCTTGACCGACCAAGATTGGCTCTTTGGCTCACGGAAGCCGGTCCCATCAATTTTCACAGTTTTGACCTAATTTGCACAATTGCTCGTATTAGGTCCAAAACTCTTCCAAACACTTTGGATTTTCATGAAGTGATCTCCAGGCGGTCACGTGACTACCCAGGGACGGTTTCATGACCCCATGTTCGGTCCCTCACTCCGTCATAATTAATCAGGTTTTCTCACCTAAGGCTCAGACGAGCATTTTCGAATAAATGATTAAACCAGCATTTAATCATTATTTCACCAACAAATCATCAACTCTTCAGGAGTTCTTTGTATTTTCTCACGTGAGCATATGGACACTACATGGTTGATCCACGGTCCCATGTAGTCGCTCCCTCGTTCGTCCCATGGTTAAAATTCTGACGAACCATGAATTGATCATCAATTGATCAAATTAGGGTTTCTGAATCCAAGGATCATCATTCCAGATTCCAACCTTAATAATTTTACGACGACCTCATGGTCATTAATCTTATTAATTATGCTCGGTTCAACAACCAGTACTTTAATTAATATTTTGGTCACGCTGCCAATAATCCATCAGATGAGCAACACTTGCTCAGACGATCAAATATTCAACAATTCATCACATGAGCAACACTTGCTCAGATGATAAATATTTTCTCAAACCAAGGAATATTGGTTCAATAATCAATATTCAACGATCCATCGAATGAGCAATACTTACTCACTTCATCGTAAGAACTATACCTTTGTCTCATGACATGTTCAATTCATGAGTTTCAGAACATCATGTTCAACTCAGCAACTACATGGACTCATCGTCTCATCAAACCACGAAGTCATCAATTGACTAACAAACCACGAGACGTCAATCGTGTCACTTTGGGGGACATCACTAAGGGTTTTGGTCTGGCAGTCTACGGTACGTGTGTTCAAAAACACGATGGAATGTGAGCAAGTCGTGCAATCAGTTGAAGGAATTCACGAGGTAGTGGGTGGAAAATCGACCAAGTCTCCACATGTTGAGCAACTGGTTTCAAACACGATCTCCACTTCCCAACTCCTTGATTCCATCAACTGTCACACTTCATGGGATCATGGTGTCTACAATTCCAACAATATAAATAAGTCTCTGAATCATGATTGAAGGGGCATCATCAGTATCATCAATCTCACATCAAACTGACAACATGAGATCATCAACTCATCAATTGAGCAACTACTCTCAATTGAGAAATTTCAATCATTCGGAGCTTATCATATTCAGAACTGACACACCCACAATCTTTGATTACCATTGATTCCACGCATTTCTCAGCTTCCCTCCTACAGATCAACCCATCCTCTCTTGTGACCGAATTTACTCTGGAACGGTCATTGTCTTGATTTAGGCCGGAGTACTATAGATTGATCTCTCGAATCTAAAGCACCCCCTTTGCAGCGGTGCATCTGTGTGAGGTTTAACATTTCGCTCGGTTCGAGGAGTCTCCTCCGTACGGTCGACTCCTCAATTCCGTAAAAACCAGCAAATCTTTTTCCCCCATCTACAGATTGGCGACCACAGTGGGAGATCATTCTCTCGGTTGCAATCTCACAATCTAACAAAGATGGTTGATCTTAGGTCTGGTTCAGTTACCAATCCGGGTTCAACACCCGACTCTCGCATCGCAATTTCTAATGATACTGCAATAGCAAGTACTACGCCTCTCAACATTGCAGGCTTCAGTGGTACCGCTAATACCACTCCTCCAGCCAGCAATGTCATGCCACATGTTACTACTGCTCCTCCAAGTACTGGTGCTCCAGTGATCACCCCTGCAAGTGACGGCACTGGCACCATCAACAATCCACTCTTCGGTCGGTCTCCTGAAGAAACCATAGGAAATCAGCCTACCATAGTTGATCTCACGAAGGTTCAGACTGACGTGGCTGCAACACAGAAGCAGTTGTGTGTTTATATTAAAACTCTCACAGACAAGCTTACGTCTGAACGAACTCAGCCTCAGCGCGAGAAAGGAAAAGCTAAAGAAACATCTTAAACCGCTGATCCTGAAATCTCTCCAATCCATATTGTACATGATGAAGAATTCCGCAAAGTTGCAGATGACTCTCCAGCAACGGAACCTGCAAGTTTCATCACTCGTGAAGATATGGAGTGTTTTTATGAGGATCGATGAAAAGACAAGACATCATCCATCCATCGTCACCAACCTCCACACTGCCATACAGAGGATTCCTCTTTCAAAAGGTTATACCGCTCCAACATTCATTCTTTATGATGGAACATGCAATACTCAAAAACATATTTCTCGGTTTCTGGAATTATTGGGCGAACACGAGCACAACCATGTCGTCCGTCTGGAGAAATTTTCAAAATCCTTGAAAGGCAGGGCATACACCTGGTACAACAACATCGCATCGTGAAGTATCACCGATTGGGCAGAGATGATTAATGCTTTCTACAGAAAATACTTCTTCGTGTCAGAGCAAGTCACTCTCTCGGATCTAGGAAGGATGTTTCGAAGGAGCAACGAACATCCTGATGATTATGTGAAAAGGTTCAGAATTCAAGCCTTTGGAATGCCATGACCCAAACGTCACATAACAACAACTTGTAGACTTGTGCGTCAACAAAATGATCCCGATCTACAGAGCCTTGCTGGAAAACCTCCGGTTCCACACTTTCTCAGAACTTCATGAAGCATCCAAAAAGATCAGCGACTACTACACCTGCTTTACTGAGCAAAGTCTACAAGGTCGAGGAACCTTGGAGCATCCGACGCCTGATCAACAAACAGTACGATGTCCAACCTTCCATGAACATTGTTGCTCAAGGAAGAAAAAAGAAAGCTTCTGCTCAAACATGGGACATCCAACACCTCTTCCTAAAAAAGCATCACGGAAGGATAACCAATCTTGCACAAACCTCGACCTGGCATTAACGAACGGGAAAATGATCGGACAGACTAAACTTCTCATGAAGGAGTGATCGAGTTACTGGAAGTCTGGGTTCAAGACGGTGCAATCAAACTGTTGCTCATCATAGAGAGCCAACATGAAGAATCCAAGGTACTGTGACCTTCGTAGATTTATCAATCATTCGACAAGTAACTGCAATATTTTGAAGCACGTAGAGTACACAAGAATACTCTCCCAATCATAACCTTTACACTCTCCGAACAACCTATCAAAGAGGCAGTTCAATCCTTGGTCGAACGTGAATTTCTCTATCTGTCGAAGGCACAAAAGAGAGACATGTTCACATCACTGAACCACATCGTGTCAAGAAGTCCATTCCGGAAATACTTCTTGAGCCTCCAGCCACAAACCAAGAGATGTACGACTGGGGACTTCTTACCACAGTCGAAGAAACGAATTTGGAAGAACGTTGATCGATGCCGACACCGCCATCAACATCATTCCACTGAAAACCTCAGAGCCGCAGGCATCAGTCGACAAGAAGCTACTCATGCTCCCATCTCAATCAGAGACCTTGAAGGAGCGCTCGGAATACTTATGGCTACATCACTATCAAAGTGAACATAAGTTCAACACTAGACAGAAACCAAGTTTCACATAATCAGGAAGATCCAGGATATGACATGTCCTTCAGACGAGCGTGGATCCACGCTGAAAATATGGGTACTTACAGAGCGCCTTTGGTTACACGTCTCTCCAACGAAGAAAGTTCTGATCCAGAATATTTGACGGACATTCCATCATCAGAGTACTTTGAGGAATTTTGACGAGGTTGAAGCAAGAACCTGCAAAAGATGCATAGACATTCATCAAGAGGTTCCTCACTCAGACCACGTGTTCCACAAAATCAGAAAGCTCTGATGTCTGCACAAGTGTCGAATGCCACTACCACAATGAAAGGGATGCTGAATCAACAGAAGATATTCCAGGGCCGAGATGATCAAACCCCTAATACATTCGATGCTTGAGAATATACGCTTCAACACTCAAGCATCTAAAAAAGCTATCAAATTGTACTCCCAATCAAAGAGTACAGCTTCAGCACAAATATCTCGATGATGACACATTGATTCAACACCAGCACGATCAAAGTGTAACTAAACAATAAGTCTTCATCATCCCATGATAAGACTTCTGAAGCATATGCAACATCATTCATACATGGATGACACTAAATTCTTCAATATATACTGGGCAACCTGAGGTGATTCCGTGAAACTTGATTAACCGTTTTTCTCTACATCACAAGCCCCTGCATGATTGAGGAACTTTCTCTCTTCACCAATCACATCCAGTATGAAAACTGTTGATGCTATCTACTGCAACAATGGTGACTCACTGACAAAGCCAAATCGTGGTAAAGTTATGCTTTCAGAAGCATTCAGGTTGAACTCTCAGTACACCTTCATCTTACGGACGCTCAACTCATCAACTAGTTCATGAATATAAAAGGCTCACTGATGAAGGAGCAAAGTTTATATCTATAATCAAGGTTCTAGCCTTTTCGGTCTTTGGAGCAACTTCAACCATGGTATCAGCATCAACAATAATCTCTAGAGGAACAACATCAATGATCTCAGCATCGACAAGGATCTCTGGAGCGTAATCATTCATGGTTTCAGCATCAACAACGGTCTCAGGAGCAACATCCTCAGGGGTTCATCAACTAATCATTCTCTGAAGTGTTACACATGAAGCGGACTTCTCTAAGACCAATGATTCATATCAAGATGTGCGTACCTGATAACATGCTCACATGAAAGTCTTCCCAAAGCTGGCACGACTGGTGAGCATAATCCAAAGTCTTCTACAAGATGTTCTCATCATCTCTATAAATGAGATACAACACACTCCATGCCATGGGTTTGCAAAAACGTACTAATAGGTGAGGAATGGGACAATGCTTCCTCAACAAAAGATGTTCGTCTATGTCTCTTCTACAACATACCAAAAGGGCGCATCAATCGGACATACGAGCTGAAAGATACGGCATTTACTGTCAGGTCTATGAAATCTGAAAATTTGCACGGGATTACAAGTTATGAAAGTGCATACTTTATTGATTGCCCTAGACATCTCCAAACTTAAGCATTCTGGTTGCATATGATTCCTCCGTCTCTTAGCTTCGAAAGTTGGGGTCAATCGTCAGATTCCGACGTCGTATGAGGTTCCTACAGCTTCTTGAGCGTACAACATGCAAACAACAATTTTTAGACGGGATTCATAACTTCCACAGTCGATCGGTGTCCACCAGGTCCTTCCGCTAAATCCTTCATTAAGGTACCTCCAACTTCGAACCACCTAGGTATTTACATCAATTTTTCTACTTGGGTCCTCTACCTAGGTCTCACCAGAAGAAGGGAAAACGAAAGGGAGAGACTTAACAAAATACTGGGGACTGACGGTCCACTTGTCAAGACGATCGATTTCACAATCCAAAACCGATCAAGAAATCAAGACCAGAATAAAACCTCACATCTCTCAGAAGTCCAAGGTTCAAGATATCATGGAAATAAAACTAAAGAAAGTCAGAAAAATAAGATTTCTACTTTTCTTCATCCATCTTCTTCAACACGGCATCACTGGTGGTGAAAGAAGTGTCACCTTCCACCGCTTTCCTTATAGCATCAATCTTTTGACGAAGCCACTTCAGATTGAAGCCAAGTTCTTCAGCTTTTTTCAAGTTGTACTCCCAATCAAAGAGTACATACCGGGTGACAGTATTTCCAGTTGTGATGCAGATATCATTTATAACACGCAATATGGCTTCTACTTGCCTCGTCAAGAAATAACTATGCTCCGGATCCTTGGTAACGACGATGTGCCCATACATCTTCCACGGTTTCTCGTACAAGCCTGCATATCAAATGGGAACGCTGAATCCTCCAACTAGTTAATGATGCGGGAGTGAAGCATCGAACGGAGGATCAAAAGCAACTCCTGCACTTGGATATTCATGCACCACTATACGGTTCTCAATTACTGGAGCAGCCTCCAGGGCAACAGTTTCTTCAGTATTCTCTACTGGTGTTTCGGTTTCTTCTATCACTGAAGCAGCAACAATCTGAGTTTCCAAGACTTCAATGACAACCTTATCATGGCCTTGAAGTGCAGAGATGGTTGTCTCTTCATCAATAACTCCAGGGCAGTTTGAGTTATCCTCATTGGTTTCAATATCCTCAACTTCGGTATTTGGCACCTAATACGAAGATTACATGAGGATTAGAGTCATTTAAGCTTGAAACCAAATGAGATCATAAAATACATCATACAAGCAATCCAACATTATCAATATTAATCATTATACACTCAAGGCACGAGCAAATAGAATGAAAGTCATGAAAATACGTTTTACGGTAACCTCGTCTGAAGAAACTGTACTCTGCCCTGTACTAAAATACTAACTGGGAGCAATCTACAAGGAATCTGAATATGGGTTATATACCATTTTCTTCATATGGATGTCCTCTACAACTTCTCAAAATTTCATGACAATCCGATGAACGAGCGAGGAGATGTGGCTAAAACATGGAGCAACATGTCATCTTAAAAAGTTCTGAAGGTCTCCTGGAAGTTCACTATTTCGCCTTTTTCAGGCCCTAAACATGCTCAAACTTCAAAGAGCTTCTTTCACAAAGCTTGGAAACTTCCTGGGCTTGAAGATACATATGCAAACCGCGAAAATCCGACTTCGGACGAAGATTCTACAGCGTTTCTAGTAAAATCTGAAGTCTGAAATTTTCCGGTGACGTATTTCGGCAAAGTTATCCATAAATTCACATGGATTTTCATTCATTCATTCACGAATCAGTGATATCATACTTCTTTGAAGAAATTACAGGAGATATACTTACTAAGGGAGTCTCTAAATCATTTGAAGGCTCGACGATGCCAGAATCTCCGTTGAAAACACCGTTATCTCCATTCGGTTCGCGATTTCGGGAATTCTCCATATTCCCATCTCCCAAAGAAGAGTGCACTTCATCAACATGATTCTTATCTACAATTATTTCTTCCTGTATTCATCAACAAAAATTATTATTATTTCATTCAAGGAGATGCCGCGATCACCTGCACGAAAGAGATATTTACATCGACTTCTTCATCAGTACTGGATTCCTAAATTGTTCGCCTGGGAACAAGTTGAAGACCGTCAATCGATGGAGAAAAGGTCTGAAAAGAAATAACAAAACCTTGGTCTCGTGATCTTAATTGCACGGGCAGGAAAAAGTCATGACACAAAGAGCGCTAACAACTCACCAAAGAAACGGCTGGGGAATGCACGTCATTTGCTAACATCCTGTAGTCCTTACTTCTGGGTGCTCCCCCCCGAAGACTTTCTTCCATTTCCGAGGAGTCTACATTGATCTGAAACCTCACTACATGATCATCATGTGGTATAGTTGATGAAATAACCAGGAGTACAACTCAGTATGAAGGATCTCTCACCATCACTCAGAGGTCCCAGAAGTACCATTTCTTGAAGTTACACCCGCGGAGATGTCATCCCTGGAAACATCGTCTTTGAAAGTGTCATCATGGGAGTCAGTCATTCTTGCAAAGTGGCTGTGACAGATGCATAATATTCAACGCATCATTTATACAAAGCGCAGGATTCAGCAAAACAACAAATCATAGAATAAAGATGCTCACATCAGCATCTGCAAAAATGGTAACTTTCAACTCTTACCTGTTTACGATTCCACTAACAGTACGTGAGTTAATACTTCAAATCTTGCTCGTTCCTTCAAACCTGATAAGACGAGCAAAATTCTGACATGATTTTCACAAAACCGTGAACAACCCACGTAAATTTTACAATGTGAACATTCACTGGTTTCTCAAAATATGGACAGACGTCCATTCTACGATTGTGAAAACTCACATATAGACATTCTTTCACCATGTATGGTTGTCTACTTTCAACAATTGTTCAAAATCAAAACATTGATTTTAAAAAATATATTTTAACGTGAAACTCACGTAAATTTGAAAAATATATCTATATATTTTTGCTCCCTCGCACGAGCATCTGTCTTTGAAGCGAGAGTATATTTTCAAAGATTTCCGAAAGCTCGAAGATAAAAAATTTCATGAAGGCTCATAATTTATTTTTTTTTACTAACAGACGCACGTCTATCCAAAAAAAAAAAACTTTTCTCTCGTACGAGCATCCACCTTTGAAACGAGAGTTTATTCCACTTTGTGAAATCTCACATATTAAAAATATAAAATTCCGGTTTTCGTGAAAGCTCATAGACGAATTTTATATCATTAGACTCAGGTCTATTTTGTTTGTTCCTTAAACTAAAGAACGAACGGGCGTCTATTCATAAAACAAGGATTTGTTTTCATGGTCCCGTCCCGCGAATCCTGACCAACCACGGACTCGTCGTCCAAACCAGCGGTTCAACACCAATTTATGCTCATCAAACAACACTCCAATCATGACATTGAAGCCTTCATCAAGTCGTGGTTTTCTCATGCTCTCTAAATCCGCTAATGTCTCAACTTACGACTAAGTTCAATTACTGGTATTGTTATTTATGGTCGGAAAATCACCATTTAATGCTGACTGAGGAACACATCTTTCCTCAGTAAGCAGGGGACTTAATGTAGATGGTGGATTTTCTACAAGGGCTAAAATCGTGAACTCATAATTATACGAAGCTCTGATCCAGCAATCAGACGTGAGTATTGAGACACGGGTCTCTCATCGAATTCTGAATGGAGAGTACTTTCTCTCATAGTACATGTAGATATGTAGTCTCACGACTGGACAACGGCATATCTCATGAACACTGAACACTTTCAATGATTATTTCTATATAGTATCACGAGATGGACGGCTCCTAGACAGCTTGCTCTGCTAGTATAGAGCGATAACGTCTTCAGTAACAAACAACGAGTTTACCCTGACTATATAAAGGATATGACTTACCGACAAGCTCATATCGGGATAATTAATGCTCCTAGACAGCTTGCTCTGCTAGTATAGAGCCACAAAGTTAATTATTCCTAATTAAGATTAATCTGTCGTGACATTCACTACTGAATTCCCAGAATAATCTATTATTGCTCCTATTCCATGGTCGAATCCACGACTGGTCCCATGGAATGACAATAACAATTGCTCCTATTCCATGGTCGAATCTGCGACTGGTCCCACGGAATGGAAATAAACAATTGTTCTGATTCTATGATCGAATCCACGGCTTGATCTCATAGAATATTAATAACTATATTATCTCATTACTCTGATTTCATGATCGAATCCACAACTGGTCTCATAAATGGTAATAGATAAATCTTAATTACTCCGATTCTATGGTCGAATCTACGATCCCATGGAATGGTAATGCTCACTTTATTATTCTGAATTCGTAGTCGAATCCTCAGCTGATCCTATGAATTAATAATAAACATCTTATTACTCAGTTTTGTGAATTATTCTCCACTGAATTCCACAATTAGTAATAAATAATCAACAATCGGACGTCTGAGCTACCTCTAAGTAAGCCCCGATTCAAATGGTGAAAGTGTATTCAACGACGATACACTAACAGTCACCGCACGAACGAGTATTTTAAAATACAACGAAACGATGAACCTATGCAAAATAGGGAAGAAAATAAGAAATAATTAAAAATATTGACCAAGGTGCTGGGAACACGGACACACGACCTACCGACCATGCCGTGATCAGTTCCACGCCAGTTTTATATTTTTAATACATTTTTATTATTTTCCGTGATTTGATGAAAATTCTCTCATTTGATCAAATTTCCTTCGTCTCGAGGAAACTCCTCGGTTTCATGGTACTTCCATAAATCCATAAAAAATAATATAAAATTAAGGAAAGGAGTGTGGGGCGTGACCATTGGCAAACCGTCCATGCCTTGGTCCCAGCCGGCCCCACACCTCACGGTTCTTTATTATTTTATTATTATTATTATTATTATTTCTCTAATTTCATGAAAAACTCCTTGATTTCATGGTATTTTTTGCACAAATCATCATATAATAATAAAGTAAAATAAAATTATGAAAACTTGTGGGACCGGGCCATTAGCCGGCCGACCATGCCCTAGCCGGTCCAACACGCCCTTTGCTTTATTATTTTATTATTATTTATCCTATTTTCCTTGAATTCATCAAATTCCTTGATTTTATGGTATTTCTCTCAAATTAGGAAAAATTCCCTCAAATCATCAAAAATACCTAAAAAATATTAAAAAATTATGAAAAACTCGTGGGACCGGGCCATAGCCGGCCGGCCATGCCTCCATGGTCCTACACGCCTGTGTTTTATTATTTTAATATTTTTCTTCCATGAACTCATGAAAACTCCTTCAATTCATGGAAACTCCCTAAATTCATCAAATTTCTCAAAATTCATGAATTTTCATAAAATCATCAAAATATTATAAAATTAAGGAAAAGGCACCACGGACTGTGGTCACGAACGGACGACCATGCCTTAACCACGGCGGTCCTACGCCTCCTCATTCCTTATTTTAAAATTATTTTCATCATCTCATGGTGTTTTCCTCAGTTTCGTCGAAACCCTAATTTTGGCATATATTTCCCGAATGGATGCTCAATTGCACGCCAGAAAATATCAAAATTCTCAGGACTGAGACGCGGATGCCTTGGGGACACGAGCAAGCTATCTTGACCGACCAAGATTGGCTCTTTGGCTCACGGAAGCCGGTCCCATCAATTTTCACAGTTTTGACCTAATTTGCACAAATTGCTCGTATTAGGTCCAAAACTCTTCCAAACACTTTGGATTTTCATGAAGTGATCGTCAGGCGGTCACGTGACTACCCAGGTCCGGTTTCATGACCCCATGGTCGGTCCCTCACTCTGTCATAATTAATTAGGTTTTCTCACCTAAGGCTCAGACGAGCATTTTCGAATAAATGATTAAACCAGCATTTAATCATTCTTTCACCAAAAAATCGTCAACTCTTCAGGAGTTCTTTGTATTTGCTCACGTGAGCATATGGACACTACATGGTTGATCCACGGTCCCATGTAGTCGCTCCCTCCTTCGTCCCATGGTTAAAATTATGACGAACCATGAATTGATCATCAATTGATCAAATTAGGGTTTCTGAATCCAAGGATCATCATTCCAGATTCCAACCTTAATAATTTTACGACGACCTCATGGTCATTAATCTTATTAATTATGCTCGGTTCAATAACCAGTACTTTAATTAATATTTTGGTCACGCTGCCAATAATCCATCAGATGAGCAACACTTGCTCAGACGATCAAATATTCAACAATTCATCACATGAGCAACACTTGCTCAGATGATAAATATTTGCTCAAACCAAGGAATATTGGTTCAACAATAAATATTCAACGATCCATCGAATGAGCAATACTTTCTCACTTCATCGTAAGAACTATAACTCTGTCTCATGACATGTTCAATTCATGAGTTTCAGAACATCATGTTCAACTCAGCAACTACATGGACTCATCGTCCCATCAAACCAAGAAGTCATCAATTGACTAACAAACCACGAGACGTCAATCGTGTCACTTTGGGGGATATCATTAAGGGTTTTGGTCTGGCGGTCTACGACACGTGTGTTCAAACACACGATGGAATGTGAGCAAGTCGTGCAATCAGTTGAAGGAATTCACAAGGTAGTGGGTGGAAAATCGACCAAGTCTCCACATGTTGAGCAACTGGTTTCAAACACGATCTCCACTTCCCAACTCCTTGATTCCATCAACTGTCACACTTCATGGGATCATGGTGTCTACAATTCCAACAATATAAATAAGTCTCTGAATCATGATTGAAGGGGCATCATCAGTATCATCAATCTCACATCAAACTGACAACATGAGATCATCAACTCATCAATTGAGCAACTACTCTCAATTGAGCAATTTCAATCATTCGGAGCTTATCATATTCAGAACTGACACACCCACAATCTTTGATTACCATTGATTCCACGCATTTCTCAGCTTCCCTCCTACAGATCAACCCATCCTCTCTTGTGACCGAATTTACTCTGGAACGGTCATTGTCTTGATTTAGGCCGGAGTACTATAGATTGATCTCTCGAATCTAAAGCACCCCCTTTGCAGCGGTGCATCTGTGTGAGGTTTAACATTTCGCTCGGTTCGAGGAGTCTCCTCCGTACGTTCGTCTCCTCAATTCCGTAAAAACGAGCAAATCGTTTTTCCCCATCTACAAACAGAAATACTTATGCTTCTGGTATTCAAACGCGTTTTTATCCTACCACCCACTGGAGTAATGCCCACTGGAGTTGATCTTAGATCAAAGGATATGGGTAGTGTCACCCTTTCAAATGAATGAGTGCACTACCAATTTGAGCAGATTAGAGGCTGCTATGGGTAGTCTTTACCTCACTTTTCCCCCAAACCCGTTCATACACTCGTTCAGATGAACGAGTGCTTGGGAGTGTAACACTAGATGGGGACAGTCCACTGTCTGGAAAAATAAAGCTTCACGGGAGACAATTCCCCGTATAGGAAAAAGATTTGGTTTGGACGGGGGACCGTCCCCTGTTTGGTAGTATTTAAGACATAAACGGGAGACAATCTCCCGTTTGAAGTATGAATGTTTCACCTAGTACAAAAAGGGATTCGGTCTTGGTTAAACTAGGCCTTAAACTAGTCCAGTTGGTGTGCATTTCCAACATACACGTTTCCTAAATAACTACATACTTTCCTATTAGGCACGAATTTAAGTTGACGCGTGTTTAAAACGACCTCCATCAAAGTGGAGTTCAGTTACATGTATTAGTAGTTCTCTGGTATTCCAATTTTTTTTATTGCACGGGGGACTATCTCCCGTGTAGTGTTCTTTTTTTTTTTTTGCCCATAGTGGCTTCACTCGTTCATATGATCGAGTTCTCCTCCATATGAAAGAGTTAGTCCCCAAATGAAGACTACCCAGAGCCCTTGTTCTTAGGTGGCTCAAAACAAAATCCGTCCTACGTTGCGTAGATCGGTTGATCTTAAGTCACCGCCAAGTCTAAATACTAGTAGCATTTTCTTTTTTATTCTTTTAAAATTTTGAAGCCTATTATTAGGGCGTCACATTCCAATACAGGGGTTTCACTTGAATTTCTAGCGACCAAAAAACTGGGTATGGGGTATTCTTGATCAATACCAAATGTCTAAAATAACCTTCAACTAAAATCAAAAACCTAAAAACTAAAACTAAATCAAAACCTAATTCTCATTCAAAGATCTGCTCCTCCTCCTCCTCTTCTTCTTCTTAACTTCCTCTCCTCATCAACCATAAATCATTTCCTTCTTTTCTTTCAATCAAAATCATTTCACCATCTTCGATCAATCGACAATTCGAAAAACTTATAATCGTCCATTGAATTATCTATTAAAGGTGCGGAAGAATCATATTAATAGAAGTAATGGTAATCGACAAACCAATTGCATATGAAATGATTAGATTGATTGAAACAGTAGAAAAAATTAGGTTTCAGAACCAGTTATGGTTAGGTTTTCCTCAAAAAAAAAACCAACCGCAACTGTTTTACAGTTGGGTTCGACCAACAAAAAAAAAACCCAACCGTAACAGATTTACAGTTGGGTTTCAACCAAAAAAAGAACGCGCGATTGAGGGATATCAAAACTAATTGGGGGATAGAAGAAAATGACAAAAACTGGATCCAAATATCAAATCAGGGTCACCCCTTATCTAATTATTTTTTTAATTTCTAATCTACCCCTCACTAATCAGGTTTAGTGTTCAATTATACTTAGGAAAATCATAAGATTATTTGATAAATGATTAGTGTATTATTTAGTTTTGGGTGAGGTGAGAGTTGAAGGAGGAAAAAAATTTTGAGAGGGAAGCTTTTTTGGCGAAAATGGTGGATGATAGTGAAAAGAGAATTGCTGCTGAATCTTAAGCTCAACTATAAAAAGAAGTTTTTCTTTGAATTCTCTATTTTTTTTCTCTGAAAAACTCGGTGCAGGCATAAAAGAAGTATGAATACCATGCGGGCATATGTTGGAAATTTCTACGAGAAAATTGAATTTCAGTCTGTTTTGATTTTTTTTTTCTGGTTTTCCGTCCACTGCCAGCACAGTCAGTTAATTCTCGAGCATGCCGGTACAGCTACCAGCATGGTATGTTGCTTGAATTTCTTTGCCGGCACATGATGTAAAGTATCCAGAAACTTGAAAAAAAAAATTCACTTGAGTACCAACATTGATAGATTTCTATCGAGCATGTCGGCACTTAGTTACGGCATTGAATGTTAGTTACCAAGCATGCCCGCACCATTTTCCGGCATGGTCTTCATCACTTCCGGCATGGTCTTCATCACTTCCGGCGATGTAAAACAATATTTCTGACATGGTCTTCATCACTATCGGCATGGTCTTCATCACTTCCGGCATAGTCTTCATCACTACCGGCATGGTCTTCATCTATACCGGCATGGTCTTCATCACTTATGGAATTTTTTCATCACTTCCGGCATGATCTTCATCACTTCCGGCATGGTATTCATTACTTCCGGCATGGTCTTCATCATTTCCGACATGGTATTTATAACTTCCGAATGTAAAAAAAAAATGATTTCAAATTGAGGAGCTGACAAAGAAGGAGAAGACAATTTGAAAGGGAGTGGGGAAAATTTAGAATTTGAAAGGGAGTGGGAAATATTTAGGTTTTAAATCCCTAACCCTAAAAGAGATTAATAAGAGGTGAAGATGGAAATGGGGGATATGATTTTGTTTTTTGATTTTAAGTTTTTTGATTTTTATTTTGAAAGAAGGGTATTTTAGTATTCCCCCCCCCAAAAAAAACACCCATTAGCAAACACTATTGGTTGGGGGAAGTAATTCATATCCCCCAATTAGTTTTGATATCCCCCAATTGCGCGTTCCGAAAAAAAAACAACCGTAACTAATTTACAGTTGGGTTTGGACCAAAAAAACCCAGCCGTAACTGGTTTAAAATTGGGTTTTTCTAATTTTACTTAGTTACGGTTATGAGTTCATCATCACCTAACCGTAAGTTTGTCTTACGGTTGGCTACGAAGGAAAAACCTGTTTATGGGTGAAAACTATTTCTGGCGGTTTTGGTAATTTGGGGTGTGTGGATGAGAAATGAATCTAAACCCTAAACAAATGCACTGCACGGGAGTGCTTGTGATTCGAGAAATCAATCTGTACAACTCTGGCCTAAACCAAGAAATGGCCGTTCCAGACTTGCTTCGGTCACAAAGTGAAGGAGATGGGTTGATCTTAGGGAGGGAAGCGAAGAAGGTGTTGAGATTGTGAAGGTGTTGGCTGTGTATGACTTGTATCAGAAAGCTGAAATGGCTTGCAGAATGTAAGCTATCAGTTCTGTTGTTTGGATACGGTTGTATCAACACTTGGTTTCTGTCTTGTGTTGTTTTGAAATATGGAGTAGAACCTATTTATACAAGTCATTGAGCCTTACCCACGTCTCTCATGGGAAGTGGAGAAAGTGGAGTGATGGAGTAGTGGCGTTGTGTGTGTTAGTGTCACACGATTAGTCTTTCCCACTTCTCCCATCATCACTAACCGTCCATGTCTTCTTGACACATTCTTGTGATGGCGCGTTGTGCACTGCACGCTGTAAACCGCCAGACTAATACCCCAGTATGTATCCCCCAGTTTGTGACATGATTAATGTCTCGAGTGTGTGGATCGTGGGACCCACAAAATGTAGCATGTGATGCTAGATTAAATAACTAAGTTATTTAGGAAGTCGATATTTGTGAAATATCGTGTGTATTCTATGCAGGTAATGCATCGAATATAATCAGCATGTGTGAAGCATCGCTATTTTAAGGCTTAACGGAGTAAGTCACGATTAAGCGTCTTAAAATAGATGCATGTATAGCCATCTTCGAGTGATCGTTTGGAGGCTGTACAGGTAAGTCCTGACTTGGCCGATCACTTTGTGCGGAAGAGTGGTGGACGGTGATTGTGGTGATGCCTCACTGGTCGCCTAACTCCTGTCTTAGGTTGTCCGTCCAAAATGGTGAAGTTGGACGGACAAGATGGATTGTGACCCACATCTGCGACCGTTGGATTAGGGTTTAGGAGGTGCTCAAACACCAACCTTTAGCTTGGTCGAATCCAAGCGTGGGAGACATATTTGGCAGGGCCGATCGGGCATGTGTGTAGACGGCATGCTGGCGTAGACGCCTATACCTCACTGTCTCATGAAGGTGCAATCTAACCACTGAATTTGTCAGGAAAAGAGGAATGGCTGAGATTGATTTGCGACAGAAATCTCATGCCGCAAAGGCCGCGCGTCATGCCTACTTCGGGCGCGTGTTTCGAGACGACCAAGCCTGGTCGGTCTTGGCCGATCAGTCTCAGGCGTGCAGACGGCGGGTTGGTGTACATGTTTGTACCTTATTTCCCATAGAAATGTGATATAAGCCACTGAATTTGTCCGGCGAAGTTGAGTGGTCGAGATTGGTTTGCAATTGGGAAGTGTGACCACGCCTAGTTTGGGCGTGCGAATCGAGGAAACCAGTCATGGTATTCCTTGGCCGATCGGATGTGGAGATAGGTGGGCCCACAGTGATTGTGTTGATACTCACCGGACCTGCTTAGTTTATTCCTGGACCCTTCATTCGAGCAGGAGAAAATGGACGCTCGTGGTCGATTTGCGACAAAAACCCTAATTAGGGTTTTTGGCCGGCCGCGTGTTAGCTAGTTTGGTTAACCAAAAATACGTGTTATATACCTCATCTGGAGAGGCCGATTATGTGGGGCACTTATTAGGCCGGTGCTGAGTGCGGTGGTATGTGTCCGACCATATCAGGGTTAATCTAAGCCATCCAACCATGTTGGTGAAGTTGAATGGTCGTGATCAATTTTAGGTTTTTAGTGGACTTTTCTGCGACCCTCAATTCTCCACGCTGACCCAACTTCGGACAATCGTATATTGCAATTTGGTCAGGTTAGGGAAGAGTCGGTCATGCAGGTAGGAAGAAGGTCTGCCGGTGTACAAGACAAGCTTTTCCTAACCGGTCATGGGATAATCTACGCCGTCCAACCATGCTGGTGAAGTTGGACGGTCGTGATGAATTTGAGATTGCCGTAGGCGGTCTTGTGCGCACAAACTTTTTCAAGCTGCTCCACACCAGTCTGGATATCCATTCTGGGCTGGCGTTTAAAGAAAGTATATTAGAAGAAGAGAAGTTGTTGTTGGAGATGGGCGAGACGGGGAGATACATTACATTCATTAATTCTCAAATTCTACAAGAACAGAAGTTGTTATTGGAGGTCGTCTGTCGAGATTTCCATCTACATTAACATTAATGATGGTCCAGCACCAACAGGTGGGGTTAAGTAATTTAAAAAAATCTAGCATAGTCTTGGTAATTCACATGTGTATCTGTCTACATAACCAACACATTTGCGAAATCATTAGCTTATATTTAAGAATTTGTGCTCAATGTTATGAATTTTGGTTGGTTACAGGTTTTGAAAGCAAGGAACTTTGATATCGATAAAGCAAAAATTGTATGGAAGAAGGGATATATTAATTGTTGACATTATTAATGAGGTACGTACATGTTTAGAATGTGTGTGTTTATGCAGAAACAATGATTGAACGGGGGAAGGGATATGGTGCTGACACTATTAATGAAGTATCTGCATCTTTAGAATGAGGGTGTTTTTGTAGAAACAACGTGTTAATGACAAACACGAGTTAATAACCTTAACCTTTACGGTGAAAAGCATTAGAAATTTTGTGTTTCTTACAGTACAGTTTTAGTATCATGTATGTGATTACTTTTGTATTAACATCCGGTGCAAAGGTATCAATCAACTTCCGTGGACCAAAGTTTCTATAAGTTGCTCTTGAGAGTAGATCAAACGATTATCTGAACTCTGAATTCTAATTAATAACTCTTGGAGTTTTGAAATAGGGTAAGTGCAGTTGAAGACCAATACTAGAGTAAGTCTGCATTTAAAATTTTTTCCTACATTTTCTTTCATACTAAAAGAGGAAAAATCATAGGTTTACCATCTCAATGTCCCTAATTTCGTATGCTTCATTGCTATTAACACACAAAATGCTGATGCAGTGGAGTAGTATCGAGTCGGCCTGCAGGGTGTGGCAATTGAAGCTGGAGACCATGTTTGGTCTGTAGATTAGATTAGGCTGACTGGAATGGTGCAGGATCAGAATTGCATGCAGGTATTTATCATTTGTTCCATCAATTATTGTTGATTTATATGAATAGTTCCCTAACATTAAGAATCAAATTCACTATATTGGTTATTGGATTGTGATTGATGTATTTATAGTACTAAGAGCATCCACAGTGGGCGAGTATAATCAAAAATTTGGGATGAGATCGTAACGCAGTGGGACGGAGTAAAGATTAAATCCCAGCCAAAGATCAAATCCCAGATCATATTTGGTCGCGACCAAATACCAAATCCTAATATAGTCGGGCGTAAATTTAAAGTACGCTTGTTGCTAGGCGGACACCCAACCATCCGCCCGTTCACTTACTCATCAGGCGGGCACCAAACCATCCGCCCCATTCAAAATGAAATTCATCAAGCGGACACCCAATCATCCGTCCGTTCACATTTCGTCAAGCGGACACCAAACCATCCGCCCCATTCAAAATGAAATTCATCAGGCGGACACCCAACCATCCGCCCGTTCACTTACTCATCAGGCGGACACCAAACCATCCGCCCCATTCAAATTTCGGGCGTAAACCAATTTTACGCCCCATTCAAGCGTACACCAAATTTACACCCGTTTTCGTGCGGTGATTAATTTTACGCGCGACCAAATTTGGTCTTCTCCCCATAACGTCACAGTACAGATTAAACTCATATTTAGTCTTTTTTTTTTGGTCTTTGATCTTTGAGTTTAGTCGTACCATTGCAGTCGCTCTAACATCATGAGAGTGGAAGAAGGATTCATATGATAAAGTTAAATTCTGAATATGCCTCTTTGTTAATACATATGGAGAAGGAAATGACTGAAGGTTGACTCGAAAGCATGAGAAGACTGACGTTAACACCTTTTCGACCGTAAGTTTAGCAACTTTAAGCATCAATTTTATTTTATTTTCATAAAATATGAGTAAGAACTTTACCAGATCTATCTACAAAGCATTTATTATGTAATATCTAGAGAGTCGCTAATTGTGGTTGTTCTATCACTATCAGTGTGGGACGTGACCCTGAGAAAGAAGGAAAATGCGTGTATCAAAAGAGTGGAAACCAGGTCATCAGACTTGGTGATAAGAAGGTTTGTTATATGACAACAAGGGTCACAACTTTAATTATTCATCATTACTGTGGTTTACAATGAATCCATAACTAAGCTGTGCT
Source organism: Papaver somniferum (assembly GCF_003573695.1). Lineage (NCBI taxonomy): Eukaryota > Viridiplantae > Streptophyta > Magnoliopsida > Ranunculales > Papaveraceae > Papaver > Papaver somniferum. The sequence continues at coordinate 44,135,539 of NC_039362.1, read as the reverse complement.
TGGTATAATTTATTTTTGTAGAAAATGAATTCGTCGACAGTGGTTTGAATAAGTGGAATGAACTTAATAGTTAATATCATCTAAATTAACATTTCATCTCCAGCCTTAATAATACCAGGGACACCAGCTATTCGAATCCCTTAAGCACCCATATCTATCATATATAACTATTAGGTAGCAGTGGAAGAAGAGTTTTATTAAACTACCCAAACTTAGAAATATTCGGATCAAAAGTTTAAGCTTAAGGATTATTTGGGCATAGTTCAATTAGTATTCCCTGGAAATAGGTGCCAATAATACATCGCAAGGATAGAAACTACTTTTTCCTTAGACGATTTAATCTATTTTTTAATTGTCCATAATGAGTTGCCGTGAATTTCATTATTCATTTATACTGCTTCTTCCGCAAAGATATTGCTTCTATACTCTTGACTCATAGCAGGATTAGTGAATCAACAAGTAAACCTGCCAGCTCTAATTTTCTAACTTTAAGATTACTGTGATAGCTAGCTGCTAGGGAAGATTGGAATTTTCTCAAAAGCGTGCCTGGTAATTTTGTTTTGTAGGTGTTGTTCTTGGTACAAATGCCAAAACGTCGTAAGAATGCTATTTGTTGTTTCAACGATGCAGAGCTAGGAAAATGATAAAAAAAACTTTGTGCTCACAACTTACAAGTAAGCAGTCATTCGTTAATTTGTTTCATTTCAAAATGGTCAGTCATCATTTCGACCATATGAAGTTCATTCCTGTTTGTCCTGTCTAGGGTGGGTAGGATATGGCCTATACCCGCCACCCTACTCGTTTACCAGCGATTAAGAAAATCTTTACCCGTCACCCTACCCGTCAAATAATGGATAGGGTAGGATACGGTTAAAAAACTGGCGGGTAGGGTAGGGTTGGCGGGTAGGAGTAAGGTATGTGTATTTCTAGGTAGGGTGGGTAGGATATGGCCTATACCCGCCACCCTACCCGTTTACTGGCGGTTAAGAAAATCTTTACCCGTCATCCTACCCGCCAAATAGTGGATAGGATAGGATACGGTTAAAAAACTGGTGGGTAGGGTAGGATTGGCGGGTATGGGTAGGGTATATGCACCCCTAGTCCTGTGGCTTTGTGTTATGGGATTTGGGTTCTTTTGCTAGGGTGGCTATTAGGCGTCAATGTACTGGGCTTTTCACAGTTTTGTGATTAGTATTCTTTGTGGGCTTACCAAAAATTGGTAAGATTCTTAAACTGTTGTATGACATGTAACGTGGGGTGTACAATTTTGCATCTATATATGAAACTATCTTTACCGAACAAAAAAAAAAAAGTTCATTCATGTTTTAATTAGTACATACTATTAGCTGTTGCCAAGCTTTCTGCAAAAATGCACAAAAAATTAAGTGGTTGAAGTTGCCCCTATTGTTTGTGTCCCAAGAGGGAGTATGAATCATCGGATTAATGTCACACCACCTTAAATTCAAGGCTTAATTGGGGGCCCTGGAAAATAATTGGGGACCTCACCAATTTTGTTTGCATCTCAAAACTTTCAGGGGCGTATCAAAAGTAAAGTGAAAATACTGTTTTACCTCTTATTTTTAATTTTTTTCAATCAAAAATTTAAAATCAAAATCAAAATTTTAAAATAAAATCAATTTTTTTTTTAAAATTTTTTAAAATCAAATTTGTATGAAAAGTCGTCATGAATTTTTTTAAAAAATAACGACCCTCAAGAGTCGTCATTTTGTTTCAGTGACGACTCTAAACAGTCGTTATTGCTTATAAAAGAGTTGTTATCTTCTTTAAAGATTCATTAACGGCGGAATACATTAAAGGGTCGTCATATGCGTAGTTGAACATTAACGACTGTCTAGAGTCGTCACTAAATCAATGACGACTCTTGAGGATCGTTTTTGGAACAATAATGACTGTTTAGAGTCGTCACTGAAACAATGACGACTCTTGAAGATCGTTAATTTTTTAAAAGTTTCATGACGACTTTTCATACAAATTTGAACAGAATTTTTTTTGCAAACATAAAATTTGGAAAAAAAAATTGAGGGGTAATTTGCGATACCTCCCCCGGCAAAGATCATAATTTGAGTTACCTCCCCTACAGAGATTGAATTAGCAAAACCTCCTCTCGTTACATATTCCATCCAAGGTCAGTTAGCTGAGTCAGCATCTTTGTATAGGTGGACTAAAAAATACACATGGATCTTTAGTTTCCCAGTATACCCTCCATACAAAGCTGATTACAGGCACGCATGTGATGTCGGTCGGCTCTTGACCATGTTTAATAATAGATGGTTTAGATGCGTACTGCATCCGTCTTCTCTTTCTTTCTGAACAGAAAAATAAATAGTTCTTCCCCAAAGTATCAGCAGCAACCATGGATGGGGGATTAGGAGTTTGGTAAGGGTTTTGACTCTTGGTGCTGATGGAGAAACAATTGAGAAGACAAATCAAATCGAAGAACTAAGAAGAATCCAAAGCTTTTGCCGTTGACTGTTGATCCCAATGGAGGAACCGATAGGGATTGTAACAGAGAGAAGACCTTTTTATTCTTGATTTGAGAGGGGTAGTGGATGATTAACGGTTCAGGTGGGAATTATAGGTTGGGTTTCATTTCAATTTGCAATTTGTAGATGATTCCTCGACTACCTATCGTTCTGAATGGTTAGTGAATTTTTTTTCACCGACACCATCTCTCAGCCGTCGCCGCTGGAATGCAACGAAAATTTAATTCTTTCTAAAGAAAATTGAAGCACAAAACAGAGTACAACATCTTCGACATCCAAAATTGCAAACAGATCTTCCAAATTAGGACTCCAAATATAATTTCATAAACCTCCATCTCAATTGTTCCTCCGATGTACAGAGAGAGTAAAGCAAAAAGCGAATCCCATCTCTGAATCTCTAATCATTGCTTAAATTTCCTTGTAAGTGAAACCCCAACTCTAAATCTAACAGCTTTAGTCTCAATTGAAATTTGAATCAACTCCTACGAGGCTTTGCTTAATTTCAGATAGCAACATGGGTTAATTTGTCTTGTTTTTTTTATATATAAAAGATTTCGTAACATTGCAGTATAAAGCTCTGGGATTGTAGATGTTTTTTCAATTTTGTATTACAAACCCTTAATTTACCTTTAAGTTTTAGTTTAAGGATGAAAACTCCGAATGATTGTGACAGATAATGGTTTTCCCACCTAAGGTATTAGCATATTAAGACACTGATTTTGGTTGTAGAATTCCTTTTCATGGAGTGTATTGGCTTATAAAATCTATTGCAGATAGAATTGAGGGAGAAACTGAGATGGTGTTGTTGCTGCAAGCCCGATGATTTTTGAGAATCAATATATCTCACGTAGAAGATGAGGGTATTTTCGGCATCGAAGTACCACGTGTATTTTTTAGTACACCTATACAAAGATGCTGACTCAGCTAACTGGCCTTAGATGGAATATGTAACGAGAGGAGGTTTTGCTAATTCAATCTCTGTAAGGGAGGTAACTCAAATTATGATCTTTGCCGTGGGAGGTAACGCAAATTACCCCAAAATTTGAATTTGATTTTAAACTTTTGATTTTAAAATTTTGCATTAATTAAGTGAGATTATCACTAATTAAGTGAGATTATCACTAATTAAGTGAAATTATCACTAATTAGATAAGGGGTAGATTAGGCATTACCAAAATATTTGGATAAGGGGTGATCCAAATTAGGATTGGGTGAACTTTTTGTCCTCTAGTGGGAGGCCCCGATTACTTTGCAGGGAACCCAATTCAGCGTTGCTTAAATTATATCTGAAAGTTGTTGGGAAGTCACGAAGTAGCTTAGGCACCAAGACAAGTAGTCGAGGGATGGAATTAAAGCATGTGGTACAATATACAAGAGAACACGTACAGGTTCACAAGGAACCTATTTGTAGTAGTAGGAACTAAAGCTAATGGGAGTAGAGATTTACGGCAAGAACTACCATGACGATGGTGTAGTTACTGCCATTTTGTATATTGAAGTTGAAGATTAAGGTACTGTTGGATTTAGGTAAACCCAAATTCTACAATTAGGAAAATCAAATTATTTTCCAAATTCGCAGTTGTTCATGAGTATCTCTCTTTTGATGTTACTAATGTTTTTATTTATGCATTTTTCTCTTTTTGTTCCAGCTTTGCAACTTTGAATGGAACTACTTAGTAAGATGCACCGGAAAGATCCAACTGATAATTTGGAATGGATTCAATCGTGGCTTTTCTTTTCATAAACCAAAAATGCATCGGGATGAGGGCGAGGCGGAGCCGAGCCACACCAAAATGCACGTCACACCAAAATGCACCAAATCAAATCGGGACGAGGCGAAGCTGAGCTTTACCAAATCAAAAATATGATTAAAAGAAAAAGATGCCCGATGCGTGGCAGACATGGACCAAATGATGGTGGATGGTTTTGGGGTCCGCCCGGTGCGTACCATGGGCACAAAATCTAATTTTATTCTCATCGCTTTCTATTATCTTAGCTTTTTCTCTACCCGCACCGCCGCAACACCAAATCAAAAATGCATCGGGACGGGGCGAGGCGCAGCCGAGCCACACCTAATCAAAAATGTGTCGTGACGGGGCGAAGTCGTGCTACACCAAATCAAAAATGCATCGGGACGAGGCGAGGCGAAAAGAAGTCGAGCCAGACCTAATCAAAAATGTATCGCGACGGGGCGAGGCAAAGCCTCACGACAGCTATTACAATGATTCACTCCCAAGTTCCTTTTGATTGCATTGTGTAGTAAATGGATGACGGCATCTATTACTGGCATGTGAGTGATATTCATCTTTTCTTCCCAAATCAGGGCGAAGCAAAGCCGAGCCACACCAAATCAAATCGGGACGGGGCGAGGCGAGGCGAGGCGAAGCCGAGCTTTACCAAATCAAAAATATGGTTAAAAATACGCCCGGGCACAAAATCAAGTATAGTTTTATTGATTAAAAAAAATAGAAACGAAAAAATACGTTTCAAGTTAGGCATCTCCCCTCCTTTAAAATGCTAAGTCATATGAGCTCCCACGTCGCACGGTGAATGTGACACCCCCCTCAAATTAAATTAGATAAAAGCTTTGGACATTAGTAAACCTGGTGAGGACATTTGGCGTCACTCTATTGGTTGAGACATTAAAACATGAATTACACTCTATTTACACTCTGTATTTAACTGACCGTTTGTAACACCGTTAGCCATAACGTGGGTATACAATACTTATGTGAGAATTTCCACCTAACTAATTACTTACACTTTATACGCGAGTGAGAATACAATACATCCGTTTCTGAAACAATACATCCGTTTCTGAAACGTTATACGCGAGAATAAAAAAAGAAAATCCACGAAATAAAAAGAAAAAAACTAAACCTAAGTTTTCCTTTCCGGATTCTCTTCTTATTTTTTCTTCTTCTTCTTCTTCCTTCTTCTCCTCTATTCCTCTGCTCTTCTGTGATGTTCAATGTGGGTGGTGTGAGTGAGAATTAATCGGGGAAAATAAATTGGTGATACTGATAGATGATGCAGAAGATGGTGTGGTCGTTAAGTATGAAGCAGAACAATTAGGGTTCGAATCCGAGAAGATCAAAAAGGGTTTACCGATTTGATTAATGTTCTGAAGATCTAAAAGATGATATATAAAGCTACTGCTAGATGAGGAAACATGGGTAGACGTTCAATTGAAGTTTTGAAGTTGATCCAGTGGTGAATTGAAGAATTGATTAAAGGATTAGAAGATGAAATTGGGAGTCTAAAGGAAAGATTAGAGATGGGTAAGATTAATTGGAGGTTGTAGTGAGTTTGCTTACTTCCTATGAATTATTAATTTGTTTTAGATTAGGGTTTAACAAATTTCTGTGATTGACCCATTGTTTTATTTATTTGTTGACAGGTACACCAATTAAAATTCTTAAACAGGTATGAATTTGATTTTTCCCTAAATTTATGTGTGACAATTAAAAATGCTTATCTTATGCGCGGAAACCAGATTATCTCCCTGCCGCTTAGACATCTCTCAATGCATCCACACATTTTCATGTTAATCAAAAGCTGACATTTAAGTTGTTTCTGCTTTTATTTTTGCTGCAGTTAAAGCTTCAACCAAATTGAAGTCTTATGATTACGGAAAACTAAATTGAAAACAGTTGTTTGTTCCAATGCATGGCCTATTTCACTTGACATAGAAATGCATCTCTTATGCGGGGAAACCAGATTGTTTCTCTACCACCTAGACATTTCTCAATGCTATCCAAACAGTTTCATTTAATTCAGAAGCTTGAGAGGTGGATAGCTGCCCTGATATGCAAATTGCGAGAACTACATGGTCGGTGTAGCTTGGGAGGTGGTCGATGTAAAGGAAGGAAGCAATGTCGTCATCTTCACCTTAAAACTGCCGGAGTTACGGTAAATATTAAACCTCGAATGCAGCTTATACCATGTTTGGACTTCATATATATGGTTTTAACTACAAACTAAAAACCAAATTGCAGGACAACAAATTTGGGTGAATCAAATTTTTGAGGGAAACAAGAAATAGTTCCCATGATACATATATCCTATAACAGTTGAAAATGATAAGGCTGCTTATGTAGCAAGTTTATTTGTTGTGTATTAGGAAAACTATTGAGTATTTAACACACATCTTCATTATGATGCAATGTCCATTTGCATTGGCTATGTGTAGAGGTTTCAACTTAGACTACACTTTGCGGTACCAGAATGACTTTGTAATACATGAACATAATATGTGCGAACTCATAGTGTAGCTATAATTTGCTGGAAAATAAAGGTTCCATGTTTGATTTGGTGCGGGTTGGGCGAGTAGTGGTTGCATAAGGAATTTCATTTTTTATTTTCTACAATTTTATGTTTAGAATTAGCAAAATCTGTGTCTATTCCTCCGTGTTAATATTTTCGAGTCACCCTTTTGGTCTTTTGAACGCTGATGTTGATCACTAATTCTTTTAGTTTATGAGCTAGATTCCGTATGATTTCTTATTTTGGCATAGATTCTTATTTTGATAACCGGTTAACTAAAATTCAAGGATACTAAAGGGACTTACTGAATTATAAAATAAGGTTCGCCTAGCCACACTAAATAAAAAATCCTAAGCAATGAGGCGAAACCAAGCCACACCAAATAAAAAATCCCGAGCATGCATCGGGCCAGGGCGAAGTCAAATAAAAAATCTGAAGCATGTATCACGACGGGGCGAATCCTCGTGATACTAAATAAAAATTGCACGACGGGTGAGGCGAAACCACATCATACCAAATCAAAAATCCTAAATAAAAAATTCTAAGCAACGAGGCGAAGCCAAGCCACACACAAAAAAAAAATTCAAAGCATGCATTGGGGCGGGGAGGCGGCACCAAATCAGAAGTGCACGACGTGGTGAAGCAAAGCGGTTTTCGGATCGCCCGGTGCGTAGTACGAGCACAAAATCTAATAAGGGTTTATATTTTTAGTCCCATATGTTCGGATAGATTGAACGTTATTATGCTTTCTGTAAGTGGTTTTGTAGAGCTCGATATGTAGTGTTTGTTGAAAGGAGAACGGATGGCATCCTCTCTCCATAACAAAAAAGTATGGTTCGGCTCGTTTTTTGGCTCAACGTATGGTTCCGCTCGTTTTTTGGCTCATCCAAACTTAATCCGATGAGATTTTTTTAATGATTTGGAAACCAGTGTTACCATTGGACTCCCTAGTCTTCCTCTCTAAAGCACGATATGATAAAGTATGGTTCGGCTCGATCTTTTAGCTCAACCAAACTTAATCCGATGAGATCGTTTTTAATGATTTGGAAACCAGTGTCACTATTGGACTTCCTAGTCTTTCTCTCTAAAGCATGATTGTAGGTAGGGAAAAACGGTTCGCTGGTTTTCTAGGGAATGAAGAGACGATCGAGCGATCGAAGACTCCTCAACCGAGCAAACTGCTTAACCTCACACAGATGCACTGCACGGGAGTGCTTTGAGTTCGAGAGATCTATCTGTAGGACTCCGACCTAAACCAAGTCAATGGTCGTTCCAGAGTCAATTCGGTCACAAAAAGGGAGATGGGTTGATCTGTAGGAGGGAAGCTGAGAATTGTGGGATCAATGATGATCAAGGATTGTGGATGTGTTGAAGGTTTCTGCAAGTATGTGTAAATAAGTTTGATCGAGAGGAATTGTGTGTAGACGATTGTTGATTGTCTCAGTCATCAATTCGGAACTTATTTATATTGTCAGAATAGTAAACATTTCGATCCCAGTAAGTGTGACGGTTTCTTGAGTGAAAGAGTGGGAAAGTGGGAGATCATGGTGAAATCAGTTCCATGTCGTGCGGAGACTTAATTAACCGTCCACCCACTACTTTGCTAACTCCTTCAACCGTTTGCACGACTTACTCACATTTCTCATCGTGGATGAACACACGTGTCGTAGGCTACCAGACCAAAACCCTAAGTAATATCCCTATGTGACGTGATTGATGTCTCACGAACGTGGAGTCTGCGAAGCAGACGTGTATTTAATTGGTTAACTGTTGACTGATTAGACGATGCGTCTAAGCTTTGTTGAATTGAGCATGAGTGACGAATGCTCAATGATTCATGAATTGAACACACATACAGTTCTTATGTTGATATTGCTAGTCTGAGAAACTATTGTAAATTCGGCCAATTGTTGAATATTGAGTTAAATCAATATTGGCGGAATATTGATAGTTAGATCAATATTCGAGTTGCTCAATCGACAAATTACTGAATATTGATAGTTGGATCAATATTCGACGAATTACTGAATATTGATAGTTGGATCAATATTCGAAAAATATTGCTCAATTCGACGAATTACTCAATATTGATAGCTGGATCAATATTCGAGCAATTGAGCGAATATTGCTCAATTCGACGAATTACTCAATATTGATAGCTGGATCAATATTCGAGCAACTGAGCAAGTATTGCTCAATTCGACGAATTACTGAATATTGATAGCTGGATCAATATTCGAGCAACTGAGCAAGTATTGCTCAATTCGACGAATTACTGAATATTGATAGTTGGACCAATATTCGAGCAACTGAGCAAGTATTGCTCAATTCGACGAATTATTTATTGGTAATGTGACCCAATAAAATATTAATTAAAATATTGGTAGACTACCATATATTATATAATTTATCCAGATGTTGATTGCTGGATCAACATAAATTTATTAGTGTTTGAACTTGCTCAGAATGATGATTTGTGGAGCGTTTGTTCGAAACCCTAATTTTTGATCAATTGTTCGTCGATTGATGAATTGCTGAAAATAGATCATGAATAAGGGAGAGACCCGCCACATGGGATGATGGACGTCCATGTGGTTCCCAAGTGCTCGAGTGAGCGTGCACCAGGGTCCTTAGTTGACCGGTTGGTGAAAGAATGATGATAAAATGCCGGTTTCATCATTTATTAAAATAGTGCCCGAGCATTAGGTAATATAACCTAATTTATGGAGAAGTGAGGGACCGACCAAGAGGGCATGAAACCGACCCTTGGTGGTCGTGGGACCAGCTGATGGTCGTTTGAGCAAATTCCAAGTTGCTGGAAAGAGTTTGGACCCAATATGAGCAATTAAGCAAATTAGGTCAAAATTATAAGAATGTGCGGGACCGGCTCCTTGCAAGCCTTAAGGCCGGCCTTGGTAGGTCAAGGAAGCATGGCCACGTCACCATAATGTCCCTGTCTCAGTCCTTAGAGTTTCGGTATTTTCTGGTGTGCGTTTGGGCAATATTTTGGATTTTCAGAAGAGTTCGATCTTTGACTGAAATTCTTGATTTTTGCTCGAATGAGCAAGTAATACTTTGCTCGTTTGATCAATATCTTGAGAATATTAAAATAATAATATTTTAATATTTTTCGTGAATATCCTAGTCGGTCATTTGACCTTTTGGCTTTTTCATGGTTTGAGCAATATTTGAGAAAATACGAAGAAACCATGATTTTTGCTCAAACTGAGGAGTTTCATGAAATTAGGGAAATAATAATTATGAAAACAAGGAATTTCAAGGTGTGGGACCAGCCACGGCTAGGTAGCCCGGCCCCACAACACCTTTCCCTAGTTTATTATTTTTCATGAAACCGTGAAAATATGGAGAAACCGTGAGTTTTGCTCAAACAAGGAAAGTTGCTTGAATGAAGGAGTTTCCATGAGTTCATGAAAATAAATAAAATAAGAAAAATAAGGTAAGAGGCGTGGGGGACCGGCCTCGGCGGCATGACCGGCCTGTGGGCCCGGTCCTTAGGTGCCACTTCTTATTTTTTAATATTATTTTCTCTCTCCTATTTTGTGTAGGATTCCTCGTTTGTCCATATTTTTGAATGCTCGTTCGTGCATTTGGGTCCTCGTTCGTGCATCATTGTTGAGTACACTTGCACCATTTTATTGAGGCTTACTCAGTGATAGTCAGATGCCCGATTGTTGAGTAACTATTACTAATTCATGAAATTCAGCGGAGAATGATTCATGAAACGGAGCAATAATCATGAATTGTGCATCTATTACCAATCCATGAATCCAACCGGGGAATTCAGGGAACGGGGCAATGAGATGAATTGGTTATCTATTATTAATCCATGGAGTCATCCGGGGATTCATGGAACGGAGTAATGAGATATAATAGATTATTTTCTAGGAATTCAGTGGCGAATGTCATGGTAGAATTAATCTATTGTAGAATCGAGATATGAGATAGTGAAGCATCATACTCGTTCTAAAAGGTGTATAGTCAGGGAACAACGTGCAGCGTTGTTAATGTCCTGAAGGCGTTTATCCCCCTCAACAAACAATTATGTAGGAGAACCGCCTGAATCTATACACGGTCTCTATATGTAGTCAGGGAACGGCGAGTATCGCCGACGTCCTGAAGGCGTTAATCCCTCTCAACAAACAATTATGTAGGAGGACCGCCCAATTATATTATTCTACATAGAGGTCATGATGAAATGCGCAGCATCGAACGCTCAGCTAGTGGGAGGCCTTTCGAGAATCATATTCATCATGGCTCTAAGAGGAACTCGATCAGAGATCATGAAACGGTTCACAGATCGTAAAGTATGAATCGTCACATGCGTTCCTGAAGCCGGGTCAGAAACATGCAGTATCATGATTTTACGATTTTGACATTTGTCGAAAATCCACCATCAACATTAAGTCCCCTGCTTAGTGAGGGACAGTCATGTTCCGCAGTAAGCATTAGATGGTGATTTTCCAGTTGACGAGACAAGCAGTTGAACTCAGTGGTACAAAGGTATTTTCAGAATCCTCGATTTGCTCCAATGATGTCATGTACGAGCAAATGCACAGATAAGGACCCTGATAGTATGATAGAGTGTCATCCCACGAGCACGGAGAGATGAAGCACCGCTGATTTGGTCGGTCAAAAGTCCAATTTTGGTCGATTTAGTGTTTACGGGCCCGAGCCCAGAAAAGGAAATCCATATTTTATTAGGTTTTGGAAATAAATTTAATATAAAAGGGAAGAAGCCCTAAAAAAAATTTGACCGACCAGCTCTTCCTCAACTTCTCACGTTCGAGCAAACAGGAGAGGAACAAATTTTCGCCAGAGCCGGCCGTCGCTATCACTGTTCGACGGAATTCCGGCCAACTCCAGCCAGTTTAGGTAAGCGATTTTTTTTTTAACTGTTAGTTCAAAAATAAAATTCCATGTGTGTATGTATGCGTAGGTTTTATGAAAATTTGTTTTAGAAAACATATGCTTGTTTGTTCGTTAGTTTAAGAAACGAGCAATAATCCCTAATATGAAAGAGATACATGAATCCTTGAATAAACACGTGTTTATGGGTAAAACCTGTTTCTAGTGGTTCTGGTAAATTTGGGTGTGTGGGTGAGAAACAAATCTAAACCTAAAACAAATGCACTGCACGAGATTACTTTAGATTCGAGAGATCAATCTGTACAATCCTGGCCTAAACCAAGAAATGGTCGTTCCAGTCTTGCTTCGGTCACAAAGTGAAGGAGAAGGGTTGGTCTTAGGGAGGGAAGCAAAGAAGGTGTTGAGACCAGAATGGTTAATTCTGAAGGTGTGTCTATTTTATGACTTGTATCAGAATTTGGAACTGGCTTGTGGAATGAAAGCTATCAGTTCTTTGGTGTTTTTATGGATACTGTGTTGTTCTAACCAAAACTTGTTGTTTGGTGGAAATAGGTTAAACCTATTTATACAAGTCATAGTTGAACGCACCCTGGTCCCGTAGGAAGTGAGAGTGATTGAGTGATGGAAGAGTGGAGTAATGTGCAATTGCCAGAAACCACGCTTCCACGATGAAGGAAACGGGTTTGTTTACACCCATTACTTCTTGCCACCACTAACTACCATGTTTCCTAACACTTTCTTATAATGGGCGTGTTGCACGCCGCACGCTGTAAACCGCAAGACCAATACCCTGATGAGTATCCCCCAGTTTATGACATGTTTGATGTCTCGAGTGTTTTCGTGGAAAACGTGTAGCAATTTGCTACGTGTGGCAAGTCAAAGTCAAGATACTTGCCGCAGGAAAATAGCATGTGATGCTATTAGGCTCGTCTTGGCTGGTCGCCTAAAACTTGCCACAAGCCTGTCAATTCCGTGGCGAACTTGGACGGCTGAGATTGTAACTCATGAGAAAGGGTAGCCATTGATTATGGCCACATCTTGTTGGTGCCTGACAATAGCACAGTGGCGCCATTGGCACATGTCAATGGCGTAGTGGCGCTTTTAGCGTATGCCAGTGGCACGGTGGTGCAAGTACCGCCTGGCGTAGCCATGACCGCTATATTTTGGCACATTGGTGTTAGACCCAAATGTGGTGTGGCAACATCAGTTCCAGTTGCCACATCAATCCCAATGCTCTGTCGAACATTATTTGGCTTGGTTGGCGTAGGAACTTTTCCTAAATTAGGGTTCGGCATGCCGAAACCCTAATTAGTGCATACGACATGCGGCCATGGCACAACGACGTTTTATGCAAACGGTGCCAGAGCCACGCCAAAGGAACCATAGCCAGACCATCATGTGAAAACGGCCACATGAGCAAGTATTGCCACGAGTAGCTATGATATGGCGCCATTCCTGGGATTTCCTGGGTCCCGCATGGCTCGTGGCATGTTGTGGGGTCCAAAGTGGCGTGATTTGAGCCACAATTGGAAATTAGGGTTTTGGTTAACGCGCCTAAAGTAGAGTCGTGCTTCTGACTAGAAACCCCTAATTTAAGCACATCATGGCGTTGGCAACGAACAAGAAGTGGGTTAGCGCGTTGGCGCGCTATTTATGGCATGTTGACACGATTGGCATGCTACTGCGGCAAAGTGGCACGTTTGGCACGTTTGGCATGTTTGGCATGTTCGGCATGCCAATTAGTGTATTGACGCGGCATGGCATGTTTGGTATGCCACTAGCCCGCCATAGCAGAATGACACGTTTGGCATGCCAATTAGCATGTTGGCGCGGATTTTGGAAAGCCAATTTGGCACTGTGACCTTCTAGCGCAACTTTGCCTCTTTTGATATTGTGGCAGGTTTAAAGCGACTTGATTGGTCGATGGGAAACAGGGCCGCAAGTATGGGCCCAGCCAACGTGTGGCGAGTGACCTGATTGGTCAACGGGGAAATAAGGCCGATCAGGAAACATGGGGGCGTGGCTAATTTGCAAATGGCGCCGGCTGGCCTAAGGCATGGCCACAACTCCCTTTGTTGCTGCTCCTATTCCACGACTCTTTTTATTCCTTGTTTTCTGATTTTGGGTAGGATTTTGTACCTACTAATCCATGGCAGATTAATTGCTTAGTTCGCCTAAGCTTGATTTTGACCAACGAGGTCTAATATATTGCGCAAGGCGCAAAACCCTAATTTCTGCAAATTAATCAGGGTAATATTTGAATCTTGTGGATTATCACAAAATTGATTGAATTCTATGTGTTGGCACAAAGTTCTTTAAGTTTATTGCCAGAGAGTCGTATGCTCTCTGATTAAATACTTTATGCAAGGACCTTAACCTTGATACTTGGAAATTCGTGCTACTCTGCTGTGAGTGAACATAAATTGTCATGCCATATCAACATTAAGGGTTCAGCCGGGGAACATAGCACAGAAAGCATTCAAAGAAACTTATATTAACTGAGTAATGCAGGCAAGGTGCCAAAATTTACAGAATATCTGGGATTGTTGCTACATGCACCATTCTGGGTAAATTTCATAAGAAAATATTGAGTTGCTCAATAAATGCGCCAGTGAAGAGGTTGAACACTCATCACTTTTACATGGCTCTGTTTCTTTGCAGAGTAACGGCATACTAAACGCAAGGTGAAAAAGCGGGGGTACAACAACCACACCCAATATTTCGATTAGCAATCTGTATGGACAAACTCTAATATACTTTCAAAAAAATCAACTAGACTCAATCTTAATAAAGTATATCAAAGAATTATATCTCTCTTTCTCGATTCAATTCTTACTCAAGCAAATAGTAATCTGCGAGTCTAATTGAATACAAGAGAAATCACTTGAACGGTACCAAAGACCAATGTTCAAGTATCAATCAATTTCAATCAACAACCAAAGGTCGGATTTCCAATTGATTGATTCTAACGCACAACTTGTGATATTTCAATTATATAACAAAATATAATGCGAAATAGAAATAAAACAGACACCAGAATTTTGTTAACGAGGAAACCGCAAATGCAGAAAAACCCCGGGACCTAGTCCAGATTGAACACACATTGTATTAATCCGCTACAGACACTAGCCTACTACAAACTAACTTCGGTCTGGACTGTAGTTGAACCCCAATCAATCTCACACTGATCCAAGATACAATTATGCTCCTACGTCCCTGATCCCAGCAGGATACTACGCACTTGATTCCCTTAGCTGACCTCACCCACAACTAAGAGTTGCTACGACCCAAAGTCGAAGACTTTAATAAACAAATCTGTATCACACAGAAAAGTCTACAGGAATAGATAAATCTGTCTCCCACAGAAATACCTGCAAGTTTTGTTCCGTCTTTTGATAAATCAAGGTGAACATGAACCAATTGATAAACCGGACTTATATTCCCGAAGAACAACCTAGTATTATCAATCACCTCACAATAATCTTAATCGACGCGGCGAAAGAAGATATTGTGGAATCACAAAAGATGAGACGAAGACGTTTGTGACTACTTTTCTATCTTGCCTATCCGAGATATAAATCTCAAGTCAATCATTACGATTGTACTCAAAATGATAGAAGATGCAAGATCATATCACACAACTACGATAAAGTAGTATCGGTATGGCTTCACAATCCCGAAGTCTTTAAGTCGTTAACCTGGTTTTTAAGAAGAAACCTAAGGTTAAAGGAGAATCGACTCTAGCTAATACAACTAGTATCACACAGGAGGTGTGGGGATTATGTTTCCCAGTTGCTAGAGTTCTCCCTTATATAGTCTTTCAAATCAGGGTTTGCAATCAATGTTAGCTTGGTAACAAAGCATTCAATATTCACCGTTAGATGACACCTGATTAGATTCAAGCTAATATATTTCAACCGTTGGATCGAAAACTTAGCTTGTTACACACAAATGAAATGCACGATTTTAGGTTTGTGTAACCATACCCAAACATGTACATTTGTTGGTTCAACAATAGTTAACCAAATGGTTAGCCATATGAGCACTTTCATATCAACCATATTCTTCTTCACCATAACTAGTTGAAATGACTCAAATGAACTAGTTAGAGAGTTGTTCAATTGCAAGGAAATCTTATGTAACTAATCTTCAACATTACTCGAAATCTTCGTCACTTCCAAGTACTCCAATGATCCCAAAGGTTGTAAGTTCAGCATCATCGTTGTTGAAAATCCGTAGCTATAACAACGAGAAAACAAGAATTCTTAATCATTGTTATACAGTGTCATAGTATCATTATATAGCATCAAAGTTCAATTGTATCACAATTTCGACAAAAATACTATGGTGATATGTATCACTCCCCCTTAGTCAATACTCCATCTCACATGGAAACCACTCCCCCTTACATAATGATCCGAAAACTATATGTATTTGTAGTGTGAACTAAATATTAATTCTCCCCCTTTTTGTCAATAAAATTGGCAAAGGTACGAAAACGGGATCCTAATGAAATTTCCGAAAGAGACATTTCATGACCAAAAGAAAGCATATATCAACTTATTTAGATGCAATCATATAGCCGAAGCTAAATGCATTCATCAAGGAGTTTATAAAGATACAAGATAACCTCTATAATATTCCACAGCCGTACTCCCTACAAAGATTTGGAAATTAAGCACAAGTTCAATTAAGAACTCTCCCCCATAATATGTCATTCCCGAAAGAGCAACAAGATGTGGGACTTAGTCGGTGATTAGTTTGGCCACAAGTCCAACTCTATTCTAAGCAATCTTGTTCCTAAAGTTTAGGAATTCTTAAGAGCTAAGTTAGGAAAACTTGTTCCCAAAGTTAGGGATTCTTAAGGGCCAAGTTTATGTCTCTATATATAGGACTAGAACTGTAGGTTTGTAGAAAATCCAACCTAGAAGAGTGGAAAATCCTTGTACTTAGGATTTTGATCTCTTTGGTAGGGAGGATCGTGTGCTACCGTAAAGGTCAATATCGGTGTGAGAGAAATAACTTGTAGAGAGAGGATTTTGGTGTTCTAGTGTTTAGGGTTTGGGGCTTTTCCCTAAACCAAGTTTCTAGTGTTTCCATGTTTCTCCTTTGTTACTAGCAGCTGTGAAGACGGTGTAGAAGAGAAGACATGAGGCTGGTTTGAAGAATGGTTAGAGAATTGGTTTCTATGGTTTATTCGATGGAGTTCTCGGGTATGTCTTGTTAACTCTTTGGGTCTTGTTCGCGTAAAGAGCATGTAATGGTCTTTGATTTAATGGAAGTTTTTCTGGTGGTGCTGGCCGTGGATGTAGCCTGTAAAGGTGAACCACGCATATCTTGTGTTGTGGTTGTGTGTTTCTTTATCTTCTGTCTCTTTCTTATTATTTCTCTCATGTTTGGTACAAATCACTAATTGCCCTTTGTGATCCTGGTTTCCGCTGCGCTCGGGGTGCCAATTTTCCCAACAATCGGTATCAGAGCCATGGATGGGCTGGTGTGATTGAACCTGGAATTGAATGATAGTTTATTGTTCGGGTGGAGAAATTTGTTTTTAAGATAATGTTTCAACTTGTGTTTACACAAAGATGGATTTGTGATGTGATTTACAAATCGGAGAGGTTCGACTTGGTAGAAGTTTATGTTCTTTGTTTGGTTTTATGATGTAGTATGGGATGCAAAATAAGGCCGAATGAGGTGGAATACATATATACTTGTTGAAGAGTGTTAGTAATCATACACTATAAAGAATGGGTTACAAAGTTCGAAGAAGGATGGGGATGTGAAGTCTCATGTAGAAGCAAGTCCAGCAACGCTTCGAAGTTATGCACGAGATGTTATAGATTTATGTTCTTAAGTCTATGTTAAAGTATTCTTGATGGTTTGCACATAATATCAAGAATGTGCTCGATCTCGGAAGCATGTACCACAGTAATATATATGGGCATTCACACGGTATATATTCTGAGCGAGTATGTTGGGTGTGATGGTGGTAAAACTATGTCTGATTGGTGATGGCTTTGAGAATCGCTCAAAAGATTAAGCCTGTTAATCACGGTGGAGATGTTTGATGGTTTGTTTCAGATACAGGGTAATCATGACATGTGATGGAGTATGATATTGAAGCTAATTATTCCTTTCTGGGTTAGAGTTCAATATGTTGTTAGCTTACTGGTTAGGTGGAGCTAGCTGTGATTCTTCTGGATGGTTCTCTTGGTGATCAATGGTGGAGTCTGTGCAAGGATTCGTTGACGGTGATTGAAGATTTTCATGGTGTTTGTGAAACATGATCAATTTCATGAGTGATCTTCTGGTAGAATGTGGTTTGAAGACTTTTATCGACGTCATGGTGTTTTTTGTCTAAGAGATGGTTATATGAAGATGGAAGTTCGGATGTGAGCTTCAAAAGTAATTCTACGGATATATAGAGATGGTGGAAAACTCTTGCGGAATATGGAGGTGGTTTCCTGTGATCGTCTCATGCTTGATAGCATGATCCGAGGTGGAGAATTGTGTGACTTAGTCGGTGATTAGTTTGTCCACAAGTCAAACTCTATTCTAAGCAATCTTGTTCCTAAAGTTTAGGAATTCTTAAGAGCTAAGTTAGGAAAACTTGTTCCCAAAGTTAGCGATTCTTAAGGGCCAAGTTTGTGTCTCTATATATAGGACTAGAACTGTAGGTTTGTAGACAATCCAACCTAGAAGAGTGGTAAATCCTTGTACTTAGGATTTTGATCTCTTTGGTAGGGAGGATCGTGTGCTACCGTGAAGGTCAATATCGGTGTGAGAGAAAAAAATTGTAGAAAGAGGATTTGGTGTTCTAATGTTTAGGGTTTGGGGCTTTTCCCTAAACCAAGTTTCTAGTGTTTCCATGTTTCTCCTCTGTTACTAGCAGCTGTGAAGACGGTGCAGAAGAGAAGACATGAGGCTGGTTTGAAGAATGGTTAGAGAATTGGTTTCTATGGTTTTTTCGATGGCGCGGGTATGTCTTGTTTTGGGTTGCGGAAAGAGCATGTAATGGTCTTTTATTTAATGGAAGTTTTTCTGGTGGTGTTGGCCGTAGATGTAGCCTGTAAAGGTGAACCATGTATATCTTGTGTTGTGGTTGTGTGTTTCTTTATCTTCTGTCTCTTTCTTATAATTTCTCTCATGTTTGGTACAAATCACCAATTTCCCTTTGTGATCCTGATTTCCGCTGCGCTCGGGGTGGAAATTTTCCCAACACAAGAGCGACCTTAATTTCAAAAGAAAAGAAGGATTTCTTTGGACATAACAAATTACATACAAGTATGAATTTGAATCCAAAATACTCAATTAAATTAACCATAAGAGAACCCATGATTAATTTAATCGGAAATGCTCAACATAAGTCTTATGGAGACTCAAAAATACTCAATTAGATTAATCACAAGAGAACCCGTAATTAATCTAATCGTAATACACAACCAAATTAACCACAAAAAGTAATCAATTTAATTGGTCATGCTCGACATAAGAAAACTTACGGAGCAACAACTAAATAACCAACCCAGGATGATTAATTTAGTTGATCATGCTCGACATAAAATACCTCACGGAGCAACAACTAAGCTAAGAATAACTCAGTCGATTGTGCTCAACATAGGACATTTTATGGAACAACACAGTATATGCACAAAAATTGTAGACCGTAGGTCGACCAAATACTGTGGAATAAGCAAGGATTCATTCTATTTTCCATCACCATTTACACAATGACATACAATATATATAATCCTTGTAAACAATAGATTTTAACCTATCTTCCATCAATAATTGACATAATAGGCTTAACTTTTGTAATGTCAAAAGTTCATTCCATCTTTTATCAATACATACATATCGACATATAAAGGACTTAACTTTTGACAAGGTATGGGACAATCACAGTTCACGGACGCAAACACACATATCCCATAACAAATTGCAATATATAAAACCATAAAGATTAATACTGCAAAAATCATCTTCCAAACAATTTTAGAATTTAAACCAATAAATCTAAAAACATGAAGATGAAAACGTTGGACATAGCTATGTGTAGTCACAATAATGGCTATTCCAAACTCTAGTTATTCTTCTAAACAAAACAAGAAAATAGATGATTTACTAGGCATTAAGACAAACTCGTAATGCACATATAAGATGATTTTTCCTTAGAGTGTAGAATCAATCTTTTTCTCCCGTATTTACACCAAGAATAGCTACCAAAGGCGTATAAAAAGATTTTCTTAACAAATAAGAACATACAAATTCATTAACGACCATGCACAATAGTTCATATAAGATGATTGTGAACATTCAAGAACCCGATAGCATTGTGTACTACTTCCCATTCTTGAACTTCCTTCTTTGTGATTCACCAACAAAATTCTTGTAAAAGCTACAAATGAGCTTAGAAGAGTATTACTCCAGGAATCTAAGTGCCCAAGTCCAAGAGAAGTGGAACAAGTGCGACGAAACGGAGAAAAACACTCAAAAACAAGAGACAAAAACCAACCTCCACTCCTCCAAATTTAGTATTTCTCATCATTATTTTGAAGAGAATTCAAATAGGAAGAGGATGCAAAAAGAATGAGGTCATTCCGAGTTCGAACGAAGAAGTTACGGCCAAAACAAATTTACCGAATATCGACGTCAAGTATGCATACGGGTTTGCAAACGAATATTCGTATCCTGAAGCAGTATGCAAATGGGTATGCGTACTTAAACCCCTGGATTTTGATTTTGAATGATGTTATGCATACCTGGTATGTGTACCATGTAGTCCAAACATCCCGAACTATTATTTTCAAACCAGAACATTTCAGAACCTTAAGCACAAATCAAGTTAGGTAGACATGAACGATACACAAGGTACATAAATCATCATAAAACTTGCTCAAGCTTAGAGACATACCTTTTTAGAAGAATCCGATCGAAATCTACAATATTATCAATCATTCAAAATCATACCCAACATAATATGTGTGCCACAGTTCTTATGCTTCCCTCACCGTATACATAACATGGCATTTCTTGGTGAGGATGCACTTCCAACACAATCAAGTTGTGTTGAGGTGAATAATGTCTTTCTTACCATGGCACCAAGAGAGAGTTTCTTTCCAGCAACTCTTACATCTTGTAGTGTTGAGAAACACCCAAGGAACTGTTTTTATAAGTTTATAAAAGAACTTCAAGAGAGCCCAAAAAGATTTGTGTTTCTGATTTCTTCTTTTTCAACTTATAAAAAACAGTTTCTGCAGATAGTTTTTAGTACTGCGAAGGGAAACTCTTTTGATAAAAAGAGACGTCCTAGCTTCTTCATAAAAGAAGACAATACTACTATCTTGATGGGAAGTATCAGGAATTGAGAAATGAATCGATTCATGCTTTGAGGTGATGCAGTCTAAAGACTGAGATTTAAACTCCTCTTGTAATTCGTTCAGTATGTTACAACCAATTGGATTACACAGAGGAGGAGCATGGCTCTGACTGATTATTAAATCAATATCAACCTCAACATGAACATTATTCATCATAACTAGATTCAGCCTATCAAGAGATTCTTGTTCTTTCTGGAGGTATACCTCAACATAAAGAGATAAGCTTTCTAGTTTCTTTTCAATCCCTGGGAACACTTCAAAGGATTTTAAACCTGGAGGAGGTTTAGACAGAATTTCTTCTACAGATTTTATTAAATCAGTCATGGAAGAGAATTCTGAAATCCCTGGATCTGGTGGTGCATTTATTGAGATAACACTAATGTCCATATCAGATCGCTACAAACACAGACTTGTAAGGTCTTTAATGTGTTTGCCTGCTCTGATACCAATTGAAAAAGCGGGGGGTACAACAACCACACCCAATATTTCGATTAGCAATCTGTATGGACAAACTCTAATATACTTTCAAGAGAATCAACTAGACTCAATCTTAATAAAGTATATCAAAGAGTTATATCTCTCTTTCTCGATTCAATTCTTACTCAAACAAATAGTAATCTGCGAGTCTAATTGAATATAAGAGAAATCACTTGAACGGTACCAAAGACCAATGTTCAAGTATCAATCAACAACCAAAGGTCGGATTTCCCATTGATTGATTCTAACGCACAACCTGTGATATTTCAATTATACAACAAAATATAATGCGAAACAGAAATAACACAGATACCAGAATTTTGTTAACGAGGAAACCGCAAATGCAGAAAAACCTCGGGACCTAGTCCATATTGAACACACACCGTATTAAGCCGTTATTTATGGGTGAAAACTATTTCTGCTGGTTTTGGTAATTTGGGGTGTGTGGATGAGAAATGAATCTAAACCCTAAACAAATGCACTACACGGGAGTGCTTTTGATTCGAGAGATCAATCTGTAAAATTCTGTCCTAAACCAAGAAATGGCCGTTCCAGACTTGCTTCGGTCACAAAGTGAAGGATATGGGGTTGATCTTAGGGAGGGAAGCGAAGAAGGTGTTGAGATCGTGAAGGTGTTGGCTGTTTTTGACTTGTACCAGAATACCGAACTGGCTTGCAATAATGTAAGCAAAGCTCTGTGTGTTTGAATATGTTGTATCAACACTTGGTTTCTGTCTTGTCTGTTTTTTGGAAATAGGGAGGAGAACCTATTTATACAAGTCATTGAGCCTAACCCTCATCTCTCGTGGGAAGTGGAGTGATGGAGTAGTGGAGTCGTGTTAGTGTCACACGATCAGTCTTTGCCCACTTCTCCCATCATTACTAACCGTCCATGTCTTCCTGACACGTTTTTGTGATGGCGCGTTGCACGCTGCATGTTGTAAACCGCCAGACCAATACCCCGGTATGTATACCCAGTTTGTGACATGCTTGATGTCTCGACTGTGTGGATCGTGGGACCCACAGAAGGTAGCATACGGTGCTAGGTTAAATAACTAAGTTATTTGGGAAACCGATATTTATGAAATATCATGTGTATTCTATGCATGTAATGCATCGAATATATTCAATATGCATGAAGCATCGCTGTTTTAAAGCTTATCGGAGTAAGCTGCGGATTAAGCGTCTCAAAACAGCTGCACGCATAGCTACCTTCAAGTGATCGTTTGGAGGCTACGTAGGCAAGACCTTCCTTGGCCAATCACATGATGTGGTAGAGTGATGGATTGTGATCAGCACGACACCTTATTGGCCAACTAACTCTTAGCCTGGGCCGCCTAACCAAGCTGGTAGAGTTGGACGGACGAGATGATATATGACGCTCATCTGCGACCGTTGATGAAGTTTTAGGGTTTTGAAGAGGTGCGCAAGAATCACTCTTCAGCTTGGTCGAATCCAAGCATGGGAGACGTTTTTTGCAGGACCGACCGGGCATGCGTGTAGACGGCTTGCCGATGTAACGTCTGTACCTCATTGTCCCATGAAGATGTGATCTAATCCACTCAATTTTTCCGGCAAAGTTGAGTGGTTGAGATCGGTTTGCGGCAGAAATCCGTTGTCGCAAAAGAATTGGAAGCCGCGCGACATGCCTACTTCGGGCGCGTGTTTCGAGACGTTCAGACATGATTGGCCTTGGTCGATCAGTCATGCGTGTAAATGGGCCCACGATGATCATGTTGACATGATCGGGACCTTTTAAGTCTACATCTACACCTTCCATCCATGCCTGCGAAGATGGACGCTCGTGATCAATTAGCGACACATGTAACATGCCGCAAACCCTAATTAGGGTTTTGGATCGGTCGTGTGTACATGACTTCAACCTAACGGTTTGCCAAGCTATGCTCCTCCTTTGAGGAGGCCGACCATGTGGGACCCACATTGAGCCGGTGATGAGCATGTGTGTACTTGTCCCACGGTCATAGGCTTGATTTAATCCATCCAAACATGCCGGTGAAGTTGGATGGTTATGATCAATTTAAGACACTAGTGGACTTTCCTGTGACCCTTAAAGCATCATGCCGGCCGAACTTCGAGAAAACGTTTGCTCCTCCCTGGCTAGGTCGTGAGAAGGTCGGTCAAGTAAGTAAAAAGGGTGCCCGCCGGTGTGCAGGACAACGCTTGTCCAACCAGTCATGGGACGATCTATGTCGTCCAACCTTGCGGGCGAAGTTGGACGGCCGCGATATGTTTTGATACCGACATTGGCAGTCTTGTGCGTACAAGCTTTTCCAAGCTGCTCCACACCAGCCCAACCATCCTACTTTAGGTTGGCGTTCGGTGGTTGTTTGGGAGGCGTGGTATGTATTCGACCGACCAGGGAAAAAACGGGCCCGCTGGTGGTCATTAAGGTGTTAGCCTGCTCCTGCTGAGGATCGTCTAGGCTGGTTAAATCATGCGGCCAACTTGCGTGGTCGTGATTGTTTCTGAGACTGACATGGACAGCCCAGATGCTCAATCGGGCTAGTATAACACACCGAGAGATGTAGCCTATATGGGTATTTCGTGCATGCCTCATTATCGATACTTGGAGATTCGTGTCACTCTGATGAGAGCAACATTCAGTCGTCATGCCGCACCAATAATGAGGGTTCTGCGGGAACAGCACAGGAAATACAAGGCTAATCAAGCATTAATTAATAATGCTATAAATTCACAGGGTATATGGGATTGTTGCTACATACTCCAACCTGGATGAATTTTGTGTATGTAATTCACAGAATACTGGGATTGTTGCCACATGCTCCATTCTAGGTGAATTAGTAAAGTGAAGAAATATTCATCACTTATCAATGGCTTTATCCTTTGCAGGATGTCGACGCATAAATTTGGTTTTACAATTTTAGCCCTAAACTAAAATCCACCATCAACATTAAGTCCCCTGCCTAGCACATAATGGTTGCATCATTGTGGGGTAGGCATATGATGGTGAAAAATTTGTATACTGAAATGACCAAGCTAAAGTAAATACATATTTACCGCATAAATATACATCGCCAGGTGTTGTCCCGAAGCTGTTCAAACCTGATTAGGGTTTTGAAGGAAGCAGGACTTGGTCAGGCGAGCCGCTTTAGTTCCCTCCATACATATCTGGACAAAGCTTGGCCCGTTTCTTGGACTAGGTGCGCTCCTTTCCATTATACGGCGGGCTCTCTCAAATACATCCGATAGGCATTGTTGGTTTTTATCCCGAATCAGTAGCCTTTATGGGTAGCAAGTAAATACTCCTTTTCCTCTTGGGATTCTGTTGGCTTGTGAAATATAAAGAAAATTTGAAGGATTCCTCCTATCGCATAATCGTTTTCTTCTATATCCCAGGTACTGCTCCGTGCTTATCTGATCTTTTGATTGACCGATGATGATTGATTTTTTTTAGCCGTAACTTCTTCTCCTTTGCAGTTTATCATGGAAGCAGTTGGTGATGATTACTCTGTAACTTCTTCAGAAAAAAGTTTTGAAATCAACAAGCCTGAGGAGGCTGATGCGCATGAGGAGGTAATGGCTAAAATCGATCTCCCACTTCGCGAAGTTGGTCGTGCTATACAGGGGATGTCCATTCTGCATCTGCACATCGCCAGAGGACGTATTCGTGCGCTTTCAGCTTCAATCGACATGAAGGAGCAATGGAGGCATGATGAAGTGTCGCAAATACCAGTGAGTGTCAGGGATGAGAGGTTTGCAGCACGGTTAGAGAGGCGGAGGGTTGGAAACAAACGGCCTCCAGGTGAAGATAAGTGTGATTATCCAATCCATGACGGTGTGATAATCCTTGATTCCGACACAGACGAACCTGAGCGTCCGAAGGTGATCAACCCAATCTCCAATGTTGCAGTGGCTTTTGAGGAAGATATGGAAGCTATCCCTGCTGATGATGTTGGGGCGGAGAGCGTTGCTGCAGAAACATCCAAAGTGGAATCTGAGTCAGATCCAAAGGAAGAAGCAGTAGCAGCCCACGATGATGATGGTGTTGAAGCAGGCTCCAGTAGTGGTGGTGAAGACACGACCTACTTTCTTGATGACTAAATCTCCATGTTCTTTCTCTTTTGAGTATTTTCTCATAATTTGTGAACATTTTTCGTGCACTCAGTGGCGGCTGAGTCTAAGGTATTTTTGCTTGCTTGATTGAATAAGGGTTTCACATTGCTTTTTGATGTAAATCTTCCAACATGGCCATATATGCGGTCATATGTTGTTCTTGCAACGAAAAAGAGAATGCCATACGGACCTGTCTGTGCTCCTGACGCGAGATCTCCCTGGTCTTGCTGGGGTAAATGACCCAAAACGTATTTCTTCTTCTGCACATATTCTATTTCCCCGACATCTTCCAGAGAATACAAAATGTTTGTTTTAGGGTTTCCTTCTAGGCCTGCTCTAGTGGGTAATGATGATTTAGGCTAGCTCGGAATTTTGTTTCTTTCTTTAGGGGTAAAGAAATTCCTAGATGGAAATAATATTTCGATTAATTTGGAAATTGAAACCCTAACTATGAATGCAAGTATTTCAATCATTTTCTGGAGGAATTACAAATACGGCGTGAAAAGGAAATTGTGGAAGAAATACTAAGGGGAACGCTGGAAAAAATAGCACATCGTTTCAAGTATGTAGGGCGCTGGAAAAGTGGTAGCACATCGTCTTAAGTACTGTAAGGTTTGATCCATCGCGAGTGAACCGTTACGCCTTCCAGCTTGTCAGCGCTGATGAGCTTGCAGTAACCGCCTAAGATAACATCTACTACCAGGTATGGTTCATCCTCTCTTTCGGTGGGTGAGTTAGGCTGAGTGGTCACTTTCACCGTCATGCTCCCAACTTTGAACGCAGTTATCTTCCTCACCAGATCTCAAATTTTTAATGGGTTTGGGTGTTGTACAGATACCCGGTCCTTGGCCCTGTCGTCTTTGGTCGAGACAGCTTCTAAACTTTTGATGAAATGTTTGAAAGGACCGTCCTCCCATTCACATCTCTTAGCGGGGGTTGGATTGTTGGTTGGAGCGAGTCCCAAGGACTTATCAAAAGGAGGAGTGATTGGTTGTAAAAAGGGTTGTTCGATGAGACTTACTTGAGCTCTGAACCTTTTAATGTATGTTGATGGGATCTCTCCAGGAAGCTGTGTCACATCGGCAAGTTGCAGATACGGCAACAGACAGTCTTCAGGTTCAGACGGCTTGTTGGAGATTCTTTCAGGTATCGAAACCGGCAGAGGCCATACTCCCAGTGTTACCTTGTTGTCTTGTATCCAAGAGTGTCCCAGGACCATGTCGTAATTTGGATGTTCTTTGACTATGTATAACTTTGCTTGCGTCGAGGCATCGCCCAATTTAACTTCAAGATCGATGTATCCATAGGCATCTCCAAGTTCTCCTTCTGGATTCTTAATCAAGTTTGGGATGCGAGTAGCTTCTTGTTTCGAAATCCTTGCCGCTTTCAAGATCTTGACAGTGACGATGTTAAACTCGGAGGCTGCATCAATCAATGTGCTATCGAACTCGACGTCCTTCAAACGAGTGACAGTTAGGAGTCCCCAGTTTCCCTTGCTCGCATCTTCCAGGAAAGACTGAGGTTCCGAGACTGCTTCCTTTTCTGGATACAAACGCCTGCATGATACAACGTGTTTGAGGGCTGCAAATATGTCTTGACGCTGCGCCTTGGAGAAATATAAGATTTCGCACGAGCGCTCCATCATAGATTGTACAGTCTTGCGAACAGAATCCCCGGAGATCATGCAGTTCCTGATAGGGAGAGGATCTCTATGAACACCTTCGTTTACCAACTGGAGTTCTCCTGCCTCTACATTTTCTCTGAAGATTTGCTTCAATTTGTTGCAGTCCTTAGTCGGGTAATGGACGAACCTATGGTAGCGACAGTACTTGGGGTCCGTCATGTCTTTCTCAGTCGGCGGGCGTCTGATGGGAGGTAGCTTGATAACATCATCTTGAATCCATGCTTCCAAGAGTTCCACTACTTCATTCATGGGGAATGGGAAACCTGTATCTTCATTATCTTGTGCAAGAGTCTTGCTCGTTCCCTTTCGAGAGGAATTCGTGTGTGCTGGAGCCGCACGCTTGGGTTGTTGTTCTGTTGCTGAAGCTTTCCTTTTTCCTCCTTCGCACATCACGCTCATAGAGGGACCAGTGTTGTACTGCTTGTTGATGAGACGCCTACTCCCTCGACTCTCACGTGAATCTTCATTTCGAACAACCCTGGTTCTTTCCAACAACGCTAGGGAGGTTGTGGCTGAACGCTTGGAAGCTTCATGGAGTTCGGATAACGTATGGAAGCCCAGATTCTCTAGAAAAGCACGGTATATGGGTACCATCCCGTTAATGTATAGCTCCACCAACTGGCGTTCGGTGACGTTCAGATCATGACAATCTAATGCTTGAGTCCTGAACCTCTTAACGAAATCGTTCGAATGCTCGTTGTTCCGCTGGGAGACTCTCCCCAGGTCTGAAAAAGTGATCTGCTCATACACAAAGAAATACTTTCTGTAGAAAGCACTGACCTTCTCCCCCCAATTGGATATGTTGTTAGGAGCGATGTTGTTGTACCAGGTGTATGCTCTCCTAGTAAGTGATTTTGAGAACTCTTTGAGACGGAGGACATGATTGTATTCATGCTCCCCCAAAGACTCCAAAAATCGAGAGATGTGTTCACGAGCGTTACCGGTACCGTCGTAGAGGGTGAATTGAGGAGAGGTATATCCTCTGGGAAGGGGAATCCTCCGCACGTCTTGAGGGTATGGAGGTTGGTGTTGGTGCATACCTATTGGATTTCCTTTGCCACGGTTTTCGAGGAATCTCTCCAGGTCCTCGCGTGTGATGAAGTTGGATGGCTGGTCCTTTTCTCTTGGGCGCTCAGGAGCCACATGAGTTTCTTCTTCCATGTGGGGTCGCGCCACTGAGGTATCTGCTCCAGGTGCGTTGAATGCGTTCCTTGTTGGCTCCAGGGGATGTCTTGGCTCTTGTGGTAACCGATTAGTTAAGGTCTTGAGTAACGTGAGTACCTCTTTCTGAGTTGCATCCATGTTCGTATGTGCCTTAGCAAGGACTTCTTGTCTCTCCATAAAATCCACCATAGTAATAGGGGGTTGTCCTCCTTTGGCTCCTCCGGCTCCTTGTCCTGAGGGAGGAGTGGCGGTTGCCCTGTTGAAGGTCGGAGGCGTTACACTCGAGGAGATGCCGGGGTTTGCGGCTGCTCTGGCTCTGGTGATAGGAGGTGTCACTTCGAATGGGATATCTCCTCCTGCTCCGCTGGTGTTGGTGGTGGAGGATGTGGTTCCACGAGATACATTGATTGTATTGGCAGGTTGCACGGTAACACCGCTAATCGGGATATCAACACCGAGAGTGTTGTCAGCGCTGGTTCCATCGGGATTGGTTGCCGATCCAGACCTAAGATCCACCATTTTTGAAATCATAAAGATTGAATTGGTGTTGAAGAGATTGACTCCACAACCGAGAGATTAATCTCCCACTGTGGTCGACAATTGTTTATGGGTGAAAACTATTTCTGCTGGTTTTGGTAATTTGGGGTGTGTGGATGAGAAATGAATCTAAACCCTAAACAAATGCACTGCACGGGAGTGCTTTTGATTCGAGAGATCAATCTGTACAATTCTGGCCTAAACCAAGAAATGGTCGTTCCAGACTTGCTTCAGTCACAAAGTGAATGAGATGGGGTTGATCTTAGGGAGGGAAGCTAAGAAGGTGTTGAGATCGTGAAGGTGTTGGCTATTTTTGACTTGTACCAGAATACCGAACTGGCTTGAAATAATGTAAGCTAAGCTCTGTGTGTTTGAATACGTTGTATCAACACTTGGTTTCTGTCTTGTCTGTTTTTTGGAAATAGGGAGGAGAACCTATTTATACAAGTCATTGAGCCTAACCCTCATCTCTCGTGGGAAGTGGAGGAAGTGGAGTGATGGAGTAGTGGAGTCGTGTTAGTGTCACACGATCAGTCTTTTCCCACTTCTCCCATCATTACTAACCATCCATGTCTTCCTGACACGTTCTTGTGATGGCGTGTTGCACGCTGCACGCTGTAAACCGCCAGACCAATACCCCGGTATGTATCCCCAGTTTGTGACATGCTTGATGTCTCGATTGTGTGGATCGTGGGACCCACAGAAGGTAGGTGCTAGGTTAAATAACTAAGTTATTTGGGAAACCGATATTTATGAAATACTGTGTGTATTCTATGCATGTAATGCATCGAATATATTCAATATGCATGAAGCATCGCTGTTTTAAAGCTTATCGGAGTAAGCCGCGGATTAAGCGTCTCAAAACAGCTGCACTCATAGCTACCTTCAAGTGATCGTTTGGAGGCTGCGTAGGCAAGCCCTCCCTTGGCCGATCACATGATGTGGTAGGGTGATGGATGGTGATCACCACGACACCTTATTGGCCAACTAACTCCTAGCCTGGGCTGCCTAACCAAGCTGGTAGAGTTGGACGGACGAGATGATATATGACGCTCATCTGCGACCGTTGATGAAGTTTTAGGATTTTGAATAGGTGCGCAAGCATCACTCTTCAGCTTGGTCGAATCCAAGCATGGGAGACGTTTTTGGCAGGACCGACCAGCCATGCGTGTAGACGGCTTACCGGTGTACACGTCTGTACCTCACTGTCCCATGAAGATGTGATCTAAGCCACTCAATTTGTCCGGCAAAGTTGAGTGGTTGAGATCGGTTTGCGGCAGAAATTCGTTGCCGCAAAGGAGTTGGAAGCCGCGCGACATGCGTACTTCGGGCGCGCGTTTCGAGACGTTCAGCCATGATTGGCCTTGGTCGATCGTTCATGCGTGTAGATGGGCCCACGGTGATCATTTTGACATGCTCGGGACCTTTTAAGTCTGCATCTACACCCTACATCCATGCTTGCAAAGATGGACGCTCGTGATCAATTAACGACACATGTAACATGCCGCAAACCCTAATTAGGGTTTTGGATCGGTCGTGTGTACACGACTTCAACCTAACGGTTTGGCAAGCTATGCTCCTCCTTTGAGGAGGCCGACCATGTGGGACCCGCATTGAGCCGGTGGTAAGCATGTGTGCACTTGTTTCACGGTCATAGGCTTGATCTAAGCCATCCAAACATGCCGGTGAAGTTGGATGGTTGTGATCAATTTAAGACACTAGTGAACATTCCTGTGACCCTTAAAGCATCACGTCGGACGAACTTCGAGCAAGCGTTTGCTCCTCCCTGGCTAGGTCGTGAGAAGGTCGGTCAAGTAAGTAAAAAGGGGTCCCGCCGATGTGCAGGACAACGCTTGTCCAACCGGTCATGGGACTATCTATGTCGTCCAACCATGCGGACGAAGTTGGACGGTCACGATCTGTTTTGAGACCGACATTGGCAGTCTTGTGCGTACAAGCTTTTCCAAGCTGCTCCACACCAGCCCAACCTTCCTACTTCAGGCTGGCGTTCGGTGGTTGTTTGGGAGGCGTGGTATGTATTCGACCGACCAGGGCAAAAACGGGCCCACTGGTGGTCATTAAGCTAGTAGCCTGCTCCTGTTGAGGATCGTCTAGGCTGGTTAAATCATGCGGACAACTTGCGTGGTCGTGATTGTTTTTAAGACTGACATGGACATCCCAGATGCTCAATCGGGCTAGTATAACACACCGAGAGATGTATCCTGCACGAGTATTTCGTGCATGCCTCATTATCGATACTTGGAGATTCGTGTCACTCTGCTGAGAGCAACATTTAGTTGTCATGCCGCACCAATAATGAGGGTTCTGCGAGAACAACACAGGAAATACAAGGCTAATCCGCATTATTTAATAATGCTATAAATTCATAGGGTATATGGGATTGTTGTTACATGCTCTAACCTGGATGAATTTTGTGTATTTAATTCACAGAATATTGGGATTGTTGCCACATGCTCCATTCTAGGTGAATTAGTAAAGTGAAGAAATATTCATCACTTATCAATGGATTTATCCTTTGCAGGATGTCAGCGCATAAATTTGGTTTTACAATTTTAGCCCTGAACTACAATCCACCATCAACAGCAACTAAAGACACTAGCCTACTACAAACTAACTTCGGTCTGGACTGTAGTTGAACCCCAATCAATCTCACACTGATCCAAGGTACAATTATGCTCCTACGTCTCTGATCCCAACAGGATACTACGCACTTGATTCCCTTAGCTGATCTCACCCACAACTAAGAGTTGCTAGGACCCAAAGTCGAAGACTTTAATAAACAAATCTGTATCACGCAGAAAAGTCTACAGGAATAGATAAATCTCTCTCCCACAGAAATACCTACAAGTTTTGTTCCGTCTTTTGATAAATCAAGGTGAACAGGAACCAATTGATAGACCGGACTTATAATCCCGAAGAACAGCCTAGTATTATCAATCACCTAACAATAATCTTAATCGACGCGACGAAAGAAGATATTGTGGAACCACAAACGATGAGACGAAGATGTTTGTGACTACTTTTCTATCTTGCCTATTGGAGATATAAATCTCAATTCAATCGTTGCGATTGTACTCAAAACGATAGAAGATGCAAGATCAGATCACACAACTACCAGAAAGTAGTATCGGTCTGGATTCACAATCCCAATGAAGCCTGTAAGTCGTTAACCTGGTTTTTAAGAAGAAACCTAAGGTTAAAGGAGAATCGACTCTAGCTAATACAACTAGTATCACACAGGAGGTGTGGGGATTAGGTTACCCAGTTGCTAGAGTTCTCCCTTATATAGTCTTTCAAATCAGGGTCTGCAATCAATGTTAGCTTGGTAACAAAGCATTTTAGATGAAAACCTGATTAGATTCAAGCTAATATCTTTCAACCGTTGGATCGAAAACTTAGCTTGTTACACACAAATGAAATGCACGATTTTAGGTTTGTGTAACGTACCCAAACATGTACATTTATTGGTTCAACAATAGTCAACCAAATGGTTAGCCATATGAGCACTTTCATATCAACCATATTCTTCTTCACCATAACTAGTTCAAATGACTCAAATGAACTAGTTAGAGAGTTATTCAATTGCAAGGAAATCTTATGTAACTACACAAGACACAATCGAAGCAAAAACGATTTGATTCACTCGAATTGGTTCATGAACTTTATAGCCACGGTTTGCATTTAGCATTCCTTAGATAATATAAATAAGTTCACAAACAATCGTCTTTAGATATAACCAACTTAAGTTCGCAGACTTAGTTCGCGGACTTAAGTTCCCTGAAGGAGTTCTCAAACTCCTGCAGATTTTCTCGGGTCGAGAACTTCCGCCAGTTCGCGGACTGAGTTCACGGACTGAGTTCACGACTCTTGTTCCGGTTCTCTTGATCAACAAAGTTCGCAAACTTCGATTCAAGGAAAAAAGGACTTATACATATATGTGTTGCCACACAATGCTTATATCCAACATTGGTTATATAATCTAAACTCTCATTTCAATCATTGAAACATTCTTAGAAAACGTTATTATATAGTTGTTATTCACAAACTATTTTTCATCAAAGTAAGCAATTTTCAAAGTTTTTGACACGTATCATGACTTTCGTCACTAGGTAAAGATGAACTTGGCCAAAGCAAAAGCTTACCAACACATATTTTGAGAAATAGATAGACGAGATAAACTCGGCTCGAAATAGCAAATGTGTATAATCAAAGTCTATATAGCAAAACGACTTTTGTCTCAAGACAGGAGATAGAGTAGATAGACTTTTGAGTGATAGATAAGTTCAAGTCTCCACATACCTTTTAGTCGATGAAGTTCCACCAGTTCCTTGAAGATTCCTTCGTCTTATATGATGATTTCCATGGAGTTCTTGAGCTCAACTACACTTTTTATCCTAGTCCGAGACTTAGCTATAGTAGACTAGAAATCAAGACTTATAGTTTT
Organism: Papaver somniferum; assembly: GCF_003573695.1. Taxonomy (NCBI): domain Eukaryota; kingdom Viridiplantae; phylum Streptophyta; class Magnoliopsida; order Ranunculales; family Papaveraceae; genus Papaver; species Papaver somniferum. The sequence continues at coordinate 44,102,080 of NC_039362.1, read as the reverse complement.
GATCACTATCATTGACAAACATGCTTGAGATAGAAACGCATGCGAGTTCGACCGAGCAATGCTCTAACACAAGTTTTATAATTTTAACCCCGAACTAAAAACCACCATCAACATTAAGTCCCCTGCTTAGCACGTAACAGTGGCATTGTTGCAGTAAGCATGAGATGGTGACAAACAAGGGTGAAACCAAAAAGACAAAACATGCGGAGATTGCCAGAGAGAATTCGACGACCTTGACAAGAGGTACGAGTGATCTATGGTCCTTGCTCCGACGGCTTGGGACATTGGCGTACTTCCGGCTCGCTGTAGGGTGCTATTGTTTGGCGTTGTAACTTTGACCACGGAGCATTAGCGCTGGTTTGGTCACGGAGTTTCGTGTCATGTTGGCGCTGATTTGGGCGTGGCTGAATCCAAAACGGATTCTTTTTCCTACCCAAACTCTCAAGGTGCCGTGCATTCAAAAGGGATTACCCTCTCTTATACTCTTGTTCCATTGGTTTTGCTTCTGTAGCAGCGAGCTTATTTCCGCCAGCAATCCATGTGATCCAATTATCCCAGATAGATAAGTATCTAATCCAGTTGATATCCCGTATCCCGAGCCTTCATATACGGCATGCGAAAGAGTTTCTCTTTTTCAGGTTTCTCTTTTATATCTGCATAATATAAAAGACCATTCTGAGCCTTTCTTTTCATTTCGATCATCATAGAATTGCGTTCATCTTCGCTTCAGGTATTGCTTCATATCTTCTTGCAGCTTTTCTTTTGTCTTATTTCATCACGTAGGTTGTTGATGCATACATAATGCCTTTCTGCAGTATATGATGGGAACTTCTGGCGATGATCACTCTTCCAATTCCTCGGTGAAAAGATTTGAAGGTTTTCTGCGTCTGAGGAGGTATTAAACAAAATCGATCCTCTGTTCCGTGAGGCTGGCCGGATCATACAGGGTATGCCTCTCACTCATATGCGCATTGTTCGAGGGCGTGCTCAAGCTTTCATGGCTTCGGTTAACATGGAGGAGAAATGGAGACATGATGAAGCGCCCCAGTGTGATAAGGCGTCTCAGCGCGACAAGGCATCTCATCAACCAAGTGTCACATCTGAAAGGTTCGCTGCTCGACTGAAACGGCGAAAGGTTGAGCATAAAAAGCCCCCGTGCAAGAATAAGTTTGATTATCATGTTCATAACGGCATCGTAATCCTTGACTCTAATGTGGACGAACCAGTGTATCCTCAAGGGGTTGTTGGAGCAGATCTGAGAAAGATGTCGGTGCGGCTCACGAGATGGAAACTGGAACAACTTCCGCCAAAGCTGCTGCTGAAACGGCTCTTGGAGTGGATGTTGAAGATGCTGCTGAAACGACTTCTGGAGAGGATGCTGAAACGGCTTCTGGAGTGGATGCCTGCTGTTGAAGAGGGTGCTGGAGCAAGTGCTTGAGAGAACTCTAGTGGAGGCGCTGCTGACCTTAACATTGGCATTGACAGCTAGTTTTCCCAATTCATCATTTCCTTCAGTAGAAGAACAATTTTTTTCGTAACTTGTAAATGTTTTTGATAGCTTCATGTTTTTTTTTTATTTTCATGTGACTGGAGCCATGCTTCACCGATTAATATTCTTTCATTCATGCTGCTTTGATAATTTCATATCTTTAATTGGATGAATGAAACAAAATCTCCGAAACAATTCCAAAACCCCTTTTCGCGAAAAACAAGTTCTTCCATTCTTCCAGAGCGATTCAGCGGATGGAAAGTCAAAACGCATAAATAGCGCATCAATAATGTTAGCTGGCGTGTCACATCCCGTTTGGCTACTTCTAAAATAACGCCTCCGCATGTCGTTGGCAACCGTAACTCAAAACAGGGGAAACGGTAGCAATAGGTAAGGGTTTGACTAACCTTTTATCGGAATTTCCCTTGCCAATTACATAGGATGTCTGTGGCATGCCGCCTGGGTATGTAGAAGTGTGAGCTTCCACAAGCTGGGAAACCCGTCGTGAGAAGTAGAGAAACCTCATTAGGCAAAAATTGAAGCCAAATGTTCTTATGCCGCCACTTGATGATCTTCTTCTCTTCTTCAGTACCTTCGAATAAGATATTTCTTGTATGGTTTGATTTTTTCTGGTTTCGAATTGATGGGTAATGGTTTTGTGAGGGTTTGGATTTACTTGGTGCTTTTCCCTTTGAGAATCAGGAAAACTTATTTTTTGAAAGAAATATACTTTTAATTAAAATCGAAACCCTAATTATGAATGCAAGAAGCGCAATCATTTTGGAGGAATTACAAATATTGCATGCAAGGAAAAATTGCTGAAGGAAATACTAAGAAGAATTTTGAGGCAAGAGGTGGCGTGACTTTTTAGACTTTGAAGGGTTTGATCCACCGGGCATGTATTACTACGCCTTCTAACTTTTCCGTGTTGATGAGCTTGCAGTAGCCTCCCAAAATAACTTCTGCTACTAGGTATGGTTCGTCTGTGGAGTCGGACAAAAGAGGCTGAGTGGCAACTTTCATTACCATGTCTCCAACTTGGAATGGGTTTTGATGTTGCGCCGCTATTTGATTCTTGGATCCATTATTGTTGACTAAGACAGCTTCCAAACTTTTGATGAAACACTTGAAGGGGCCGACATCCCATTCACACCTTCCAATGACGCCCGGGTTGATAATTGGATCTAGTCCCCAGGCCTGGGCGGGAGGAGAAGTGACTGGTTGCAGAAAAGGTTGTTCAATGAGACTTACTTGTGTCCGAAATATGCGTATGTACGTTGATGGTCTCTCTCCAGGCAGCTGGGTTACATTGGCAAGTTTAGATACGACAGCATGTAGTCCTCAGGGTCGGACGGCTTGTTGGAAATTCTTTCAGGTACGGACACCGGATGAGGACATACTCCTAATTTTACTTTATTGTTATGCACCCACGAGCGCCCCAGAATCATGTCATAATTTGGGAATTCTTTGACAATGTGTAATTTGCTGTGTGTTAGAGCATCTCCCACCTTGATTTCGAGATTGATGTAGTCGTAAGCATTCATTGCTTCTCCTTCTGGGTTTTTGACCATAATTGGGGAGTGAGTAGCCTCTTGTTTTGAAACCCCCGCTGATCTCAGAGTCTTGACAGTAACAATGTTGAAGTCATAGGCCGCGTCGATTAGTGCGCTATCGAACTCGACATCCTTCAGGTGAGCAGTGGTCAGCAGTCCCCAGTTTCACTTTCCAACGGTGTTTCCCAAGAGAGGTTGGGATTTCGGAGCAGTTTCTTCGACAGAAAAGAGTCATCTGCCTGACACGACACGGTTGAGAGCTATAAATATATCTTGACGCTGCGCTTTGGATAAGTATAGGATTTAATACACACGATGCATCATGGACTGCACTGTCTTGTGGACAGAGTCCCCAGAAAGCATACAGCTCCTGACTGGAAGGGATCTATGTGAACTCCCTCATTACCTAGTTGAAGTTCTCCTGCCTCGACCTTCTCCTTGAAGATGCGTTTCAATATATTGCATTCATTGGCTGGGTGATGGACGAACCTGTGGTAGCGGCAATACTTGGGATTTGCCATTTCCTCTTCAGTTGGCGGACGCCTGATATGAGGTATCTTGATGGCATCATCTTGAATCCATGATTTTAGAAGTTCAATTACCTCCTCGATTGGGAAAGGGAAATCCAGGGGAGCTTCTCCGGCTTCTTGGTGTTGCACAAGAGCTTTAATCGCGGCCTTTCGAGGTGGAGCCGCATGATGTGTTGGTGTTGCACGCTTGGGTGGTTGTTCTGCTGCTGGAGCTTTCCTTTTTCCTCCTTCACCCACCACGCTTACTACAAAGGGGCCAGTATTTTATTTCTTGTTGATGAGGCGTATGTTTCCTCGAGTTTCACGTGCTTCTTCACTCTTGGCCGGCCTGGTTCTTTCTAACAATGCTGGTGCTATTGTGGCCGACCGCTTAGCGGCTTCATGAAGTTCAGAGAATGTCTGGAAGCGTAAATTCTCCAATAAGGCGCGGTAAATGGGAACCATGACATTGATGCAGGACTCCACCAATTGTTGCTCAGTCACGTTTGGGTGTGACAATCTAGTGCCTGAATTCTGAATCTTTTGACGTAATCATTTGGATGTTCATTGTTTCGTTGGAGCATCCTTCCTAAGTCTGAAAAGGTGATTTGCTCAGACACAAAGAAATACTTCTTGTAGAAATCTGCAACCATCTCACACCAGTTGGATATGTTGTTTGGTGCAATGTTGTTGTACCAGGTGTACGCTCTTCCAGAAAGTGACTTTGAAAATTCTTTCAATCAGAGGACATGATTGTATCCGTGCTCACCCAAGGATTCTAAAAATCGAGAGATATGTTCACGTGCATTACCAGTGTCGTCATAAAGGGAGCATTGAGGAGAAGAATATCCCCTCGGAAGAGGAACTCTTTGCACATCAGGAGGAGGTTGATGCTGGTTCATGTCCACTGTGTTTTCTCTGTCTCGATTTAGGAGAATTCGTTCCAAATCTTCACGTGTGACGAAATTGGATAGCTGATTCCTCTCTAATGGGCGGGTCTCTTCATCTACAAGGGTGCGCCCTGCTAAGGTGCTGGTGCCAGGGATATTAAAAGTGCTCCTCATTGGCTCTGGTCGGCGCGGTTCCTACGGTAACTGCTCCGTTAGTTTCTTGAGGAAAGTAAGCACCTCCTTCTGAGTTAAATCCATGTCCGTCTGAGCCTTAGCAAGAACTTCTTGCCTTTCCATCAAATCAGCAATGGTGATAGGGGGTTGGCCTCCTCTGGTTCCTCTAGTCTCTCGTCCCGATGGTAGAATGGCGGCGGCTCTGGTGACAACTGGAGGCGTCACGCTTGAAGAAATATTGGGGGTGGCGGCAGCGGCTCTGGCCCTGGTGATCGGAGGTGTAACGCCTGAGGGAATGCTTCATGTGCCGCTGGTGATGATCATGCTGACAGGTGGTACACTGATGCCACTGGAAGGGACGTCGATACCAAGGACGTTCTCAGCGCTGGTAGCATCAGGGCTTGTTGTTGATCCGGATATGAGCTCTACCATCTTGAAATTGGGATTGAGAAATTGGAATTGGAAATTGGAAATTGATTTTGCAACCGAGAGATTAATCTCCCTTGTCGCCAGTTGTTTATGGGTAAAAACTGTTTCTACTGGTTTTGGTAAATTTGGGTGTGTGGGTGAGAAAGAAATCTAAACCTAAAACAAATGCACTGCACGGGAGTACTTTAGATTCGAGAGATCAATCTGTACAATTCTGGCCTAAACCAAGAAATGGCCGTTCTAGTCTTGCTTCGGTCACAAAATGAATGAGACGGGTTGGTCTTAGGGAGGGAAGCGAAGAAGGTGTTGAGACCAGAATGGTTAATTCTGAAGGTGTGACTATTTTATGACTTGTATCAGAATTTGGAACTGGCTTATGGAATGCAAGTTATCAGTTCTTTGGTGTTTTTCTGGATATTGTTGTTCTAACCAAAACTTGTTGTTTGGTGGAAATAGGTGAAACCTATTTATACAAGTCATAATTGAACGCACCCTGGTCCCGTAGGAAGTGGGAGTGATTGAGTGATGTAAGAGTGGAGTAATGTGCAATTTCCAGAAACCACGCTTCCACGATGAAGAAACGGGTTTGTTTACACCCATTAGTTCTTGCCACCACTAACTACCATGTTTCCTGACACTTTCTTATAATGGGCGTGTTGCACGCCGTACCAATACCCTGATGAGTATCCCCCAATTTATGACATGTTTGATATCTCGAGTGTTTTCGTGGAAAACGTGTAGCAGTTTGCTACGTGTGGCAAGTCAAAGTCAAGAGACTTGCCGCAGAAAAATAGCATGGGATGCTATTAGGCTCGTCTTGGCTGGTCGCCTAAAACTTGTGTGACGTACCGGAAAATTACGCCTTTGGCGCGTTGCCCCGCAGGCCGTAACTTCCCCGGTGCGCCATGATGAAGCTTCGATCAGGGCCTTAAAGCTAGGTAAATGCACGTCTATTTTCCCTTGCAAGCATGATCGTGGAGCATGATACAGTTAACTTAGCTTCCACATCGTTCCAACTTACCCTTGTTCCGCGAAGGGTTTATTAAGAAAACAAAAACTTTCCTAAAACGGCAAAAACGGCCTTTTGAGGCCCTAAACGATTGAATTTGGCTAAATTCTGGTGACCATGTGGAATGTAGATCAATATGTCTTGATCTTTGGGTCGTTTCCCATCAAAATGGACTCCACTTGAGCTAAATTACGACACTCGGGTTTTCATCCTATGTCGAACACCTGGATAGGAAGTATAAGCATCCAGTGAATGGAATGCAACTTACCTCATCAAGTTTGGCCACAATCATCTCTTGCGTCGAGCTACCGAGCCATATGATATGAGAGGCCAGAATGTCACAATCATCTCACAATTGGATGATATGAGCGACAAAGTGCTGGACCGGCAATGCTGCAACTCATTGCGGCTGCCTACGTACCCTTCCCTACTCTAAAGGGATCAAGCACAAACCGTAGTTCATCCTCGAAGGGACAAAAACTTAAACCAACTCGTTTGTGAGGCCATGGCCAAGCAATAAAGGTAATGGCCTAGTCCGTATAGGTTGTTCCGTCAAAATGCATCCAAGTGATGCAAGTTTGGTCCGCAATATGGCATAACGATGCATATGCATCAAATTCCCTCTTCGCGAGGCTACGAAACTATAAATGAGCCTTAGGCATCATTTATACTCTTCCGGCTAAGCTATGAAGCTTAATTGGTGCATAGTCTGCATATACACCATCAACCAACTACCCCTCCCTATATATGTTAATTTTACATTTTTAAAACTCAAATTGGGGAAACAAAAATCATTCATCAACTCCCCAGACCATGATGGATGCACCTTACCATTCTGGCCAACTATGATGTACGTGCGTAATGGTTGTACATTCAGTTCTGGCTCACATGCCAGTTTCAATATCCGGCCATGACGGCTGAACATTTACTGATCCATGTCCCGTGAAGGGCCGTGATGGTTGTACTTTCGTCTTTGGCCCATAGGCCACTACAATGTACAGCCGTGATGGTTGTACATCTCTAAGGTTATCTTACTTTGTGCATGGTCCGTATATGCACCTTCAACCAAGTACCCCTCCCTATATATGTCCTAATGGAATTTCTACAAGTATGGAAAGGGGAGCATATTGACATGCTTGCTTCACTATTCATAGCCGTTGCCATGAATTTCTGAATAACCGGCCAAGATGGCTGCTCACTGCCAATGCCAACTCCGATGTCCAACCATGTTGGCGGTGGACAGCCAACTCGGTGTCCAGCCATGTTGGATGTACATTACCAGCTCGGTGTCCATCCATGTTGGTTGTCCACTGCCAACCCAATGTCCAGCCATGTTGGATGTTCGCTGCCAACCTGATGTCCAGCCATGTTGGTTGTACATTACCAGCTCGGTGTCCATCCATGTTGGTTGTCCACTGCCAACCCGATGTCCAGCCATGTTGGTTGTACATTACCAGGGTCATCTACCCAACTGGCCTAATGCACCATTTGATGCGAAATTGGCTCTTGGACAATGTGACTTCCAACTATTGCCATATTGGCCTTAGCCAATATGCCTACGCGATGTGCCTTACTTGGCACCAAATATGGCCCCTGGCCAAATGCATCTTACTATGCAAAGGAAGCTTTGGATGAAGCTTCATCTTAGGCCACGGCTCATCTTTTAGCATGCGCCATGCTAAAAACACTGGGTGTTACAATCTTCACCCGTTTAAAAAATTTCGTCCCCGAAACTCAAAACAAAAACTATTGTGGACAATCTCTTCGGTTTGGATTTCCTGAGTAAAAGTCCAATACCATATGCTCAGAAATCACGGGTTTCTTCAAGTTATCGTGAACAACAATTTAGACCTTTTGCGCAACCGTCCCATACCGTCTGCCCAGGAATCCAAAATTGCCCACAACAATACCAAGAATCTCAATTGGCCAGTGCCAAAAGGATATCTCGACAAGGTATCCTAAATGTGCATCCCATACTACACACTCATGAATCCCTAAATTTCACCAGGTTGAAAGATGCCATCGAAATGACAAGATTTTTGTGCAATACTATGTGGAACAGCTTCCAGTTTCCCACTGTCCCTGACGGTCATTCAGGTTGCCACTCGTAAGTGGAATGCTAGCCTAGCCTGACAATGCACATCGTTGGCCAGTTTCCAACGTGTGGGGATGATCAGTCCCATTGTCTACCCACCGTCCCAGACGGCCTTCCAGATATCGACTCGTAAGTGGGGTGCCACTTAGGCCAGGAAAACTCACAGTACTTAAAACAAGCTCAACTCGAATCGCAAAGTAACTGGCATAGCAGTTGCAAACTCTTTTCGCGCAAAAGTTGGCCTATTATCCAACTTTATTTCCTTTCAAGGAAAAATACTCTTTGACGAGTCTACTCCGCACAGTCCCTAGAGTTATCTCGGAACTTGCTCTGATACCAACTGTGACAGACCGGAAAATTACGCCTTTGGCGCGTTGCCCCGCTGGCCGTAACTCCCCCAGTGCACCATGATGAAGCTACGATCCGGGCCTTTAAGGTAGGAAAATGCACGTCTATTTGCCCTTGCAAGCATGCTCGTGGAGCATGATGCAGCTAACTTAGCTTCCACACAGTTCCAACTTACCCTTGTTCCGCGAAGGGTTTATTAAGAAAACAAAAACGGCAAAAACGGCCTTTTGAGGCCCTAAATGATGGAATTTGACTAAATTCTGGTGACCATGTGGATATGTAGATCAATATGTCTTGATCTTTGGGTCGTTTCCCATCAAAATAGACACCTCTTGAGCTAAATTACGACACTCGGTTTTTTAGCCTATGTCGAACGCCTTGATAGGAAGTATGAGCATCCAGTGAATGGAATGCAACTTACCTCATCAAGTTTGGCCACAATCATCTCTTGCGTCGAGCTACCGAGCCAGATGATATGAGAGGTCAGAATGTTGCAATCATCTCACAATTAGATGATATGAGTGACAAAATGCTGGACTGGTAATGCAGCAACTCATTACGGCTGCCTACGTACCCTTCCCTACTCTAAAAGGATCAAGCACAGACCGTAGTTCATCCTCGAAGGGAAAAAACTTAAACCAACTCGTTTGCGAGGCCATGGCCAAGCAAAAAAGGTAATGTCCTAGTCCGTATAGGTTGTTCCGTCAAAATGCATCCAAGTTGAAAAAGCGGGGGTCTAACAACAACACCCAATATTTCACTTAGAAAACTGTATGGACAAACTCAAATATACTTTTAAGGGAATCAACAAGACTCAATCAATTAAAAGTATATCAACAAGTTTTTATCTCTCTCTTGATTTGATTTACTCAAGAAGGAACTGCGAGTTCTAATCAAATACAAGGAATAGTTCGGATGGTACCAAAGAACAATATCCGAGGATCAATGAATTACAATCAACAACCAAAGGTTGGATTACTCTAATTGATGATCTAACGTATAACCTGTATCATTTCAAATATAAAGATAAAACAATATAATGTGGAAACTGAAATAACGCAGACACCAGAAATTTTGTTATCGAGGAAACCGCAAATGCAGAAAAACCCCGGGACCTAGTCCAGATTGAACACACACTCTATTAAGCCTCTACAGACACTAACCTACTCCAAATTAACTTCGGTCTGGAATGTAGTTGAACCCCAATCAATCTTACACTAATCCAAGGTACAGTTATGCTCCTACGCCTCTGATCCCAGCAGGATACTGCACACTTGATTCCCTTAGATGATCTCACCCACAACTAAGAGTTGCTACGACCCAAAGTCGAAGACTTTAATAAACAAATTTGTATCACACAGAAAAGTCTACGATAATAGATAAATCCGTCTCCCACGAATATACCTACGAGTTTTGTTCCCTCTTTTGATAAATCAAGGTGAACAGGAACCAATCAATAATACCAGACTTATATTCCCGAAGAACATCTTAGTATTATCAATCATCTCACAATAATCTTAACCGACGCAGCGAAAAAAATAATGCGGAATCACAAACGATGAGACGAAGTTTGTTTGTGATTACTTTTCTATCTTGCCTATCGGAGATATCAATCTCAAGCCAATTATTATAATTGTACTCGTACGATAGAAGATGCAAGATCAGATCATACAACTACAAGAAAAGTATTATCGGTCTGGCTTCACAATCCCAATGAAGTCTTTAAGTCGTTAACCTGGTTTAGAAGAAGAAACCAAAGGTTAAAGGAGAATCGACTCTAGCTTAGCACAACTAGTATCACATAGAATGTGTGGGGATTAGGTTTCCCAGTTGCTAGAGTTCTCCCTTATATACACTTTCAAATCAGGGTTTGCAATCAATGTTAGCTTAGTAACAAAGCATTCAATATTCACCGTTAGATGAAAACCTGATTACATTCAAGCTAATATTTCTCAACCGTTAGATCGAAAACTTAGCTTGTCACACACAAATGAAATGTCCAATTTTGGGTTTATGAACCGTACCCAAACATTAACATTTGTTGGTTCAATAAGTCAACCAAATGGTTAGCCATATGATTACTCCCATATCAACCTTATTCTTCTTCACCATAACTAGTTCAAATGACTCAAATGAACTAGTTAGAGAGTTGTTCAATTGCAAGGAAATCTTATGTAACTACACAAGACACATTGAAGCAAAATCGGTTTGATTCACTTGAATCGGTTCATGAACTTTATAGCCACGGTTTGCAAAAGCATTCCTTAGTTTATTTAAACATTAGTTCAGGAACAACTGACTTTAGATATAACCTGCTCAAGTTCGCGGACTGGGTTCACGGAATTAAGCTCATGGAAGGAGTACACAAACTCCAGCAGAAAATCTCGGGCCGAGAAGTTCCGCAAGTTCGCGGACTGAGACTGAGTTCGCGGACTTGGCTCACGCCACTTCCATTTCTCTTGATCAACAAAGTTCGCAAACTTTGGTTCAAGGAATAAGGACTTATACATATATGTGTTTCCACAACAATGCTTATATTCTACCAATGTTTATGTGATCTAAACTCTCATTTAAATCATTCAAACATTCTCAGAGAACGTTATATAGCCGTTATTCATAGACCATTTTTCGTCAGAGCAATTTTCAAAGTGATTGAAACATAACAAGACTTTCGTCACTTGGTAAAGATGAATTCGGCTAAAGCGAAAGCTTACCAACACACATTTCGAGAAATATATAGGCGAGACAAACTCGGCTCGAAATATCAAATGTGTATAATGAAAGTCTATATATCAAAACGACTTTTGTCTCAAGAGTAGGAGATAGAGTAAATAGACTTTTGAGTGACAGATAAGTTCAAGTCTCCACATACCTTTTAGTCGATGAAGATCCACCAGTTCCTTGAGTAGTCCTTCGTCTTGTATGACGATTGTCATGGAGTCTTGAGCTCAACTACACTTTCTATCCTAATCCAAGACCTTAACTCTAATAGGCTAGTAATCAAGACTTATAGTTTTGATCACTAATATTGACAAACTTGCTTGAGATAGAAACGCATGCGAGTTAGACCGAGCAATGCTCTAACAATCTCCCCCTTTGTCAATTTTAGCGGCAAAACTATTAATACATATGGAATACAAAAAATAAATAAATTAACTTTTGTAGCTCCTATTCCACATGCCTAATCTTCAACATTACTCGAAATCTTCGTCACTTCCAAGTACTCCAATGATCCCAAAGGTTGTAAGTTTAGCATCATCGTTGTTGAAAATCCGTAGATATAACAACAAGAAACAATAGTTCTCAATCATTATTATACAGTGTCATTGTATTATTACACAACGTCAAAGTTCAATTGTATCACAACTTCAACAACAATACTATGGTGATATGTATCACTCCCCCTTAGTCAATACTCCATCTCACATGGAAACCACTCCCCCTTACATAATGATTCGAAAACCATATGTATTTGTAGTGTGAACTACATATTAATTCTCCCCCTTTTTGTCAATAAAATTGGCAAAGGTACAAGAACGGGATCCTAATGAAATTTCCGAAAGAGACATTTCATGACCAAAAGAAATAACACACATCATCTTATTTAGATGCAATCATAAAGCCGAAGATAAATGCATTCATCAAGGAGTTTAAAGATACAAGATAACCCCTATAATATTTCACAACCGCACTCCCCACAAAGATTTGGCAATTAAGCGCAAGTTTAAAAAGAACTTTCCCCCATAAAATGTCATTCCCAAGGGAACAACAAGAGCGACCTTAATTTCGAAAGAGAAAAGAAGGATTTCTTTGGATACAACACACAAAATACTATGACAGAAAAATCAATCCTACGGAAACAAATACAGAATTGAAGTAAACACTTACTGGAGTTTCAAACTCAATTGCCCAAAAGATCGAGATAAGCACAGGGGCAAGAGTCATAGAAACAATTAATGAACCAAAACAACACCAATAGACTGCCGTAAGTGTTGAAAAGCAGCAGTGTCTAATGGTTTGGTGAGGATATCAGCCAATTGTTGTTCGGAAGGAACAAATTCCATACTTATGATACCATTTTCATAGAGATCTCGATCGAAATGGTACCTTATATCAATGTGCTTTGTTCTTGAGTGGTCAACGGGATTCTCAATGATTCGAATCGCACTAGAGTTATCACAAAAGATCTTCATTATTCCAGTATCAATTCCATAATCAGCTAGCATTTGTTTCATCCATAGGAGTTGAGTGCAACATGAGCCAGCAGCAATATATTCTGCTTCGCATGTAGACAAGGATTGTGAATTCTGTTTCTTGCTATGCCAAGCCACAAGATTCGGTCCTACATAGTAGAAACCCCCTGATGTACTTTTTCTGCCTTCTACACATCCTTCCCAATCAACATCTGAAAAAGCAGAAAGATCAGTGTTAGTATCAAAAGTGTAAGATAGACCATACCCGACAGTATGATTGACATATCGTATGATCCTCTTTGCAGCTGCAAGATGAGATTCCTTTGGATTAGCCTAAAATCTAGCACAAGAACCAACACTAAAAGAAATATCAGGTCTAGTGGTTGTAAGATATAAAAGGCTACCAATAATAGATCGATACAATTTTTGATCTACTTTTACTCCTTTTTCATCTTTGTGTAGTTTACCAGTAGTGGGCATAGGTGTCAGTTTCGGACTTGACTTATCTAGACCGAATCTTGTAACAAGATCCCTTGCATATTTTTCTTGAGATAAGTAGATTCCATCCTTATGTTGTTGAATCTGTAATCCTAAAAAGAACTTTAATTCACCAACATTGCTCATTTCAAACTCTTTAGCAAGTGAAACTTGAAAATCCTTTGCAAGCTTTTCTGAAGTTGAACCGTAGATGATATCATCTACATAGACTTGAGAAATTACAACATCTTTCCCACTCCATCTGGTAAACAAATTTTTATCAGCTCCACCTCTTGAAAAACCTTTTTTTCTAATAAGAGAAGTAGTAAGTTTTTCAAACCAGGATTTTGGTGCTTGTTTCAACCCATATAATGCCTTTTTAAGCTTGAGAACATGATCTGGGAAATCAAGGTTTTAAAATCCTTTAGGTTAAGAAACATAGACTTCTTCCTTTAGAGTTCCGTTTAGGAACGCTGATTTTATATCCATTTGGAAAAGCTTAACCTTTAGAAAACAAGCATGAGCTAATAAAAGTCTAATGGACTCAAGGCGTGCCACAGGAGCAAAGGTTTTGTCAAAGTCGATTCCTTCAATCTGTGAATATCCTTGAGCGACAAGTCTGGCTTTATTTCTGATAATTGTGCCAAAGTCATCAGACTTGTTCTTGAATACCATTTTCTTCCAACAATATTAACATTGGAGGGACAAGGTACAATTTCTCATATGTCTTGTCTTATAAATTGATTTAACTCTTCATGCATTGCATTCACCCAAAAGGGATTGATCAGAGCTTCATCAATATTCCTCGGTTCTACTTGTGACAGATAACAACCAAAACTGCACATGTTTTGAAGTTGCCCTCTAGTCTTAGCTATAGAATCTATTCCCTCAATAATACTGTTGGGATCATGATTCCTTTGAAACCACAGGTGTCATAGAGGGACACGATCTTGTTCGTCAGGAGTAGCCTGATCAGTGATCTTCTCCTCGTCGCTAGAAATATCAGGATCCGCAACAGTTGGGATAACTTCAACTGATTCTGGTATTTCTTTGACTTTCTCAATTGTCTTGGTTGGAGGCAATTCAGCAGGAGAATTATCATGATGAAAATCACTAATATCATCGATGATGACATTAGCAGACTCCATCATGACCTGATTTCTGAGATTAAATACTCGAAAACCACGGCTATCAGAAGCATAGCCAAGAAAGATACCTTTATCACTTTTGGTATCGAATTTACCTCGCTGTTCTCGATCTTTTAGAATGTAGCATTTACTTCCGAACACTCTAAGATAGTACATGTTGGGTTTTCTTCCATACCACAACTCATAAGGAGTGTTTAGGGTTTTAGACCGTAAGTAAACACGGTTGATCAAATAACATGCCATAAAAACAGCTTCTCCCCAAAACCTTAGAGGTAAGTTTTTGTTGTGGAGCATTACCTTGGCCATTTCCTGAATGTTCCTATTCTTTCTTTCTGCAACTCTATTAGCTTGAGGAGTAATGGGTGGTGAATATTGTTGAATGATCCCCAGTTCGTCACAAAATTCAAATACCTTGGTGTCCTTGAATTCAGTTCCACAGTTGCTCCTAATTTTCTTTAGTTTGTGACCTTGTTCATTCTGGATTATTTTAACAATAATCTTGAATTCATCAAGGGTTTCATTTTTATGAGACAGAAATGCAACCCAAGTGAATCTGGTGCAATCATCTACCATAACTAAAGCATACTTCTTACCAGCAACCGTGGATTGTTGAATTGGTGTGAAGAGATCCATATGAATTAAATCAAGTGGAGCTTTAGTGAGAATATATCGAGATGATTTATGGTGAACTTTAGTTTGTTTACCCTTTTGATAGGCACCACATACACCTTCAATGTTTGCATTGATTTTGGGAACGCCTCTAACAAGTTCTTTGTTAATGATCTTAGTTAGAAGACGATAGTTGATGTGACCAAAACGCTCATGCCAAAGATGTGTCGATTCCACCTTAGTCAAATTGCAACAATTGCTAAACTGAGTATCAAGAAGATAACAGTTGTTCTTACCACGAGTTCCTTGAAAAATCACTTTCCCAGTTTTGTCTATAATGTCACATCCATTTGCATTGAAGACAACTCGATGGACTTTGTCACAAATTTGACTAATAGAAAGAAGATTTGCAGTCATACCTTTTACGTATACTACATCATGGATGTCAGGTACGCCGGGCAGTTTGATCGTCCCTTTCTTGCTAATGTAGCAACAACTCCCATCTCCGAATGTTACTGGTCCTCCTTCATAGTCGTCAGAAGAAACAAACCATGCGAGATCACATGTCATATGTCTGCTACATCCACTGTCAAGAAACCATTGAAAGGGTGATGTTGATTTTAAAGCAAAAGCTCCCATACTATTACTACTTTCATGTTTAGAGTTTCCTGATAGTTTCGTACGTCCTTTTAGAGAAGCACTAAGTTGTTTAGTTTTCGTGTGAAGATTACTTGCAACTTTCAGTCTCTTTTGGAATCATCAGAAAAGTTCTAAGTCATATCAGTTTTAACAACCTGTGAATGTTGTTTATTACTTGACTTATGATTGTTCTTCATAGAGAAGCAACTGAAGTTGTTCAAATCCATTAAAGGGATTTTAACAGATTTCAAATCCTTAAGCATTGCAATTTCTGCTATGAGATCAGAATTGATCTGGATTTGTTCATCCAACTTTTTTCTGGAGAGTTTATTAGAACTTTTTCTTCGATTGGTTTTTAATCCTGGTGAAGCGTTTCTAGAGACTTTTTTGTCCATAGAGTCAGATCGCTACAAACACAGACTTGTGAGGTCTTGAACGTGTTTTCCTGCTCTGATACCAATTGAAAAAGCGTGGGGTCTAACAACACCATCCAATATTTCACTTAGCAATCTGTATGGACAAACTCGAATCTTTTAAGAGCATCAACAAGACTCAATCAATTAAAAGTATATCAACGAGTTTATATCTCTCTCTTGATTTGATTTACTCAAGAAAGAACTGCGAGTTCTAATCAAATACAAGGAATAACTCGGATGGTACCAAAGACCAATATCCGAGGATCAATCAATGACAATCAACAACCAAAGGTTGGATTACTCTAATTGATGATCTAACGCACAACCTGTATTATTTCAATTGTAAAGATAAAACAATACAATGCGGAAACTGAAATAACACAGACACCAGGAATTTTGTTAACGAGGAAACCGCAAATGCAGAAAAACCCCGGGACTTAGTCCAGATTGAACACACACTGTATTAAGCCGCTACAGACACTAGCCTACTCCAAATTAACTTCGGTCTGGACTGTAGTTGAACCCCAATCAATCTCACACTAATCCAAGGTACAGTTATGCTCCCAAGCCTCTGATCCCAGCAGGATACTGCGCACTTGATTCCCTTAGCTGATCTCACCCACAACTAAGAGTTGCTACGACCGAAAGTCGAAGACTTTAATAAACAAATCTGTATCACCCAGAAAAGTCTACGATAATAGATAAATCCGTCTCCCACGAATATACCTACGAGTTTTGTTCCGTCTTTTGATAAATCAAGGTGAACAAGAACCAATCAATAATAACAGACTTGTATTCCCGAAGAACAGCTTAGTATTATCAATCACCTCACAATGATCTTAATCGACGCATCGAAAAAAAATATTACGGAATCACAAACGATGAGACGAAGTTTGTTTTTGATTACTTTTTTATCTTGCCTATCGGAGATATCAATCTCAAGCCAATTATTACAATTGTACTCGTACGATAGAAGATGCAAGATCAGATCACACAACTACAAGAAAAGTAGTATCGGTCTGGCTTCACAATCCCAATGAAGTCTTTAAGTCGTTAACCTGGTTTAGAAGAAGAAACCAAAGGTTAAAGGAGAATCGACTCTAGCTTAGCACAACTAGTATCACGCAGAATGTGTGGGGATTAGGTTTCCCAGTTGCTAGAGTTCTCCCTTATATACACTTTCAAATAAGCATTTGCAATCAATGTTAGCTTAGTAACAAAGCATTTAATATTCACCGTTAGATGAAAACCTGATTAGATTCAAGCTAATATTTCTCAACCGTTAGATCGAAAACTTAGCTTGTCACACACAAATGAAATGTCCAATTTTGGGTTTATGAACCATACCCAAGCATTAACATTTGTTGGTTCAACAAGTCAACCAAATGATTAGCCATATGATTACTCCCATATCAACCTTATTTTTCTTCACCATAACTAGTTCAAATGACTCAAATGAACTAGTTAGATGGTTGTATAATTGCAAGGAAATATTATGTAACTATACAAGACACAATTGAGGCAAAATCGGTTTGATTCACTCGAATCTGTTCTTGAACTTTATAGCCACGGTTTGCAAAAGCATTCCTTAGTTTATTTAAACATTAGTTCAAGAACAACCGACTTTAGATATAACCTGCTGAAGTTCGCGGACTGGGTTCGCGGACTTAAGCTCATGGAAGGAGTACACAAACTCCAGCAGAAAATCTTGGGTCGATAAGTTCCGCAAGTTCGCGGACTTGGCTCACGCCACTTCCATTTCTCTTGATCAACAAAGTTCGCAAAATTTGGTTCAAGGAATAAGGACTTATACATATATGTGTTTCCACAACAATGCTTATATCCTACCAATGGTTATGTAATCTAAAATCTCATTCCAGTCATTGAAACATTCTCAGAGAACGTTATATAGTCGTTATTCACAGACCATTTTTCGTCAGAGCAATTTTCAAAGTGATTGAAACATAACATGACTTTTGTCACTTGGTAAAGATGAATTCGGCTAAAGCGAAAGCTTACCAACATACATTTCGAGAAATAGATAGGCGAGATAAACTCCGCTCGAAATAGCAAATGTGTATAATGAAAGTCTATATATCAAAACGACTTTTGTCTCAAGAGTAGGAGATAGAGTAAATAGACTTTTGAGTGACAAATAAGTTCAAGTCTCCACATACCTTTTAGTCGATGAAGATCCACCAGTTCCTTGAGTAGTCCTTCGTCTTGTATGATGATTGTCATGGAGTCTTGAGCTCAACTACACTTTCTATCCTAATCCAAGACCTTAGCTCTAATAGGCTGGTAATCAAGACTTATAGTTTTGATCACTAATATTGACAAACATGCTTGAGATAGCAACGCACGCGAGTTCGACCGAGCAATGCTCTAACACAAGTGATGCATGTTTGGTCCGCAATATGGCATAACGATGCCTATGCATCAAATGTCCTCTTCACGAGGCTACGAAACTATAAATGAGCCTTAGGCATCATTTATACTCTTCCGGCTAAGCTATGAAGCTTACTTGGTGCATAGTCCGCATATACACCATCAACCAACTACCCCTCCCTATATATGTTAATTTGACATTTTTACAACTTAAATTGGGGGAGAAAAAATCATTCATCAACTCCCCAGGCCATGATGGCTTCACCTTACCATTCCGGCCAACTGCGATGTACGACCGTAATGGATGTACATTCAGTTCTGGCTCACAGGCCAGTTTCAATGTACGGCCATGACGGCTGAACATTTACTGAGCCATGTCCCATGAAGGGCCGTGATGGTTGTACTTCCGTCTTTGGCTCATAGGACACTCCAATGTCCAGCCGTGATGGCTGTACATCTCTAATGCTATCTTACTTTGTGCATGGTACGTATATGCACCTTCAACCAAGTACCACTCCCTATATATGTCTTAATGGAATTTCTACAAGTATGGAAAGGGGAGCATATTGACTTGCTTGCTTCACTATTCATGTTTGTTTCCATGAATTTCTGAATGACCGGCCAAGATGGCTGCTCACTGCCAATGCCAACTCCGATGTCCAGCCATGTTGGTTGTCCGTTGACAACTCGATGTCTAGCCATGTTGGATGTACATTACCAGCGCGGTGTCCAGCCATGTTGGATGTCCTTTTCCAACCCGATGTCCATCCATGTTGGTTTTACATTACCATCTCGGTGTCCATCCATGTTGGTTGTCCACTTCCAACCCGATGTTCAGCCACGTTGGCTTTACATTACCAGCTCGGTGTCCAGCCATGTTGGTTGTCCACTGGCAGCCCGATGTCCATACATGTTGGTTGTACATTACCAGGACCATCTACCCAACTAGCCTAATACACCAATTGATGCGAAATTGGCTCTTGGCCAATGTGACTTCCAACTATTGCCATATTGGCCTAGCCAATATGCCTACGCGATGTGCCTTACTTGGCACCAAATATGGCCCCTGGCCAAATTCATCTTACTATGCAAATAAAGCTTTGGATGAAGCTTCATCTCAGACCACGGCGCATCTTTTAGCATGCCCATGCTAAAAACACTGGGTATTACAATCTTCACCCCTTTAAAGAATTTCGTCCCCGAAATTCAAAACGAAAACTATTATGGACAATCTCTTCGGTTTGGATTTCCTGAGCAAAAGTCCCATACCAGATGCTCAGAAATCACAGGTTTCTTCAAGTTATCGTGAACAACAATTTAGACCTTTTGAGCAGCCGTCCCATACCGTCTGTCCAAGAATCCAAAAGTTCCCACAACAATACCAAGAATATCAATTGGCCAGTGCCAAAAGGATATCTCGACAAGGTATCCTAAATGTGCATCCCATACTACACACTCATGAATCCCTAAAGTTCACCAGGTTGAAAGATGTCATCGAAATGACAAGGTTTTTGCGCAATACTGTGTGGAACAACTTCCAATTTCCCACCATTCCTGACGGTCATCCAGGTTGCCACTCGTAAGTGGGATGCTAGCCGGGCCTGACAACGCACACCGTTGGCCAGTTTCCAACGTGTGGGGATGATCAGTCCCATTGTCTACCCACCGTCCCAGACGTCCTTCCGGATATCCATTCGTAAGTGGGGTGCCACTTAGGCCAGGCAAACTCACAGGACTTAAAACAAGCTCAACGCGAATCGCAAAGTAACTGGCATAGCAGTTGCAAACTCTTTTCGCGAAAGTTGGCCTATAATGCAACTTTATTTCCTTTCAAGGAAAAATACTCTTTGACGAGTCCACTCCGCACAGTCCTTAGAGTTATCTCGGAACTTGCTCTGATACCAACTGTGACAGACCGGAAAATTACGCCTTTGGCGAGTTGCCCCGCAGGCCGTAACTCCCCCGGTGCGTCATGATGAAGCTACGATCCGGGCCTTTAAGGTAGGCAAATGCACGTCTATTTGCCCTTGCAAGCATGCTCGTGGTGCATGATGCAGCTAACTTATCTTCCACACCGTTCCAACTTACCCTTGTTCCGCGAAGGGTTTATTAAGAAAACAAAAACTTTCTTAAAACGGAAAAAACGACCTTTTGAGGCCCTAAACGATGGAATTTGGCTAAATTCTGGTGACCATGTGGATCTATAGATCGACATGTCTTGATCTTTTGGTCGTTTCCCATCAAAATGGACTCCTCTTGAGTTAAATTAAGATACTCGGGTTTTTAGCCTATGTCGAACGCCTTGATGGGAAGTATGAGCATCCAGTGAATGGAATGCAACTTACCTCATCAAGTTTGGCCACAATCATCTCTTGCGTCGATCTACCGAGCCAGATGATATGAGAGGCCAGAATGTCGCAATCATCTCACAATTAGATGATATGAACGACAAAGTGTTGGACCGGAAATGCTGCAACTCATTGCGGCTTCCTACGTACCCTTCCCTACTCTAAAGGGATCAAGCACAGAACATAGTTCATCCTCGAAGGGACAAAAACTTAAACCAACTCGTTTACGAGGCCGTGGCCAAGCAATAAAGGTAATGGCCTAATCCGTATAGGTTGTTCCGTCAAAATGCATCCAAGTGATGCATGTTTGGTCCGCAATATGGCATAACGATGCCTAAGCATAAAATGCCCTCTTCGCGAGGCTACGAAACTATAAATTAGCCTTAGGCATCATTTATACTCTTCTGGCTAAGATATGAATCTTACTTGGTGCATAGTCCGCATATACACCATCAATCAACTACCCCTCCATATATATGTTAATTTGACATTTTTACAACTCAAATTGGGGGAGAAAAAAATCATTCATCAACTCCCCAGGCCATGATGGTTGCACCTTACCATTCTGGCCAACTGCGATGTACGGTCGTAATGGTTGTACATTCAGTTCTGGCTCACATGCCAGTTTCAATGTCCGGCCATGACGGCTGAACATTTACTGAGCCATGTCCCGTGAAGGTCTGTGATGATTGTACTTTCGTCTTTGGTCCATAGGCCACTCCAATGTCCAGCCGTGATGGTTGTACATCTCTAACGCTATCTTACTTTGTGCGTGGTCCATATATGCACCTTCAACCAAGTACCCTTCCCTATATATGTCTTAATGGAATTTCTACAAGTATGGAAAGGGGAGCATATTGACATGCTTGCTTCACTATTCATGGCCGTTTCCATGAATTTCTGAATGACCGGCCAAGATGGCTGCTCACTGCCAATGCCAACTCTGATGTCCATCCATGTTGGTTGTCCGCTGCCAACTCGGTGTCCATCCATGTTGGATGTACATTACCAGCTCGGTGTCCATCCATGTTGGCTGTCACTGCTAACCTAATGTCCATCCAAGTTGGTTGTACATTACCAGCTCGGTGTCCATCCATGTTGGATGTCCGCTGCCAACCCGATGTCCATCCATGATGGATGTACATTACCAGCTCGGTGTCCAGCCATGTTGGTTGTCCACTGCCAACCTGATGTCCAGCCATGTTGGTTGTACATCACCAGCTCGGTGTCCAGCCATGTTGGTTGTCCACTGCCAAACCGATGTCCAGCCATGTTGGCTGTACATTACCAGGGTCATCTACCCAACTGGCCTAATGCACTATTTGATGCGAAATTGGCTCTTGGCCAATGTGACTTCCAACTATTGTCATATTAGCCTCAGCCAATATGCCTACGCGATGTGCCTTACTTGGCACCAAATATGGCCCCTGGCCAAATGCATCTTACTATGCAAAGGAAGCTTTGGATGAAGCTTCATCTCAGGCCACGGCGCATCTTTTAGCATGCGCCATGCTAAAAACATTGGGTGTTACAACTTTCCACAAGCTTGTCAATTCTGTGGCGAACTTGGACGGCTGAGATTGTAACTCATGAGAAAGGGTAGCCGTTGATTATGGCCACATCCTGTTGGTGCCTGACAATAGCAGTGGCGCCATTGGCACATGTCAATGGCGTAGTGGCGCTTTTAGTGCATGCCAGTGGCACGGTGGTGCAAGCAGGCGCTAGATTTTGGCACATTGTTGTTAGACCCAAATGTGGTGTGGCAACATCAGTTCCAGTTTCCACATCAATCCCAATGCTCTGTGGAACATTATTTGGCTTGGTTGGCGTAGCAACTTTGCCTAAATTAGGGTTTGGCATGCCGAAACCCTAATTAGCGCATACGACATGCGGCATGCGGCCGTGGCACAACGACGATTTATGCAAACGGTGTCAGAGCCACGCCAAAGGAACCATAGCCAGGCCATCATGTGGAAACAGCCACATGAACAAGTATTGCCACGATTTTAAGCACATCATGGCGTTGGCCACGAACAAGAAGTGGGTTAGCGCGTTGGCATGTTGTGGGGCCCAAAGTGGTGTGATTTGAGCCACAATTGGAAATTAGGGTTTTGGTTAACGCGCCTAAAGTAGAGTCGTGCTTCTGATTAGAAAACCATAATTTAAGCACATCATGGCGTTGGCCACGAACAAGAAGTGGGTTAGTGCGTTGGCGCGCTATTTATGACATGTTGACACGATCGACATGCTACTGCGGCAAAGTGGAACGTTTGGCATGTTCGGCATGCTACTGCGGCAAAGTGGCACGTTTGGCATGTTTGGCATGTTCGGCATGCCAATTAGTGTATTGGCGCGACATAGCATGTTTGGTATGCCACTAGCACGCTGGAGCGGAATGGCACGTTTGGCATGCACGTTTGGCATGTTTGGCATGCCAATTAGCATGTTGGCGCGACTTTTGGGAAGCCAATTTGGCATTGTGACCTTCTGGTGCAACTTTGCCTCTTTTGATATTGTGGCAGGTTTAAAGCGACCTGATTGGTCGATGGGAAACAGGGCCGGAAAGTATGGGCCCAACCAACGTGTGACGGGTTTAAGGCGACCTGATTGGTCGACGGGGAAATAAGGCCGGTCGGGCAACATGGGGGCGTGGCTAATTTGCAAATGGCGTCGGCTGGCCTAAGGCATGGCCACAACTCCCTTTGTTGCTGCTCCTATTCCGCGGCTCTTTTTATTCCTTGTTTTCTGATTTTGGGTAGGATTTTGGACCTACTAATCCATGGCGGATTAATTGCTTAGTTCGCCTAAGCTTGATTTTGACCAACGGGGTCTAATATATTGCGCAAGGAACAAAACCCTAATTTCTGCAAATTAATCAGGGTAATATTTGAATCTTGTGAATTATCACAAAATTGTTTGAATTCTATGTGTTGACACAGAGTTCTTTAGGTTTATTGCCAGAGAGCCGTACGCTTTCTGATTAAATACTTTATGCAAGGACCTTAACCTTGATACTTGGAAATTCGTGCTACTCTACTGCGAGTGAACACAAATTGTCATGCCATATCAACATTAAGGGTTCAGCCTAGGAACATAGCACAGAAACCATTCAAAGAAACTTATATTAACTGAGTAATACAGGCAAGGTGCCAAAATTTACAGAATATCTGGGATTGTTGCTGCATGCACCATTCTGGGTAAATTTCATAAGAAAATATTGAGTTGCTCAATAAATGCGTCAGTGAAGAGGTTGAACACTCATCACTTTTACATGGCTTCGTTTCTTTGCAGAGTGATGGCATACTAAACACAAGGTTTACAATTTTAACCCTAAACTAAAAACCACCATCAACAACATGATTTAGTTGCAGTAGATAAAATTTGTTTATGAGGTTTTATAAAAATCAAAATTTTATTTTCAAAGCATGAATTTTTCACACAAATACCTTTAGGTTCGTACGTTCGTTCGTAGTTAAAGTAATAAACAATAATCCTAAGATATTTTTTGAAATAGACCTGCACTTCATGATAAAATTTTGATTGTGAACTTTCAAAATATTATTTGGAATAAGTGGACCTTTGCAAAATAGAAAAGACCCTCGTTTCATAGACAAAAGCTCGTTTGAGCAAAAGATTTTTTATTTTTTTTAAATAATAACTCACGTGAATATTTTTTTTTTGAAAATTCATGAGTTTGAGCTTTTTTTTTTTAATTTTGTTTAAAAAATCAAACTTTGATTTTTGGGTAATTGTTGGAAGCAAACAATTGTATGTGATAAAACAATGTCTATATGAGTTTTGTGATTTTATAGTGTGTGTACACATGATAGAAAATTAGTAAATATTCACACGAAGAGCTTATGTAAATTATTCATAATTTCGTGAAAAGTCAGATGTTGACTTTAAATAATGAATTTTGCTCGTCTTTGCAGGTTTGAAAGAACAAGCATGTTCTCGAAGTTTTACGTTATTATCACTAAGTTCGTGAAACCGTAAACAGGTAAGAGTTGAGGATTACCATTTTTGTAGACGCTGATGTGAGCATCATAATTATTATGTTGCTTTTATTCCATTGTTGATGAAATTTTTGTATGGATGTCACAGCAACTTCGCAAAGATGACTGATTCCCGTGGTAGCGCTTCTGAAGATGACGTTTCTAGAGAGAAAACTTTTAGAGAGGATGTCTCTACAGACGCGTCTTCCAGAGATGATGATTCTTCCAGAAATGAGGATTCTGGGACTTCCAAGGAGAAAGAGGAAACTCCTAAAACCAAGAACATCCCAAATACTGATGATGAATTCTTCGTGTTTCTGTATAGACCCGAAAAGCTTCCCTCGGGTTCCTCGTTTCGGGTGCTCATAAATCCCAGGAGTACTACTCAGAACAAGTTAGTATCTCCTCAAGCAATAATTAGGTTATGTTTGATTGGGAAGCACTATTTGGGTTCACATGTAGAACTTAAGCTTTCTCGAAAGCCTCTGGCACATTTCTCTGGATGGGCAAGGCATATGTTGGGTCATAGTCGTGTAAGGACCATGCTGGATCGTGCACAGGTGACACGAGCTATTCAAGCTGCTGGGGATTTAGTCATTCATCACGACATACCAGGTATGGTGGCTTTGCTTGCTCTCTGGTGCATTCCTACTCATACTTTCATATGCAGATGGGGAGAATTCACCATCACTTTAGAAGATGTATTCGCTTTATTGCATCTCCCAATTACTGGCAATTTCCCTGAAGATCTCTCAGCAGAGTAGAATGTGATATCTGACGTGTTGGAAACTACAATGCATGAATTCAACAAGTCGCCCAAAACTTGCTATGCTCAATGGTTGAAACAATTGTGGCCGAGAGATGAGGTTCCCGAAGAACCTGTCGATAGTCTCTTGACTATCGCTGCTTTCTTATGCTTGTGGCTCTCCAGAGATGTTTTTGAGGATATCGGACATTTGTTGAAGCCATTTTGTAAAGATGTCCAAAGGTAAGAAACTTCCTATCGGCAGTCTGTTTTTGGGTTCACTGTTTTCCAGTTTAGACTCCTTAGTCATAGACTCCAGTATCTCCAACGGCTTCATGAAAATTGAAACATATATATGCTAATACTATATTCCTCCAAGACTTGATGTGGGAGCACTTTGAGAAATATGCACCGATTCCTCGTAGCATCTTGCAAGGGCCAAATATCGACACTCTCCATGCTTTCCTGCAGAAAAATAATGCCAGGATCATGCGTTGGTCTACAAAGCAACCACAACATAAGATACGCCTCACCAGTGTTTTAGACATCGAGTCCGAGTTTGATTTTCGACCTAGGTGTCGGTTCTTCCGCTCTTCTCACAATTGATCACTTTGAATATTGCTGAAGAAAATGTCATATTGAAGTCTGGTACCAGTCTGAGTGATGGAGAGAAATCTTTTATATTGAGTTGCACTCCTGGTTATTTAATGTCAGTAATGCACGGGAAGTTCCAGGTGGAAGAATATAACATTGACAGAGAAGCTCGACAAATGGGTCTTGATCAGTGTTCCCCGGGTCATCGAAAAAATAATCCATCGGTTGAGTATCTGAAGCCTCATTTAGATTGCACACATGTGGAAGGAAATTATTATTTGTTTCCTTGTTCCGACGGAGCTACTTATGCAACTCCGGGTTATGTAGACTTCTGGCGTCAGCAACTTGAGCGCTTGTATAAGTTTGTGATTGATGTTAAGTCTCTGGTACGAGAGTTTCCTCCTGTTGATGTGATCTCTGATCGACCAAGGTTGAAGTATCTTTCTAGTGGTGATAAAAGAAAAATGCGCCTCCAGAATGTTCACAGGTTAGTATTTTTCTTACGATTTTGGTAAAGGCATGATGATCGCACCTTAATTGTTTTATTAACTTTATTGTAGGATGGCCGTGCTGTGAGATCTCAGATTCATGTAGACTTCTCAGAAGTGCAAGAAAGTTCCCCGGGTGGAGAAAACACAAGTAGGACGAATTATAAGATGATACCGAATAATGTGCAGTCCCCAGTCGCTTCTTTGGTGAGTTCTTAATACTCCTTCTACCGTGACTTTTTCTTTGCCCATATAATTAGGATCATGAAACCAATGTTTGTTGCTGTTCCAGAATTTTGCTCCATCAAGTATTGACGGTCTCCATCTTGCTCAGCCAACAACTCACGAATCCAGAGATGGAGATGGAGATGAAGTTGATGTAAGTATTCCTTTGTATTAATTATGATACTTCTTGAATAAAACAATAATGATTGTTGTGGATATATCCAGGAGGAGATTGTCGTTGAAAGCCTACACGGCTATGCTGTCCATTTGTCTTCGAATGGTGGTGAGAAAGAGAATCCTCAAGGGACCGAATGGAGATAATGGTGCTCCCAATGCTAATGCCGACCATGTTAATCTTTCGAACGACTTGGAGACTCCTCAAGTAAGTATCCATTTTATATTCTCTTCATAGAAGTATAATATTGTTGATTTGTTGATGAATAGATGAGAATACTCATGAATAAGTGAAAAGTTTTACCGAAATACGTCACCAGAAAATTCAGAACTCAGCATTTTAGCAAAAACGCCGTAAAATCTTCATCCGATGTCAGAGTTTCGCAATCTAACCATGTATCCTTATGCCCAGGAAATTTCCAAGCTTTAGGAAATAAGCTTTTTAAGTTTTGAGAACTTTTAGGGGTCGAAATCAGTGAAATAGTAAACCTCCAGGAGACTTTCAGAAATTTTCCAGCTGGCATGTAGTCCAATGTTTTGGCCACAACGCTTTACTCGTTTATCCAATTGCTATGAAATTTTTATATGTCATAGAAAACATCCATACGAAGAAAATGGTATATGACTCAACCTTAGATTCTTTATAAATTTCTCCCATTTCTTCGTCTTATACAGGGCAGTTATAAAATCTCTTCAGACGAGCTTGATGAAAAACGTGTTTTATGACTTCCACAGTATTTGCTCATGTCTTGGATGCATAATAAAGAACTTAGATAATTTTAGTTCACTTAAATGATGAATTTTATGATTGACTTTGGTTTCCATGCTTGAATTGCTCTAATCTCATGTAATCTTCGTATTAGGAACCAAATGCCGAAGTTAAGAATAATGGAGTGAATGATGATTCAAACCATATGGTGAATCGAGTTGATGATGTTACCATATATGCACCTCAATGCCATGAGAATATTGCTACTGAGGTTGTCGAGGAGAATGAAGATCAAATCATCGTTATTTCAGAGATAGAAGCAACCAGACCCAAAATGAAAGAAACTGCCCAAGAAATTGTTCCCACAATTGCTGAAGTTGCTCCAATAATTGAGAACCGCATAATAGTGCATGAATACCCTAATTCAGGGATTATTTGTGATCCTCCATTCGTTGAGTCACTCCCAAATCACGCATCAGTTGGTAGATTAAGCGTTCTCATAGGGTATGCTGATATGTACGAGAAGCTATGGAAGATGTATGGTCACATCGTCATTGAAAAAGACCCCAAACTCAGTTACTTCTTGACAATGCAAGTAGGAAATATTTTGCGCGTCATAGATGATATACGGACCAGGGATAGAAGCATTGTTACTCAAGATGTACTCTTTGATTGGGAGTATAACTTGAAGAAAGCTGAAGAACTTGGTTTCAATTTGGAGTGGCTTCGTCAAAGGATTAACATCATCAGGGATGCAGTAGAGAACAACATACCCTTCCCCAGTGATGCCGTGGCAGAGAAAATGGCTAAGATTGTTGAATTGACTGAAAAACTAGAGTTATAGAAGGCGACCTTGCAAGTCTTGGAGAATGCAGACAAGCAGAAATCTTACTTTTCCGGCTTCCTTTAGTTTTCCTTTCCATAATCTCTTGAACCTTGAATTTCTGAGAGATAGTGAGGTTTTATTTTCGGTTTTGTTTTTTGATTGGTTTTGAACAAGTGAGTGGTTAAGGATTTTCTTTTTGATATGATAGAGATTTTTTAAGTAAGGGAATTTTGATAAATTGTTGAATTCAAATACTGGATGAAAATATTTGCAAACATGTAGGAAATACCATATAGTCCTAGGAATAATATATTAGAGAGAGTCTAGTCCAGTTGACTCAGTCATGTGTCTATTTGGTCTTATTTGGGAAAATATATTATAGTTTGGTCCTAGAAATTATGGTTTTGTCCTAGGGTGATGTCATGGATGATGTAATTGTCATCTTGTAGTGGCAGAAATACCCTTTTAGATTAGGACCATATATATAGTCAAAAAGTAAGAGAGAAGAAATCATTTTCAGATTTACTTTCTCTCTCATCTTTTTTTCTTTCCAGATCTAATCTCTCTCTTTTTTTTCTTTCTTCTTCTTTTTCTTCCTGCTAATAATGGTGTCTCGATTTTCTTTCTTCTCTTTGCTTCTTGCTGCTGTAACAATGGTGATTGAAGGTGAAAATCTACGTCTATGATTTAGATATGTAGATCGGTAGTTGTAGACGATGAATACGATGATGTTGGTACTGTTGAATACGATTTTTCTAGTTTTTTTTTTTCTTTTTTCTGTTGCTGCAATTAAATGATGAAGACGAGAAGAATAAATGAACTGTTGTTGCTGTTCATTCTGCTGATGTTGTTCTTGATTACGATCTTGATTTGAGAAATGATTTCTGTTGTTGTTGATTACGATCTTGATTTTTGAATATTTTTGTCTCTGTTGCTGATGATGATTATGAAGAAGATGAAGATCTGTTGTTGTTGCTGCTGTTGACGATGAAGACGATGGTGTTTAATCTTGATTTTTGAATGTTTTTTTTCTCTACTGTTGATGATGATGAAGAAGAAAATGAAGAAGATAAAGATCTGCTACTGTTGTTGCCGTTGATGATGAAGACGATGGTGTTTTTGAATACAAAGATGTTGCTGCTGCTATTGAAGACGACGAATATGATGATGTTGCAGTTCATTCCATAAATGAACTCTGTTTTTATATGGAGTTCATTTCTGGAATGAACTTTGGTTTATATGTTTTCTGAAAAAATAAGTAGAAATTAACAGGAGTTCATTTTGACGAATGAACTGCTACAAGAAAATAAGTAAAAATTAACAAGGAAGGGTACTTTTGTCTGTTTTATTTTTTAAAATAATTATGGACCAAACAGTAAAGGCCTTTTCCCAAAGGACTAAATAGACGTGGTCCCACCTAAAAAGGGACCAAACGATATTTTTCCCTGCAAATATTTTGGAGGAATTGAAAGAACAGGTGAAAGAAAATCCTAACATGCATTGGGTGTCCCTAGCTTTGAACAAATAACACCCCAGCTGAATATCTCACGCGTCAGAGGCTTTGAGCCACTTTTCCTTCATCACTGGCATAATGGCTCTGTCATACATGTTGATCAACTTGTAGTAACCACCAACCATGGATTTGGTGATCATGAAAGGCCCTTCCCAATTAGACTTCCTCCTTGTACGATCACTGCGTTTAGCTGCCTTGAAAACTAAATCCCCTTCATGGAATTTGTTAGGTTTGACTGTTCGTGCTCTGAATATTTTCTGCTGGTTTTGAATTCCTCGTACAGTGGGATTCCATGTTTGTGGAGCTTTCCAATCTTGTGACACATACGGACACTCGTGCAATGAAGAATATTCAGGGTATTGTTTGTTGTGCTCGGCCATTATTTTAGCAATGACCGTATCAGCGAAATGCCAGAATTCTGAGAGGTTCTGCATCTAAGCACTTGGTGAAGTATTGCTGAGGCGAGACCATCCACTCATATCGTTTGGTGAGTGTTAGGTTATTAGTAAAATTGAGTCCACAGACCAGGGTAGCATGCTTGAAAGTTGATAATATGGACGCATGAGGGGGAACAAGACTTGCCTGAGTACGGAATCTTTTGACGAATTCATGTGCGCTCTCTTCAGGATTTTGTGTGAGTTCCATCAAGGATTGAACTTACGCCAGATGTTTGATTGACGGACCGTCCTCTATTTCTTCGGAGTCGGAGCTTTCTTCAACCGAGAAATGTGCAATTGAAGGCGTTGGAGTTACTTTTTCAGCATGAATCCATGTTCGTCCAAGGATCATATCATACCCTGGATCTTCCCTGATTATATGAAATTTAGTCTCCGTCCAGGTTGCACCAACTTTCATCTTGAGAAAGATGTAACCATACGCGTCTCTGAGTATTCCTTCATGATCTCTGACTGAGACATGAGCATATGTGGCTTCTTGTCGAGTGATGCCTGCAGCTCTAAGAGTTTTCAAAGGAAAGATGTTAATAGTTGTGTCGACGTCGATAAGCACCCTTCTGAATTAATTTCCTTTGAGGTGTACTGTGGTGAGCAGTCCCCAGTTGTACATCTCTTTGTCAGTGGTGGGAGGTTCAGGGAGCGTTTCTGGAATGGATAGTCGTTTCCCAGACACTATGTGGTTTAAAGTCGTGAACATATCTCCCCTTTGAGATTTTGACGGATAAAGCTATTCGCAGACATGCTCGATCAACGATTGAACTGCTTCTTTGACTGGTTGTTCAGAGAGTGTAAAGGTTCTGATTGGGAGAGGATTCTTGTGTACTCCTTCAGTCCCCAGTTCTCCTGAATCAGCTTTTTCGTTGAATATACGCTTCAGAGTTATGCAATCACTGGTCGGATGACTGACATACCTATGAAAGCGACAGTAACGCGGATTCTCCACTTCCTCATCTGTCGGCTCTCTCCTGACGGAAGGTAAGTTGATGGCACCGTCTTGGATCCAGACCTCCAACAACTCGATCACCTCTTCAATAGGGAAAGGAAAGTCTGGTACTTCCTGATCATTCTACTGACGCTGAGCCGGCGCTTGTGTGTTTCGAGTTTGGTTGTCCTTCCTTGGTGCTTTCGTAGACGTTGGAGGAGCATTCTTATGTTGTTGTGCATCAGCTTTTCTTTTTCCCCCTTCGGCAACATTCATGGAAGGTTGAACATTGTATTGTTTGTTGACTAGGCTCCTGATGCTGATTCGAGTATCTCGTGGCTCCTCGGTTTTGACAGTTTATGTTCTTTCCAGTAAGGCTGGAGCAGTAGTTGCTGATCGCTTGGCTGCTTCATGGAGTTCTGAGAAAGTTTGGAGCCGGAGATTTTCCAGCAAGGATTTGTAGACAGGGATCATCCCGTTGATGCCTAAGTCCACCAATTATTGCTCAGTAACATTGGGATCATGATAATCCAAGGATTGAGTTCTGAACCTCTTCACATATTCGTTCTGATGTTCAGTGTTTTTCTGAGCCATTCTCCCTAAGTCAGAAAGAGTGATCTGCTCTGAGAAAAAGAAATATTTCCTGTAGAAAGCATTAACCATTTCTCCCCAACTAGCAATGCTCCCTGGTGCAATGTTGTTGTACCATGTGTATGCTCGTCCTATCAGAGATTTTGAGAATTCTTTCAGACGGACAACATTGTTGTGCTCGTGCTCTCCTAGTGCCTCCAGAAATTGAGAGACGTTTTCTCGAGC
Organism: Papaver somniferum; assembly: GCF_003573695.1. Classification (NCBI taxonomy): domain Eukaryota; kingdom Viridiplantae; phylum Streptophyta; class Magnoliopsida; order Ranunculales; family Papaveraceae; genus Papaver; species Papaver somniferum. The sequence goes on along the minus strand of NC_039362.1, from coordinate 44,069,904 downwards.
ATTCCCTGTTCCGTTGTACAGCGTGAATGTTGGGGAGGTGTAGCCTTTTGGGAGAGGGATCCTTTGTGTAGCAGCAGGATATGGAGGTTGATGACGATGGACAGACAATGTCTTATCTTTTCCTTGAGCCTCCATGAAGCGCTCCAGATCTTCACGAGTGATGAATCCTTCAGACTCCTTCTCCGGTGGATTTTCTGCGGCTTTGCAGGCTTTATCATCATCCACCACATGGATTGGTGAAATTTCAGGGTCCGTTTATTTGGCTTTTCCTTTTTCCGACCCTTCTTTAGTTTTCTATGAGATTTTGTCAGTGAGAGTTTTGAGATAATTGCATATATCCTTCTGAGTAGTATCCATATCAGTTTGATTGTTGGCGAGAACTTCCTAGACCTTCATGAGATCAACTATGGTGGGCGGATTTTCTTTGACTTCCTAGGCATGTCGGCCAAAGAGAGGATGATTTCCAATGTTGGTTTTAGGAGGAGTAGTATCACCACCATTGTTGGAAGCAGGAATGGTTTCTGGAATACCATCATCGTTATTGTTGTTAGTGCTAGCGTCGGTTGCATTTGTAACCAACCCAGACCTAAGACCAGCCATTTTTGTGAAAATGTGAGATTGCAACCGAGAGATTAATCTCCCTCTGTGGTAGCCAATCTGTAGATGGGGAAAAACGGTTCACTGGTTTTCTAGGGAATGAAGAGACGATCGAGCGATTGAAGACTCCTCAACCGAGCAAACTGCTTAACCTTACACAGATGCAGTGCACGTGATTGCTTTGAGTTCGAGAGATCAATCTGTAGGACTCCAGCCTAAACCAAGTCAATGGTCGTTCCAGAGTCAATTCGGTCACAAAGAGGGAGATGGGTTGATTTGTAGGAGGGAAGCTGAGAATTGTGGGATCAATGATGATCAAGGATTGTGGATGTGTTGAAGGTTTCTGCAAGTATGTATAAATAAGTTTGATCGAGGGGACTTGTGTGTGGACGATTGTTTATTATCTCATTCATCAATTCGGAACTTATTTATATTGTCATCATAGGAAACATCTCGATCCCAGTAAGTGTGACAGTTTCTTGAGTGAAAGAGTGGGAGATTGTGGTAAAATCAGTTCCATATCATGCGGAGACTTGATTAACCGTCCACCCACTACTTTTCTAACTCCTGCAACCATTTGCACGACTTAATCACATTTCTAATCGTGGATGAACACACGTGCCGTAGGCCACCAGACCAAAACCCTAAGTAATATCCCCTATGTGACGTGATTGATATCTCACGAACGTGGAGTCTGCAAAGTAGACGTGTATTTAATTGGTTAATTGTTGACTGATTAGACGGTGTGTCTAAGTTTTGTTGAATTGAGCATGAGTGACGAATGCTTAGTGATTCATGAATTGAACACACGTACAGTTCTTATATTGATATTGCTCGTCTGAGCAAATATTGTAAATTCGGAGAATTGTTGAATATTGAGTTAAATCAATATTGGCGGACTATTGATAGTTATATCAATATTCGAGTTTCTCAATTTGACAAATTACTGAATATTGATAGTTGGATCAATATTCGAGAAGTATTGCTCAATTCGACGAATTACTGAATAATGATAGTTGGATCAATATTCGAGCAACTGAGCAAGTATTGCTCAATTCGACGAATTAATGAATATTGATAAATTACTGAATATTGATAGTTGGATCATTCGAGCAACTTAGAAAGTATTGCTCAATTTGATAAATTACTGACTATTGATAGTTGGATCAATATTCGAGCAATTGAGCAAGTATTGCTCAATTTGAACAATTATTTATTGGTTAGTGACCCAATAAAATATTAATTAAAATATTGGTAGACTACCAAATATTATATAATTAATCCAGATGTTGATTGTTGGATCAACATAAATTTATTAGTGTTTGAACTTGCTCAGAATGATGATTTGTGGAGCGTTTGTTCGAAACCTTAATTTTTGATCAATTGTTCGTCAATTGATGAATTTGCTGAAAATAGGTCATGAATAAGGGAGAGACCTGCCCCATGGGATAATGGGCGTCCATGTAGTGCCCAAGTGCTCGAGTGAGCGTGCACCAGGGTCCTTAGTTGACCGGTTGGTGAAAGAATGATGATAAAATGTCGGTTTCATCATTTATTAAAATAGTGCCCGAGCATTAGGTAATAAAACCTAATTTATGGAGAAGTGAGGGACCGACCAAGAGGGAATGAAACCGGCCCTTAGTGGTCGTGGGACCAGCTGATGGTCGTTTGAGAAAATTTCCAAGTTGTTGGAAATAGTTTGGACCCAATATGAGCAATTGGGAAAATTATGTCAAAATTATAAGAATGTGTGGGACCGGGTCCTTGCAAGCCTTAGAGCCGGACTTGGTCGGTCAAGGAAGCATGCCCGTGTCACCATAATGTTTGTGTCTCAGTTCTGAGATTTTCGGTATTTTCTGGTGTGCGTTTGAGCAATATTTTGGATTTTCAGAAGAGTTCGATTTTTGACTGAAATTCTTGATTTTTGCTCGAATGAGCAAGTAGGACTTTTCTCGTTTGATCGATATCTTGAGAATATTAAAATAATAATATTTTAATATTTTTCGTGAATAGCCTAGTCGATCATTTGACCTTTTGGCTTTTTCATGGTTTGAACAATATTTGAGAAAATACGAAGAAACCATGATTTTTGCTCAAACGGAGGAGTTTAATGAAATTAGGGAAATAATAATTATGAAAACAAGGGATTGAATGGTGTGGGACCGGCCACGGCTGGGGCATAGCCGGCCGACTAGGTAGCCCGGTCCCGTAACACCTTTTCCTATTTGAAACGGTTCACGGATCGTAAAATATGAATCATCACATGCGTTCCTGAAGCCGGGTCAGAAACATGCAGTATCATAATTTTACGATTTTGACCTTTGTCGAAAATCCACCATCAACAATGATACGATTCTCTAGTTCGGATGCTCAAATTTGTGGATGTTCTGGTTATTTTTTAGCGAGTTAGTTTATATATATCACGATCCAAAAAGTTTTATGTTTTCCTAATTGTTTTTTTTATCAATTCTGTAAATATTATTCTTGTTGATGGTGGATTTTCATTTAAGGCTAAAATTGTAAAAGCCAAAACTATGCGCTAACATCCTGCAAAGGATAAAGCCACTGATAAAGTGGAGAATACTTCTTCACTATAAACTTATAGCATTACCAATTAATGCATGACCAGCCTTGTATTTCCTGTACTACTCTATTCTCATTATTGGTGCGGCATGACGACTGAGTGATCGCTCTCACCAGAGCAACACGAATCTCCAAGCATTAAATAAGGAGGCATGTACGAAATACCCGTACATGCTATAACTCTCGGAGTGTTATACTAGCCCGATCGAGCATCTAGACTGTCCGTATCAGTCTCAGAAACGATCACGACCATCCAACTTCACCAGCATGATAGGATGGATTAGATCGGATCCATAACCCCCAGGCAGGTATTGGAGTATTCACGACAAACCCAATGCGGGCCTCGCATGGTCGGCCTCCCCAAAAGGGTAGCATGGCTTGCCAAATTGTCCATCCAAAGCAGCGCGGACGAGAAACCCTAATTTAGGGTCTGCGGCACATTGCATGTGTCGCAAAGCAGTCTCAACCATCCATCTTCGCCGGCATAGATGGAGGGTATAGATGTAGATTCAAAGAGCCCAGAACATGTTAACACAATCACCGTGGGCCCGCCTACATACATGATCGATCGGTCAGGACCAATTATAGTTGGTCGTTCCAGTTCGTGCGCTCAAACAAGGCATGACGCACGGCCGGTGAACCCCTAATTAGGGTTTGAACATCACGAGCGTCCATTTTCTCCTGCACGAATGAAGGGTCCAGGAATAGACTAGGCAGGTCCGGTGCGCATCAACATGATCATCGTGGGCCCATCTATCTCCACACCCGATCGGCCAAGCATATCATGCCTGGTTGCCTCGATTCGCACGCCCAAACTAGGCGTGGTTACACCTCCCAATTTCAAACTAATATCGACCACTCAACTTTGCCGGACAAATTGAGTGGCTTAGATCACGTTTCTATGGGACAATGAAATACAGGCGTGTGCACCAGCCCGTCGTCTGCACACCAGACTAATCGTCCAAGACCGACTAGGATTGGTAGCCTCGAAACGCGCGCCCAAAGTTGGCATGGCGCGTAGCCTTTGCGACACAAAATATCTGTTGCAAATCAATCCTAGCCGCTCCTTTTTGCCGGACAAATTGAGCGATCTAGATTACACTTTCACGAGACAATGAGGTATGGGCATGTACACCGGTATGCCGTCTACACGCATGCCCAATCGGCCTTGCCAAAATCGTGTCCCAAGCTTGGATTCGATCAAGATGAAGACTGATGCTTGCGCACCTCTTCATAAACCCTAATTCCACTAACGGTCGCAGATGAGTGTCTCAAAGATCATCTCGTCCGTTCAATTTCACCTGCTCGGTTATACAGCCCTGGTCAGGAGTTAGTTGGTTAATGAGGTGTCGTGCTGATTACCATCCGCCACTCTACCACACCATGTGGTCAGCCAAGAGAGGACTTGCTTGCGTAGCCTCCAAACCATCACATGAAGTAGGCTGGACATGATGTTATTTTAAGACGCTCAACAGCGATGCTTCATACATGCTGAATATAGTCGATGCATTACATGCATAGAATTCACGTGATATTTTACAAGTATCAAATTCCCAAATAACTTAGTTATTTAACCTAGCATTACATGCTACCTTTTGTGGGTCCCATGATCCGCACATTCGAGACATCAATCATGTCACAAACTGGGGGATACATACTGGGGTATTGGTCTGGCGGTTTACAATGTGCAGTGCACAACGCGCCATCAAAAGAACGTGTCAGGAAGTCATGGGTGGTTAGTGATGATGGGAGAAGTGGGCAAGACTGATCGTGTAACACTAACACACGCAACTCCAATACTCTATCACTCCACTTTCTCCACTTCCCATGAGAGACGTGGGTTAGGCTCAATGACTTGTATAAATAGGTTCTCCTCCCTATTTTCAAACAAGACAAGACAACAGAAGCAAGTGTTGATACAACCGTATTCAAACACCGGAACTGATAGCTTACATTCTGCAAGCCAGTTCAGCTTTCTGATACAAGTCATACATAGACAACACCTTCACAATCTCAACACCTTCTTCGCTTCCCTCCCTAAGATCAACCCCATCTCCTTCACTTTGTGACCGAAGCAAGTCTGGAACGGCCATTTCTCGGTTTAGGTCAGAATTGTACAGATTGATTTCTCGAATCACAAAGCACTCCAGTGCAGTGCATTTGTTTAGGGTTTAGATTCATTCCTCATCCACACACCCCAAATTACCAAATTCGGCAAGAATTGTTTTCACCCATAAACAATTGGCGACCACAGTGGGAGATTAATCTCTCGGTTGCAAAATTGGATTCTCAATATTCATTCCAACCTTCTCAATCTTGGGATATATCTTGGATCCGATTCAATCATTAACCTATCCATTTTTGGTTTTTATCTCGGTCTTCATCTCACGATGTATCCTCGCACGCTAGATTCTCCGGAAACCATAGATGATTCAGGTATCATGGGAAGTGTGGCTAGAATGCTGGAGGATGTCCTGGCAAATCAAGCTGGTATCGCTAGAAGGAAGAGCGAAATATTCCGCCTTTTGAATGATATAGCATCTCAATTACAAGAAGGTTCGGCAAGCATTTACCCAGACGGTGCAAGAAACGTTGAATCCTTATCTAGAAGTCATGCCTTTACCAGCGGATATGCAGAGAGAGCGCGTAGCCACAGGGGACTCAGGAGAGACGAACAACATGGTCCAGATGGAGACAGAGACTCGGGATAACTCTGTAGAAGAAAAGACTTGTCCGGGATGCCACATATGCCGAATAAAGAAAGGGAGCCTGCAGCTTACGGAGCCTTGCTGGAAGATTTATATCTCAAGACTCTTGTCGAAGCTCAGAAAAATTCTCGATCCACAACGACCTTTCAGCCAAGTGAAGAAATGCTCGAGGAGGGAGAAATCAACTAAAGGACGCGTGAGTATGGCGGATGGGAACATTCAACTCATTCACTCAGCAGTGATATTACAATGCCTTTCGCATTCCGTCACCCAGTCAAGCGAGCCGCGGATATGATGACACATGCTGGTTTACCAACTTCATCTCTGAAGCGTGCTCCATATCAAAAACACAGAGAGATGTCACGACGTCCACTAACGCAAGAGAAGATAGACTCAAGATATCCACGTTTCCTGCTTCCAATGGAAAAGATATTGGAATTTCTGGAGGCATGGGTACGAGACGGAGAAGTGAAACTGCCTTCTGTGTGGCGTCCGCCGACTAATCAAGAAATGACATACCCGAGGTATTGTCATTATCATCGATTTCTTCATCACCCTACCAGTGAATGCAACACCTTGAAGCGCATCGTTCAGGAGAAGCTTAATTCGGAGGAGTTGCCTTCCCTCTCTGAAAATTAATGCGTACGGTTTCCTTGAAGAGGTTGCTCGGGAAGATTCAGTTTCGTACAAATGAGACTTCAAAGAGCAAGTAAGTTATATCAAACAATTTTACGAGAAAGATAGTTTTAGAATTTACTGGGGACTTGACATCCCGCACATGAGAAAGAGATTTGATAACCAAACACCATGTTTGTTTCCCTTTCATACTTCCCTTTTCGTATGATATTTGCAATTTCATATGACATGTGCAATCATTCGTAACCAAGATGAAAATTCTATTTAGAATAATATATTTCAGAAAATCAATTGTTCACAAAACTATCTCAAAAACCAATTCAAAATTCAACCACACCTATTAGTTCAAAACCTGAAATCAAATTGTGAAAGGAAATCCTCACAATCACTCAAAAGCATATAAAAAAAGAACACAAGTAGGCGGCACGAATCCTTCAAGGAAAGTCCTTCAGCAGCAACTCATCCTTCTGAGCAAAAACAGCTTTTATCCTTTGGAGTGCGGCCTGTTTCAGCTTCAACTCCTTAGACAACTTTTCAACCTCTTCTTCCTGGTGAGCAATACAGTCTGCAGAAGGAGCTTCGTCTTGCAATTTCTGAAGCTCCTGGATTTCAGAGAACCCTTTGAAGAACCAAGGAGCGTTGAAGTCGTACTGCACAAACACGTCCCGATGGCACTTCCAGTTTTCAATCACCTCCTCAGAAACACTGCACCGGTCGTGACGCTCATCCCGTGAATGGAGAATAAAGCTTCTTGGACGCGATTGACCAATGCAAGGCGACTTTTGAGCTTCGTAGTGGTAGCAATGTGGTCGTGCTTCTTCCATATCACCGTGTATAACTCCTCGAACTAAGCTGGAACACTGAATCCCCCAACTAAGACATGACCTGCATGAGGGGTATCAAAGAGATGATCGAAGATATCCCCAGGAACAACAGTTTGCCTTGCCAATACTTCATCAGGAACCTTGTCAGCTGCAAGAGGCCTTTCAGAAGAAGCCACCATGACTGCCTTATCAATGGGAACCTTCTCAGGAAGATATTTAAGGGGACCCGCCTCAGCATTAGCAGATGTTGCCTCTCCTGCATTCCTACGGATGTCCACTTCACTCTGAATGCTGATTTCCGTCACGACCTCGTCTACAAGCTCACTAAGGTTACCACTTGGGGAGGCATTCCGTTCAGTCGAGCTTGCACCATCTTTTTCATTATCTTGAAGAGGATCAGTATCACCAGACCTCTCCTTAAAAGCATCGCCAGACTTCTCATGAATACCAATATCGCCAGACCTCTCGTTATGACTACGAGCCAGTCTTGCGAAAGCATTTTCTTTCGAGATTCCTTGATCGCCAACAAAGGATTACCTTTAGTGAAAGTTTCTCAGGAAGAACTAAACCAAGGGATCAAAAAGAAAGAAATTTAAAATACCTGCATATTGGAGGAATTGAGGATCACCGAACCACATGCCTGTTTCTTAGACCTCATTCCTACTTGGGGACTGCAGTCATCAGCTCTGGTTCGTTTACCTAGGAGTGGTTTCAACCGAAAATTCTCCTTCAAAACGTCAGAAGATGGTTCGCCGCGGGAATCTGTCACAACCTCCTCCGAGAATTTCTGAAAGGTTAACAATTGCTCCCTCCAAAATTCCTTATACCTGTCGGTTACCGCTGGTTTTCTTCTGATAGGCCAGAAAGGAAGACTCTGCACTGACGAAAATGTGTCAGCATTAAGAATGTCCGGGAAAAGTTCTTTTGGAGCCTTCAACGGACGAAGAATGGAACACCCTGGTCAAATCCCATTTTCCGAGCATCCCTGTCAATATTGTATGGAGTCACAGTAAATTCTTAGTCAAATAAAGACGGGACATATCCCGGAGTGCAGCTTCGCAAGTAAATGATTTCTCCTAGACTTGCGGTTTCAGCATCAGTACGCAACACGGCATCAGGAACAGTAGCAAAAGTCTTTGGCTGAAAAATGGAAGGGTGGATCGGCCCCCATGGACGAAAATTTATAAAGGACACGTTGTCAAAAACATCCACAAGATTCACACCGGTTTTTGGACGTCTCTTCTGCCAACGAATTATTCTCGAACCATCATACAAACTGCTGAGTGAAGTTGCAGGAACAGGAGCATAGCTTTTGAAATGTTCCCACAAAAACGCCTGAAGAAAGCAATGTGGATATGCGACTCCACCTTCTTATACCCATTGGAAGTATGCATGTACGTCGCTAAGGCGTCCAGATGAGAATACAGTGATCCAAGAAACAAGGCACCTAGGGGAAGGACCTCACCTTTTGCCAGCTTTATAGAAAACATGACGAGATCACTCTCTTATGGTCTTCCTTCCATATTCTTCGTCAAATATGTCTCTGGATAACCACAAAGACAGGAATGCAATCACGCTGAGATCATCTTCCAACTCCTGAACGGGTTTCGGGTCTACAGGAGACCACTCCGACACCCACCAAGTGTAAAAGCATTTCGTGTCTTTCTTCTCCTTCTCCAGATCATCGATGTATTTCTTCTCCTTCTCCAGATCATCGAATTCTCCCGCCTTTCGAAGTATAGCATTATAAGACCGACGTTCTGCATCAGTAAGTTTGTAAAAGAAGCTTCCAGCAACAGGCATGTTCATCAACGCAACCACACTTTTCAGAGAAATGGTCATCTCTCCCCATCTGCATATAGATGTATGAGTAGAAGGACGCCACCGAGAAATGAAAGTGATCAAGCCTGCAGCATCTTTCTTAATCTGAAGAGTGGCGGACGCCATGAAAGCATCAAGGATTTGCGCCTTAAATAAATTAGCCTTAATCTTTTTATTACTCAGCATGCGTCTCATCCATCCTTCGTAAGTGCCCAGCGGAGTGTGACAAATCTTGAAGTCAATAGGTGAAGGTGGATATTCATTTCTCCGAAGACAGAACCTCATCATAAGTGTTGAAGAAGAGGATGGATCAGCTTCCATATTTTCTGAACCAGAGAGCAGGACTATCTTGTGACTAGGATGTTTCCTAATGTTCGGAAAAGACACAGTGAACAACTCATCATCTATGTTCGGCATATCTTTGAAGCTGTTAACACTCCCTGACTTGGCACCAACATTATCTTCAGAAGGCATTTCAACAAGAATCTTTTTGTTCATCCTATAAAAGACGAGAGAGTCAGTGCTTGTATAAAAAACGCATGAGATGTATAGTCACACACGACAGAACACAGATTCACGTTGGAGTACACAAGGCTGGTATTGGGTCCAAGCACCGGTATTGAGACACGTCAACAAATGAAACCATTGGTCAATTCTACAAAGCCAGGGCTAATACCCCCAAATGAGGTTGATAACACGTAGTCGAGCAGGTATCGGGCCACATAAGAAAGACCGATATCATGTTAATAGGATGGGTCATGTCAAATCTGTATTAGTCAGGGCCGGTCAAGGTCACCAGTCTGGTATTGGGCCACGTCAGCAAAGGACGAAGTCACAAGGCTGGTATTACTCAAATTTCAAGTCTGGTATTGATCAAGTCACAAGGCTGGTATTGCTCAAGTTTCAAGTACGGTATTGATCAAGTCACAAAGGCCGATATTAATCAGGACATAAGGCATGTATAATATAATAGGTGCAAGATCGGTTTTCAGTCCAAGCACATCGTCCACATTCATTCGAGCGCATATGGTGGGTCCGCACTCATTCGCACACATCATAACACGGTTTCACTTTGTTCATGGGGGTCGTGTCTACGACATTCAAGGGAAAGGTTTTTCAAGCCATAACCTAAAAGCCAGGCTTTGCATGCAACAATGGAAGAAAATAGGTAAAAACAATATATTCATGGATTCACGACTCGTTAAGCAATCCTAGCAAATATCGGCGGTTGTTGCTATCAATTTCGGTGGAAGAACTAATCATGATATATCTTGCCAAAGGGTTTTTTACCTAAGAAATTAGGGTTTTTCCTATAAAAAAACGGAAAACTTACCTTGTTGCGGACGGACGGCGGCGGCAACGTTGGCGGCGGCGTGAAGATCACGGACGGGAGCTGGACACAACAACAACAACAAAAAATCGTCAGAAAAGAAAAAAGGGGTCGGTCCCTTTTATAGACAAAAAATTGGAAGAATCCCAATAGAAAAAGGATTCCTCTTTTAGGATTCTTCTTTTGATTCAAACACCGAAGGAAGGAAACCGGTCCCACCAAAGGATGCCATGCTTGCACGGCGGTGTTTACGTGAACAATAGTTGGTCGTTCCAGTTCGTGCGCCCAAACAAGGCATGACGCACGGCCGGTGAAACCTTAATTAGGGTTTGAACATCACGAGCGTCCATTTTCTCCTGCACGAATGAAGGGTCCAGGAATAGACTAGGCAGGTCCGGTGCGCATCAACATGATCATCGTGGGCCCATCTATCTCCACACCCGATCGGCCAAGCATATCATGCCTGGTTGCCTCGATTCGCACGCCCAAACTAGGCGTGGTTACACCTCCCAATTGCAAACTAATCTCGACCACTCAACTTTGTCGGACAAATTGAGTGGCTTAGATCACGTTTCTATGGGACAATGAAATACAGGCGTGTGCACCAGCCCGTCATCTGCACACCAAACTAATCGTCCAAGACCGACTAGGATTGGTCGCCTCGAAACGCACGCACAAAGTTGGCATGACGCGCGGCCTTTGTGGCACAAAATCTCTGTCGCAAATCAATCCTAGCCGCTCCTCTTTGCCGGACAAATTGAGCGATCTAGATTAAACTTTCACGAGACAATAAGGTATGGGCATGTACACCGGCATGCCATCTACACGCATGCCCAATCGGCCTTTCCAAAATCGTGTCCCAAGCTTGGATTCGATCAAGCTGAAGAGTGATGCTTGCACACCTCTTCATAAACCCTAATTCCACTAACGGTCGCAGATGAGTGTCTCAAAGATCATTTCGTCCGTTCAACTTCACCTGCTTGGTTATACAGCCCTGGTCAGGAGTTAGTTGGTTAATGAGGTGTCGTGGTGATTACCATCCGCCACTCTACCACACCATGTGGTCAGCCAAGAGAGGACTTGCTTGCGCAGCCTCCAAACCATCACATGAAGTAGGATGGACATGATGCTATTTTAAGACGCTCAACAGCGATGCTTCATACATGTTGAATATATTCGATGCATTACATGCATAGAATTCACGTGATATTTTACAAGTATCAGCATTACATGCTACCTTTTGTGGGTCCCACTATCCGCACATTCGAGACATCAATCATGTCACAAACTAGGAGATACATACTAGGGTATTGGTCTGGAGGTTTACAGCGTGAAGCGCACAACGCACCATCACAAGAACGTGTCAGGAAGTCATGGACGGTTAGTGATGATGGGAGAAGTGGGCAAAACTGATCGTGTAACACTAACCCGCTACTCCATCACTCCATTACTCCACTTTCTCCACTTCCCATGAGAGACGTGGGTTAGGCTCAATGACTTGTATAAATAAGTTCTCCTCCCTATGTTCAAACAAGACAAGACAACAGAAGCAAGTGTTGATACAATCGTATTCAAACACCGGAACTGATAGCTTACATTCTGCAAGACAGTTCAGCTTTCTGATACAAGTCATACATAGCCAACACCTTCACAATCTCAACACCTTCTTCGCTTCCCTCCCTAAGATCAACCCCATCTCCTTCACTTTGTGATCGAAGCAAGTCTGGAACGGCCATTTCTTGGTTTAGGCCAGAATTGTACAGATTGATTTGTCGAATCACAAAGCACTCCCGTGCAGTGTATTTGTTTACGGTTTAGATTCATTCCTCATCCACACACCCCAAATTACCAAATTCGGCATGAATAGTTTTCACCCATAAACAATTATATATTTGAAAATGTTTTAAATTATTTTTGGATCTAAATTATTTTTTGAAGAGGCCAATTTTCTTCGTCAGAAATTTTGAAGGGTTTTTGTTCCTCATCAAAGATTCAATTTTCACGTTAGTGTCTGATGCTTGGTTTATGTTTATCTCATTGATTTCATTTTTCTTGTTTTTAACCCTTTGTATGAGTAAATTATTCTTTTGACCCTGGAACTTATGGCTCTTACTCTCTTGGTCCAAGGGGTATAAAAATAAATATGAAAATTATTTCCATGTTCATGGCCCAGTTTAGAAACAATCCTAATTATAACAAGACCAAAATGACCTTCTACAAATTGTGTGTTATTTACGTTGCCTTAAGGCTATGGAAATTAGTTAAATTCTCATGTATATTTCTACGAACCTAGACTATTTTAACAACAACCCTAATTATAACAGGACTAAACCTGTAAGTTTCCCAAAACATGACCGTTTACCCTTTTTTTTGATCGGTAAAGAAGTTTATTGATCAAAAAAGAGAGGGTACAAAAAGGCTTGTACCACCCTTAGAGTGACAGAGAAAAGAAAAAACAAAAGAAACAAAGAAAGTACAAAATACTTTCTAGTTAAAAGAAGCAAAATACAGTTTATGCCAATTCAACATAGCATCCCTGTAAGTTGGAGTCTCTAAACAAGGCACCAGGTGAAAAGAGTATACTTAATCTTGTGTTGCAACTCAACTTATGTACATTTCTTATCAACCATAGTTCTTGAATTTCTTTCCAACCAAATGTACCAGATAATAGCTACTGAAATCATGCCCCAAATCTGGGATTCTTGAGAAGAATTGAGAGTTAGATTCCAAGAGAAGATCATGGTAAAAACATCATTAGGCATCGTGAATTCTCAGTTAAGCTTCTTTTGAAAGTGAGCCCCAATTTTCCTTGCAAACTGACAACGAAGAAAGAGATGACTGATTGTTTCATTCTCATCACAAAAACTGCAAGTTTGAGAGACTGGCATACCTCTTCTGTTGAGCATATCTTTTGTTGGCAGACTATTGTGAGCCAAGGTCCAGAGAAAGAGCCTATTTTTGGAGGAATTCTTTACTTCCAAATATAATTGAATAAGTGTCTCGGATTCAAATCAACTTCTTTATGAGAAAGTTTGTCATAAGTTGATTTGACTGAAAAACCCTTTACTGCTGAGAACCCACTTTGATCTGTAGCCTCCTTATTGAAAGTAACATTTCCAAGATTTCTTTGAAGATCATCAAACTCCCTTCTAACTGAGGCATTCATTCTCCTTGGTACTGCCAGATTCCAACTATTGTTCTCCTCAATAAAAACTTCAGCTACACTTTTCTCTTTACTTCTGGAAACTGAAAAGAGATTAGGAAACTTTTTTTGCAAAGAAATATCATCCAGACACACATCTTTCCAAAATCTGAGAGAGTTGCCAGAATTGACTTTGAAACTAATGTTACTTTTGAAGGTGGCTTCACATTCATAATGCCCTTCCAAAGGGATCTTCCATAAGAATTCTTTGGGATTTTAGAAAACCAGCCATGCACCTCAGAGCCATATTTTTCTTCTATAATTTCTCTCCACATAGCTTCTTTTTCATTTGCAAATCTCCAGAGCCATTTAATTAGTAAAGCTTTATTCATCTTCAACAAACATTTAATACCCAAACCTCCATCTCTTTTTTTCTTGTAAAGAGTAGCCCATTTAACTAAATTGAGCTTTCTTTTGTTTTTGTTGTCATTCCACAAAAAGTTTCTCATGATTCTTTCTAGTCTCTTAGCAACAGAAACATGCAACAAATAGTGACATGTAATACACAGGTAAGCTTGCCAGAAGACTTTTAATTAAAGTGATTTTACCTGTTCTGCTCAACAAAATTTTTTGCCAACCAGCTAACCTTTTTATAAATTTGTCAATTACCTGATCCATTTAGCCACTCCACCACTTTTATCTCCAAGAGGTAAGCCCAGATAGGTGATAGGAAGAACACTTGTATAGCACCCCAAAACAGAAGAGAATTGAGACAAATCACCTGAATAATCAACTCCATAAATTTGACTGACCGTTTACCCTCTCGTAAGACCATTTTTTTAGTGCATGTATTATCCGTACACTAAACATTATGTACAACCATTATGTGCAATTTTTTCATATGATCGTTTGTGGTGCACAAACATATTAATTATCTTTAAATACTCATGCAAAGTATTTAAAGAATTAAGAAAGAGTTTTTAAGCTCCCAAATACTGATATACATACTATAATATAAGCATTATGGAAGATTAATTAACACTATGAATAATATATGTACTGTAAAAAATATATTGTGGATAATATTTACACTGTAAAATAAACTGTGGATATGGAAATTACGTGGGTAATATATGTGGAAAAAACAATATACAAATTTTATTATTAGAATGCATCGGGGGAAACTTGGATTTTATCTTTGGGTATGGCTAGAATGTATTTGGTTGGCAATTGTACGTAAATTTTTAGGCATGAATCAGTAATTAGACAGAAATAATGATTCACCTAGACAAATATGTCAGAGAGGAAAAAAATGACTTTAAGCAAAACTTTGTCCTTAATACTCTTATATTGTGGGGTAAATTCTACAAAATCAAAATTTTATATTAGTTAACAATGCGCTAAACCCGAAATTCATAAAATTTTGTATAACCAAAATTTTATATTAGTTAACAATGCGCTAGACCCTTGCTAGGCGCATACCTAGAATACATAAAGTTGGTATATTTATTTTAAATAGGAAAGAAAATAGAGAGGTTATAAAAGTCAATTTTATTTTGGAAATTTTAGAAAGAAAACAAAATAAAATAATTTTACAAAGGAATGAAGATGAACATGAAAGATACTAAACATATTTCTTACCCTATTTTTAAATATTATGTAAAGAAATTCAAGGATAAATTTGAGAATTTGATGAGAAAATGAAGTTGGGCACTTTTTTAGAACTGGCGAAAATGAAATAGACGATAGATAAAAATACAGATAAAAATACAGAGAGAGTATATATGTATATAGTTTACTATTCATTAGGGATTAGTCTTTTTATCTTCAAAACTTTGCTCCACTTTCCCATTCAATGATTTCCGCTATTTTCTCTCTTGGGTAAGATATATAGTTTTCATTGATCGGGATTTGGTCTTGGTATAGTTAAATATTTGAGTTATTTGATTTTTGGTACTCAGGTTTTGACCAAAACCTAGATTTGGTCTAACATTTGTCCAGTCTTTGTGTTTGGTCTAAAGACCAACGTTGACCCACGTTGACTTTGTCAAGTGATGATGTGTTTAACTTTTGACTTGATTATTTTTTCTCTGGCCCCTAAAATTATAAATCATTTTCTTATAAATCCTTGTATTTCAAACTATTTTGAGCTCTAAATCAGAGAAAGGAAGAGAGGAATCAACAGAGAAATTAAGGTTTGTAGCATTTGTTTGATTTCAACACAGAGAAATAAGGGATTTGAATCGAGAGGAATCACCACTCCCTATTTCAACTGGTTTCTCGGCAAGCCTTTTGACTAAGTCTTCTGCAAGTACAGCTCAATCTCGAGCTATCGAACCCACACCTTGCACTGTAGAAAATTCTTGGTCTCTGTCAACACATCAACACACCTCATCAGCCTCGACTTATTAGCAGCATCAATTTTTACTCATCTCAAACAAAGACAACAACATCCTCCCGCAAACCCATTTAGCATCTCTATTATGTTCAATTCGTCACAAACACGTTATTTCAGCCACGAATTCAACCAGTACTTGAGCAATCACCGTTTGCAGCACATCATATGTTCTTCTTCTCATCTCAAAACTCAGAACCACCATTTCTTCAAAACCCATCTCCTAATTTCATAATCGGTAACTCTTCTAGCTTCAATTTCTCCATTAAATGTAACAGAAATCCAATATCACCATCAATCTTCTTCATTTGTTTCTTAAGAAACAACTCACCTTCTTCAAGCCAATTTTATTTTCTGTCATGCCCTAATCCATTGCAATCATCCATAGTTTCTCCATTGACTCAACTCAACAGACCCCCTCTCGATTCCACAACAGAGACATCCAATATGTATCGGAGACGGAAGAAGAAGAGAGAGGCGGATGAAAAATTAGGGTTAAATAGTTAATGGAAGAAAAATTGAAATGGGTTGTCAAAGCTACCGATAATTGTATGATATTGTATCCATGGGAGATATTTGTTGTTAAATTGGAACCATGCGATAATGAAAGAAAGGTTTGAGAGTAATGAAAATCATACCATTGAGACTGATTTGAATCTGTAATTGAAGATAGAGGAAGATGCATAAAGATCTCAATTACCATATCTTATGTGATTGATGAAGAATCCAATCGAGATCGAGAAGCCTCAGATATTTGATTTCTCATTTCTTAAACCCTCAAAAAATCAACAAATTCTTTTTTTCTGTTTTCTTTTTTTTTTCCCAGCAAAGTGAAACCAATACATCAAAAACTGAGAGATTAATTAAGAAAATGAAGATAAAAATAGTTGGAAGTGGAATAAGAAAATAATTTATAATTCGAGGGGCCATAGAAAAATTATTAAGTCAAAAGTTAAACACATCATCCTTGACTTGACGGAGTCAACGCGGGTCAACATTAGTCTTTAAACCAAACGTAAACGCAAATAGTGGACAAATGTTAGACCAAACCCAGGTTTTAGTCAAAAACCGAGTACCAGAGACCAAAAACCAAATAACCCTAAATATTTTAGTTTAGATTGTTGGAAGTCCTCCAATATTTTGCATTACTTTAGCTTAGGCTGCTTAGCTTGTTATGTTGTAATTAATTAAATTTTAAAAACTAAGTTACATTACTTTTATTAAACATTTACTTATCTTCATTTTATTTATTTTAAATCCGTCAATCCACCCGCATTTATTCCACTTATCTGCCAACCAGCGGGTGTCAAATCTGGTGGGTAATGGACTGGACGTGGGTGAAAATCTCAAATTAGCCATTTATATGGACTGGATGCGGGTAATAACAAATCTATCCACTACTCACCCTTAGTGAGGAAATGGCCAAACACTTAATTCTTTTTTTTTTGTTTCTTTTTCTTGACTTTTCTTTATTTAATTAATTTTAATTTGTAGATCCAAGTGTTACTTGGATTTCTTTATCTATTCAACTAGTGATATATCTTTGATTATTTTTGTTTTTTTATTTTATTTTAATCTTAATTTGAAGACTATCTATTTTCAGATTTATATTCCGGTTGTTTTCTATTGATTACTAATTAATTATTTGTGTTTTAGTGGTCAAATTTGTGATAAAGGTCTAATTTATGGCTATTTATGTGTGTTTTTCGGGTTGAAATCAAAGAATAATCAGTTGGTGTGTTTTCTTATCATTTTTTTTGTTTCAAGTTCTTATCATTCATTTGGGCTACATTATACGCTAAGCAAATGCGCTTACTTAAGTTGTTTCACTTTGAATTTTTATTTTTACGTTATTCTGCATAGAATATGACGTGTACTAATTTGATTAGCTTTATATCAGATTGTATATAGCTTGTATTGTTTAGTTTTTGGACTAGCAATAATAGTTCAACTTGTTATGAGTTAATTCAAATTGTTCGGCTTTTGAACCTGTGATAGTCACTATACAAAATCAGGGAATTTGTAACGCCCGATTTTCTAACGGTTATTTATTTTGTAACGTGGTATCGACATTGGTTACTTTGTAATGTTGAATAATAGTTTTAGTAATTGGTATATGTTACTAAGTTTTGGGAGGGTTGTGGGAAATTACCTTCCTATCCTCAACTTATATTTCCAAGTTCCCTTGTTACCCTCCATTACTACTATTAGCACCTCTATTATTACGATCAGCTCCCAATTTCTTCTCGCGCTCAAGGGCTACCCATCCTCCCAAAGATTCTGATTTTTTTCTCCAACATTTTTGTCCGTTAGAACTCTTCATTTTGATTACCAAAAATCAGAAAACAATATCAAAATCAATGAAATTAATTTTTCATTTTAATAAGTCTGAAAATATAAGAGAAAAAATATGTCGGGAACAACTGAGAGCCTGAGACAGGTCTCCATTTATTTCTCATTTTCGCTTCATCCATTTTTATTCAATCGATTGGAGCTTCGGAAACTTCGAGATGCATCTGTAGAAAACTTCATCAACAACAATGAATCAATCAATTCTTCTGTGAATATGCAGTATACTGATATACAACTACAGGTTGAATATGAAGGTAACTAGCAGCAAGCTGCTTTGTCTCTGAAGAACATAGCCTAACTCTCTTAAGAAAGCAAAATAAATTTCATTCATTGGAAATTAGGGTTTTACAATGATTAGTGTTTAATACCCAATCGGAAAGATGGACATCAACTGCTCTTATTATATCAGGAAATAAATACTGGACTCGAGGAAATGATAACCCTACTACAATATTACCAAATAATTCCTAATATACCCTTGCAAACAACTACTTAGATGAACTAGTTAGGCAAGGAAGCAACCAGAGTCATGGGTACATGACATTTCCTCTCCCTTTTAAAGATCCTTGTCTTCAAAGATGAAGTCTGGAAATTAAGTCTGGACGTGAGAGATATCTTCCCAAGCGGCATCCTTTGGAGTAGAATTAGATCATTGAACCAAGACTTGGGATATAAAAGTGTTACCTCTGAGAGTAGT
The DNA here is from genome assembly GCF_003573695.1 of Papaver somniferum. Classification (NCBI taxonomy): domain Eukaryota; kingdom Viridiplantae; phylum Streptophyta; class Magnoliopsida; order Ranunculales; family Papaveraceae; genus Papaver; species Papaver somniferum. The sequence continues at coordinate 44,050,819 of NC_039362.1, read as the reverse complement.
ACGAGTGTCTAGCACAACAATTGGTTCGAATACTAGTGGCCCTTATCATCCATTACTGTTAATTGCGGCATAGAAGAGGATTTGAGTCCAATGTGCTTCTTAAGCTGAGAAACATGGAAGATATGATGTATCCTAGTCCCAATTGGAAACTATAATTTGTAGGACACATGACCGATTCTTTTCACCCCCTCAAATGGACCAAAATATTTAGTTGATAACTTGAAATTCTTTTTGAGAGCCACTGAAGATTTCCTGTAAGGTTGTAGTTTGAGGTAAACTATGTCTACCACTGTAAATTCTCTATCTAAACGCTTCTTATCTGCAAAATACTTCATTCTATCTTGAGCCTTAACCAAGTATTCTGTCAGAAGTTGTAACATAACATTTCTTTCATTCAAGTAAGTCTTAACAGAAGCAACTGAAGTGGTGTCAGCAACATGAAATATCATATGAGGAGGTTTATATCAATACAAAGCTTGAAAGAAAGACATTTTTAAGCATGTGTGATAGTTGGTGTTGAACCACCATTCCGCAAGAGACAACCAGTGACTCCACTATTTAGGGTTAGAACTAGTCATGCACCCGAGGTACTGCTCAACATAAGCATTTGTTCTCTCAGTTTGACCATCTGTTTGTGGATGATAAGCAGTACTGAACTTGAGGGTGGTACCCAAGGATTGGAACAGAGCTTTCCAGAACTGACTCACAAATATTTTATCTCTATCGCTGACAATTGAGCTTGGAAGGCCATGTAGCTTGAATATGTGATTGAGAAATTCCTTGGACACTGTAATATCTATGAAAGGATGGCTTAAGGGAAGAAAGTGATTATATAAGTCCATCAACTACCACCAAAATAACACTCTTCTTGTTGGACAGTCGAAGTCCTTCAATAAAATCCATGGATATATCCTGTTATGTTGCCTAAGGAATTGGTAAAGGTTGTATTAGAGCACTGCTCGGTCGAAATCGCAACCGTTGCTATCTCAAGCTTATTTTTCAAGTTTAGTTGATCAAAACTATATACTTGATTTATAGTATACCTATAACTATGTCTCGTATTAGGATAGAATGTGTAGTTGAGATTTAGACTTCACGACGTTCACCAATTAAAGAAGAAGATCTACTGAGGATCTTGGAGGAACTTCATCAACAAAAGGTATGTGGAGAATAAAACTAATCTATCACTCAGAAGTATATTCTATTCTATCTTCTAATGAGACTTAGTCGTATAGCTATATAGAATTTTACATTATACACATTTGATATTTCGAGCCGAGTTTATCACGCTTATTTATTTCTCGAAATACATGTTGGAAGGTTTTTGCTTTAGCTATGTTCATAGTATTCTTGACGAGTTTAGTTGGAAACATTTGATTGTTGGAAACTAAATATTAAGTCAAAAGATGATCATGTGAAAATTACCTTGAACATATTATATAATTTGTGTGAGACAGTCATTTGATGTTAGCTCGGGAAGTTTTATATTGATCATTCGATCACTTGAAAATTACTTGAAGCTAATGGTATGTGTGAGATTACCATTGTCATCTTTTAAGGATATTTCAGTGATTGAAATGAGAGTTAAGAAAGATTACCCATGTCTGGATACAACACGGTATGCATACCCAGTATGCGAACTGTATTGTGATGATTCAGGTCCAAAACTCATGTTTGCGTACATAGTATGCGAACGGATTTTCCTGAAAAGTTCCCGAACTCTTGTTTTCGTACCTAGTATGCGAACGGGTTTACCTGAGTTGGGTTCGGAACGGTTGTTCGTGAACCGGGTTTGCGACTAGGCCAAGGTCCGGAGCTGTTATTCGCGTATCCAGTTTGCGAACACAGTGGTTAAGTTCTAAAATCGGTAATGTATGATTCTCATACTCATGAACTAAACATTTATGATTTAAGGAATGCAAATTGACTTTGCAAACCGTGGCTTAATGTTCATGAATTGATTCTGGTATAAGTACTTTGTACGATTACGGATCAAACCGATTTTGTTTCAAGTTGTTCATGAATATTTCTATGAGATAGTGAACAATTGAAAAAATCTATTTGAAGCATAATTATATTCATTTGATTATCTATCATGATTGATAGATCATCATATTTGATCTAGAAGTGTTACATGAATACAGCTAAGTCGAAAGTGTTCATATGGCTAACTTCGGTTAACCGTTATTGAGCCAACCCAATATACACGTTTAGGTTTAAATATAAGTATATTTCATTTGTGTGTAACAAGCTAAGACCATATAACGGTGGAGATTAATTGGCTTAGCTTGAATCTTAATCAGGATTTCATCTAACAGTGAATATTGAATGCTTTGTTCCTAAGCTATCTTAGGTTTGATTGTAAGTAACCCTGATTTAAAAGGCTATATAAGGCAGAATTCTAGCAAGTGGAAAACCTAATATTGGAACTTCCTTGTGTCCTAGTTGCAAACTAGAGTCGATTCTCCTTTAACCTAGGTTTTCCAAAACCATCATTAGGTTAACGACTTGAAGACTTCATTTGGGATTCGTGAAGCCAGATCCAACTATTTTCTCTGTAGTTGTGTATTCTGACTTGTTTTATCGTATTGAGTTTTATCTTCTCTAAGATTTACTCGAGATTTATCTCCGATAGGTAAGATATAAAAATTAATCACAATAGTTTTTCATCTCAGACTCTTGTGATTCCGCAATAACTTCTTATGTTAATCAGTTAGGTTATTATGAGGTGACTAATATTTCTAGTATGCACTTCGGGAGTATAAGATCGGATTATTATTTGGTTCATGTTCACCTTGATATTTGTACCAAAATACGGAACAAGCAGAATAAAGGATAGACATATCTGTGGGAGAAAGATTTGTTTATAAGTCTTCGACTTTGGGTCGTAGCAACTCTTAGTTGTGGGTGAGATCAGCTAAGAGAATCATGTGCGCAGAATCCGACGTGGTTCTAGAGGCGTAAGGAACGCGATTGTACCTTAATCGGTGTGAGACTCGGTTAGGGCTCTACTACATTGCAGTCTGAAGTTAACTTGTAGTAGGATAGTGTCTGTAGAGGCTTAATAGAGTGTGGTGTTCAAATCTGGACTAGGTCTCGGGGTTTTTCTGCATTTGTGGTTTCCTCGTTAACAAAATTTCTGGTGTCAGTGTTATTTCTTTTCCGCGTTATATTTGTTTATATAATTGAAATATCACAGGTTGTGCATAGTTCAATCAGACCTTGATTGTTGGATAGAACTTGGTTGACACTTGGGAATTAGTCTTTGGTCCGTCCAAGTTATTTCTCATATCAATTAGGCTCACGGATTTCTATCTGTTCGATTTGTTGATTGTATTGAGAAAGAGTTAAAAACTCTTTGATTTATTTCTTGATTGAGTCTCGCTTATAAGTTGGTGCTCTCGGAATTATATTATAGTTTAGTCCATACAAATTTTCGAACAAATTATTGGGTGTGGTTGTTATACCCCCGCTTTTTCAATTGGTATCAGAGCATGCAAACACCCTATGACCTCATAAGTCTGTGTTTGTAGCAATTTGACTCTATGGAAGAGTCTATCTCTAATAACGTACCAGTTCAGAAATTACCAGATGATTTTCAAAGATTGGATTGATCTGAGAGAACTGTCACATCTAAGTCAATACCTAAACATTCTCTTGATGGAGAAACTGTTGATAACTGGGAAACGCACCTAAAAGAACAGTTGGATGAACTTTCTGACGAAGGTGTCTCAGATATTGATAGAGATGTTGATGAGGAAGTCTCAGGGTATGTTAAGCTATTGGATTCGTTGGAAAAGAAAAATATGGAAACTTCTTATGTCACACCTTTTATGATTAATCTCTGTCGCAATAACAAGAAATGGAGAAGAATTTATCAAGGCCTTTATATATGGAATTCTAGTAAAGATTTGATCCTCAAAGATCGTGAGCATGACCTAAGTAAAAAATCACTTAAATGTGATAATATTCGTAAAGATTTCTTTAAGTTGGAAGAAAAACTTGCAACAACTCAAGCAAGGATTAACTCCCAGCAAGCAAGTTTTGATGACAGATAAAAATGTCTTGAGGCTAACTGCTGCTCTTGATAAAATCAAGATGTTATTAGATGACTTGAAAAAGCTCAATACTAGTTCAAGCAAATTAACCACAATGCTAGGAACAAGTGAAAATCATCTTTGTACACGAGGATTGGGCTATAAGGGAATATATGCTCCAAGTATTAGCAAAGAGGTAAAATTTGTCAAGGCTAGTGATTCTTCTCAACAAAAGGTGTCCACTGATGGCAAAAGTGAAATACCTTCACCGTCAGTTAAGGTTCGAAAGAGCAAAGTATATCAACCTCCAAAGCCTTCCCACACGATTCCGGGTAAGAACATTCCTTATGGTTGCCATTATTGCTCACCTGAAAAGGTATAAGGAATGAGAAACTTCATGATATTCTTGTTTGGGTATCACAAGAAGTTATGAAACCTGGATCATATGTTAAGGCTAATATTACAGGTTGTAACTGTCCGACCTTTACACAAAGAAATCAGTGTTGCGATAAACCTAGTTTTGCCTATAAACGTCATAAGAAGCCTTTTCACAATCTTAATGATTATCAAAAGGATAACTTTGTAAAGACAAAGACAAGATCTGATGCTCCCAATTGGATAAAGACTAACTTGCAAAAGAATATTCAATCCAATTCTCTTCTGAGAATTCTATAAGAGAGTAATGGGAAGAATGTTCCGGTTGTTCCTAAACGTATTCAGAAGTGGGTACCAAAGAAAGTCAATGATGCTTTGAGTGTGAAAAGGAATGATCTCCCAGAAAATTCCATGACTATGGAGAATGAAGTATCCATGATGTTGGAAGTTAAAAAGTTCTTTGGAAAGTTGGATTTGGATATGAAAGGTTCTAAAAGCGATCTCTTTTATGATAATCTAGAAGTGAAACACAAGAACTAGTGGAAGAATAAACGGAATAAGCCAAAAACTATAGATGGTGAAAAGTCCATAGTTGCGGAAAAGTCTGTTTCAGTCACTTTTGGTGAGAAAGACATTGTTCACCTCAACACAACTTGATTGTGTTGTTAGTACATCCTCACCAAGGAATGCCATGTTATGTATACGGTGAGGGAAGCACGAGAATCGGGGCACACATATGGTGTTAGGTAAGATTTTGAATCTTTGGTAAGGCTGTAGAATTCGACTGGATTCCTCTAAAAAGGCATGTTTATAAACTTGAGCAAGATTTATGTTTTTATTATTTTCTTAAAGTACTTATAATGATCCATGTACCTTGTGTATCGTTCCTGTCTACCTAACTTGATTTGTGTTTAAGGTTCTTAAATGTTTAGGTTTGAAAATAGTAGTTCCGGATGTTTGGCCTTCATGGTACACATACCAGGTATGCATACCATCATTTAAAATTAAAATTCAGGGACTTCAGTTCGGGAACACCGTTTGCGAAGAGCTCCAGTTCACAAAATTCAGTTACACCTGTTTGCGAACTGGCCTGTAGACGTCAAAATTTGACAACTTGTTTTGGCCGTAACTTCTTCATACGAACTCGGAATGACCTCATTATTTTTGAGTTCTCTTCCTCTTTGAATTATCTTCAAAATGGTGATAAGAAATACTGAATTTGGATGATTTAAGATTGGTCTTTTTCCCGTCTCTTGTTTTTGAGTGTTTTGCTCCGTTTCATCGCACTTGTACCACTTCTCTTGGAATTGGGCACTTGGATTCTTGGAGTTCTTATCTTCTAAGATCATTTGTAGTTTTTTTAAGAATTTTATTGGTGAATCACAAAGAATAAAGTTCAAGAATGGGCAGTAGTACGCGTTACTCTGGGATTCTTGAATGTTCACAATCCTCTTATGTGAACTACGGTGCATGGTCGTTAATGACTTTGTATTTTCTTTTTTGTTAAGAAATTATTTTTATACGCCTGTGGTAGCCATTCTTGGTGTAAATCCGTGCGAAAAAGATTGATTCTACCTTCTAAGGGCAAATCATCTTGTATGTTCTTTACGAGTTTGTTTCTTACAAGTTTGTCTCTTCGTTTTGTTGTCTAAGAAACTTCTCGTGAGAATTTATTCTTATGTTTAATAAAAAGAACTAGGGTTTGGAATAGAAATTATTGTGATTACACATAGCTATTTCAACGATTTTCATCTTGCAATGTTTTTAGATTTATTTATTTAAATTTTAAAGTTCTTTGGAAGATGATTTTTGCAGTATTTAATCTTTTTGATTTTATATATTGCAATTTCTTATGGGATATATATGTGTTTATGTTCGTGAAAAGTGCTTATCTCATATATGCTCAAAAGTTAAGCCTATTATGTCTTTATGCAAATATTAATAAAAGATAGAATGAACTTTTGAAAAATTCCGCAGTATTGATCTTTTCCTGATCCACTCTTATGTGAAAGCACTGTATGGCTCCGTAAGTTTTCTTATGTTGAGTGTTTCCGATTAAATTAATCAATAAGGTATCCTTGTGGTTAATTTATTCAAGTTTACTGGATACAAATCCATGTGATTTGATAATGTCCAAAGAAATCCTTCTTTTCTTGTAAAAGTAAGGTCGCTCATGTTGTTCTCTTGGGAATAATATCAAATGCGGGAGAGTTCTTAATGGAAGTTGTGCTTAATTGCCAAATCTTTGTGGGGAGTGCGGCTGTGTAATATTATAGGGGTTATCTTGTATCTTTATAAACTCCTTGATGAATACACTATGTTCGACTATGTGAAATCATCGAAACAAAGTTGATATGTTCTCTTTTAGTCATGAATTATCTTTTTGGAAATTTCATTATGATCCCGTAGTTTTCGTACCTTTTCCAATTTTTATATTGACAAAGAGGAGGAGAATTATTTGGTAGTTCACACTACATACATATGGTTTACGGATCATTATGTAAGGGGGAATGGTTTTCACTGTAAGATGGAAGTATTGACTAAGGGGGAGTGATACATATCACCATAGTATTATTTCAAAGTTGTGATACAATTGGAATTTGATCTTATATAATAATACTATGACACTCTATAACAATGATTGAGAACATCTGTTTTCTTATTGTTATGGCTACGGATCTTCAACAACAATGATGTTGAGTTGAACACGTTCAGAATCGCTGGAGTACTTGGATTAACGAAGAATTCAAGGAAAGTTGAAGAGCCAAGGAAATCAAGCATGATGGATGAGAAGCTACAAAGTTTATTTATTTTTTAATCCATATGTATTAATAGTTTTGTCATTAAAATTTATAAAGAGGGAGATTGTTAGAGCACTGTTGGTTCTAGAAAACCCTAGGTTAAAGGAGAATCGACTTTAGTCGCAACTAGTATCACACAGGAGGTGTGGGGATTAGGTTTCCCAGTTGCTAGAGTTCTCCATTATATAGTCTTCAAATCAGGATTTGCAATCAATGCTACCTTGGATTGAACTTAGATTGTTATACACAAATGAAATGTGTCTTCATTTAGATATGGGTAACCGTACCTAAACGTGTACACTTGGTTGGCTCAACAATAGTTAACCGAAGTTAGCCATATGAACACTTTCGTATCAACCTTGTTGTAGATGGGGGAAAATGATTTGCTCGTTTTTAAGGAATTGAGGAGACGACCGTATGGAGGAGACTCCTCAAACCGAGCGAAATGTTAAACCTCACACAGATGTACCGCTGCAAAGGGGGTGATTTAGATTCGAGATATCAATTTGTAGTACTCCGGCCTAAATCAAGACAATGAACGTTCCAGAGTAAATTCGGTCACAAGAGAGGATGGGTTGATCTGTAGGAGGAAAGCTGAGAAATGTGTGAGATCAATGGTGATCGAGATTGTGGGTATGTGAATTCTGAATATGATAAGCTCTGAATGATTGAAATTGCTCAATTGAGAGTAGTTGCTCAATTGATGAGTTGATGATCTCGTGTTGTCGATGAGACGTGAGATTGATGATATTGTTGATGCTGATGATTCAATCATGATTCAGAGACTTATTTATATTGCTGGAATTTTAGACACCATGATCCCATGAAGTGTGAAAGTTGATGGAATCAAGGAGTGGGGAAGTGGAGATCGTGTTTGAAACCAGTTGCTCAACGTGTGGAGACTTGGTCGATTTTCCACCCACTACCTCGTGAATTCCTTCAACTTATTGCACGACTTGCACACATTTCATCGTGTGTTTGAACACACGTGCCATAGACCGCCAGACCAAAACCCTAAGTGATATCCCCCCAAAGTGACACGATTGACGTCTCGTGGTATGTTAGTCAATTGATGACTTCGTGGTTTGATGGGACGATGAGTCCATGTAGTTTCTGGAGTTGAACATGATGTTCTGAAACTCATGAATTGAACATGTCATGAGACAGAGGTATAGTTCTTACGATGAAGTGGGCAAGTATTGCTCATTCGATGGATCATTGAATATTGATTGTTGAACCAATATTCCTTGGTTTGAGCAAATATTTATCATCTGAGCAAGTGTTGCTCATGTGATGAATTGTTAAATATTTGATCGTCTGAGCATGTGTTGCTCATCTGATGGATTATTTGCAGCGTACCAAAAATATTAATTAGAATATTGGTCGTTGAACCGAGCATAATTAATAAAATTAATGACCATGAGGTCATCGTAAAATTATTAAGGTTGGAATGTGGAATGATGATCCTTGGATTCAGAAACCCTAATTTGATCAATTGATGATCAATTCATGGTTCGTCAGAAGTTTAACCATGGGACGAAGGAGGGAGCGACTACATGGGACCGTGGACCAACCATGTAGTGTCCATATGCTCACGTGATCAAATACAAAGAACTCCTGAAGAGTTGACGATTTGTTGGTGAAAGAATGATTAAATGTTGGTTTAATCATTTATTCGAAAATGCTCGTCTGAGCCTGATAGACACATTTTTGTGTCTAAATTGTCCTTAATGTCTGTTTTGTTGGAACTCGATTTTTGTACTAATATTGTGTTTTTATGTATTTTTAGGAAATAAATATTGTTGGAAAATTCGGCTCGAAAAGTTGCTCGGAGCACCCCCGAAGGACATTTGCTATACGGACCCTCACTTTGGATAAGGGGTAACCTAATTACTAAGGGGCACCCCATTTCTGGGAAGATGCTAACCGCACCCTATAACCGGATAGGGGGCAACCCTTCTTCTTCATTTCAAATTCATTTTTTGGCGGGAAGAAGAGTTCACTCCTGGCAGTTTTCTCGATCGGATTTTGGATGGGTTAGAGGTAGACTAAATCGCTGAAACTTCATGGGTGGACGTGATATAGCCTAAAAGGCTTGGTATGGGCCTTTGGTTCGATCCAATTTGGTTTGATATTCCGCGAGAAGCAAATCAGGGCAGTACGTGCATGGGAGAGTTATTTCACGGGATTGCATGAGTCTGAACTATTTCTGAGCATGTTTGTTGATTCGAGCAACAGTTTGGAGCGTGTCAGAGGTAAATAAGGCAGATTCAACAGCAGCAGACGTGTAGGAGAAGGATTTTTGGAAAGAAAATATTCCGAGAATATTACCCTTCACTGCCGAATAAAGAGAGGTTACTGTGAGTTATTATGCAGGATTTTCTTCGCCTGTTGAGTATAAATATCATCCTGGGGTAGCAGAGAAGGGGACGGAGAGTTTGGGGAGAGTTCTAGAGCACGACAGAGCTTAAACACCGAAGTTGCAGAGCTGCCATTTTCTGCTACTGCATTTTTGAAGAACACGAAGAACGGACTGCCAAAGACAGTCGTTTTCCAACAGTGACAACGACGCCTAACGTGGGTATTAGAAAAACAGTATCAATGACACATACTGTGGGTCGTAGTTCCCTAATTTGTAACACTTATAACTGTTACAAACCCAGTTTTATTGTATTTCTCATATTCTCATCATTTGTAAACCATTTTTGAGCATTAATGAAATTCTTTGAGAGGTTTTCCAACATGATGAGCGGCTAATTCTCTCACAACCAAGACAATGAGGAAGCTACTTATGCATGAATAATTGGTAATTATTTATTCTCTCTAATTTATAATTTATAATTCTCTCAATCACTGCTTTTGCAGAGTTTTTAATTGTTTGCAAAAAAAATTCTTCATTAGTTGTGATTCAATTAGATAGGTTATGCTTTGTTTAGATAATCTATGCTTAGGGATACAGTTAATTTTTGAGAATTTTTCAGATTATTTGTGAATTAAGAAATAAGAGTCTTAAAAGATAATTAGAGTTTTGGATTGTTTACCATAATTTATTCATGTGTAATAGTGAAATCAGTGTCTTGGTTGTTTTCTAATATCTTGAAGTCAATTTTGTAATAAGTTTTCTTTGTTTTTAAATTTTTATTAAGTCTAAAATTCATTGCCTTCACAAGTCTTAAAACAACCCTTTTATCACTATCTACAACAACTTTGAAAACACGTCAAATTTTTGGCGCCGCCGACGCGGACTTGTCTTTAGGCTAGAGTTTTTAGATTTTTTTTTAGGTTTTTATTTGTTTTTATTTTATTTGTTCTTCTTTACGTTTTTGGATTTTTGTCTTTTCCTTACAGATTTTGGAATTGGGAGCGAAAGAAAATTTTGCCAAAGCTTTGGTGAATACTTAAAGACTTGGAGTAAAAGACAAAGCGAAGGGAGCGAAAGAAGAATTTTTTTTTGTTTTTATTAAAAAAAGAGAGAGAAAAAAAAGAGACATTTTATTTTTATTTTTATTATTTTTTTTAGACTTTTCTTTTCTTTTGGACTTTGGACTTGGACATTTGGACATTCTTTTATTTTTAAACCCTACGGAAGGGTAGTATTAAATATTAAACTATTTGCAGAGAAGGACGGTGATTACGATATCACCTCGGCTCCTCGGGTTCGTACACGACATTGGAGTTGTGGCCCGAGTCTACTTCAGCGATTCATCCCTCGTCTGGAACGGGAGGTAAGTTTGTCGAAACACTCGTGAATCCCCTGTCAGCGAGTTACTGTATTCCTTCGTTTGCATATATGCTGAGGACTTGAAAACGGATGCTTTAATTTCCTAGTAAAGGGAAAGGACTGGCCATACAAGATAAGGGTTCGGATTTCATCACCGTTCTCTTCTTGCCCGCCTTAGGAAAACAAAACCAAACGCGAACCTAAACCTAAAATTTGGAATAGAACGAGACCTATAGGGTAACGAGCTTAATAGGAAATTCGTTCGAAAAATATTGGTTACTCTTTTGAGCATACTTCGAAGTTCATGATGGCTTCTGTGAGTTGAATGCGTGACTGCGCCGCCTTGGAATGCGGTGAGGCCTTGGGTATCAAAGCTCTACGTAGCTTCCCTCGCCTCTATTCAACTTACTTTGACTCGGATGTATTCCAGAGGGGTTTGATCAAATTGTAACGAATTCCCATTCGAAGGATTAGAAGCTGGTCTAGAAACAATCTAAGTGGATCCATCATGCTTTTTGTTTGCTAGAAATCAGTAGGTTTGTTGTGGTGGAGTCAGCCTTGTTTGTGTTTGCATAGAACTTCCCTTCCTTGTAGGACTTTTTTTTTTTTTAGTGTATGCCCGAAAGGGCTTGGAAAAGAAATACTTTTGGCCGTTTTATTAGTGACGAGCCTAGAAGTTCTTCTTGTGAAAGCGGGGAGCTCGAAGACTCTTCTTTTGAGAGCCCTGTTTTTGGAAACTTTAGTTTTGAGAATCTGTCTCTTCGTGAGGAAAGTACCCCTAGTACTTCTGTTGTGCCAGCGATGGTAACTTTGAAAGATTACATGTTCCCTACTAGGTCTACCCGAGCCTCTTGCATTAAATTGCCAACCACTACGGCTAATTTCGAGATAAAACCTAGTATTCTTCAGATGATCCCTATATTCTTAGGGAAAGATGATGAGAACCCTTATTTTCATATTAGGGACTTTGAGGAAATTTGTGGGACAATTAGAATAAAAGACCTTACTGATGAAGTCTTGAAACTTAAGATGTTTCCCTTTTCCTTGAGAGATAAAGCCAAGACCTGGATGAACAACCTACCATCTGAATCCATTGAAACATGGCAGGAACTTGTTGCTGCTTTCTATATGAAATTCTACCCTAAGCATAAAACTGCAGCTGTTAGACAGAAAATTAGTGCTAGTGTGCAACAAGAGGGAGAGTCTCTTTATAGGTTTTTAGAAAGATTCAATGATCTTTTATCCCGGTGTCCTCACCATGGATTTGATAAGATGAAACTTGTAGAGATTATTTATAATGGTTTAGACTATTCAACCAAAGCCATGGTCGAGTCTATGTGCGCTGGTGAGTTCACTAGTAAAAATATTGATGATGCTTTTACCTTCTTAGGAGATATCGCTTCCCAACAGTGGGAGTCTTGTGCTGAACCCCCTAAAAGACTCTTGGTCAATAGAAGTAGCACCAATATGGTAGATACAAGCTCCGGGTCAGATGATAAGTTTGTTGTTCTATCTAGAAGGTTAGAAGCTCTGGAAATGGGTCAGTCTAAAAATAGATCCCTTGATGAACCTAATAGAGCCTCTCAAGTCTCTAGTTGTGGAATAGATCCCGATAACTCATTTTGGGAAGGTCAGGTTAGTGAAGAGCAAGCCCATGCTGTCTATAAGAATGCTAGGTTTGAGAACCGTCAGAAGTTTGACCCATACTCAGAGACCTACAATCCTGGTTGGAGAAACCATCCTAATTTTTCTTGGTCTAAGGGCCAGAATCAAGGTCAGTCTAGTAATTCTCAGCCTCCCCCAGGTTTTGGTTATGCTAAGAGCTCTTCAGGACAAGCCTAGTTCCAGAACCCTTCTGAGAATAGAATGACTAGCTTAGAGGAATCTCTTAGTATATTAAAAAAGAGCCAGGATATGCTATCACAAAGCCAACAAATGCTAATAAAGAGCCAGGTTAATTTTCAAGAGGAAACCAATCAGAATTTTAAGAATAATTCCCAGTCTCTTGCTAAATTAGAACTTCAAGTCGGCCAAATAGCTAAGTACCTTACTGCGAGAGAGGATGGAAGGTTCCCTAGTCATACTGATCCTAATCCAAAAGGAGAGAAATCGTACAATCATGTGAATTCTGTTACTACCCTTAGGAGTGGAAAGAAAGTTGACAACAAGGTCGCCATGCCTGAAAGTGAACATGCTGTAGTTCACCCTTTTGAGCCAGAAAATGAGGAGACTGATAGAGTCTCTAAAGAGACCAATGAGGGTCCTAATGGGTCCGGCTTTGTTCCCAGATCCCCGTTTCCCCAGCTGCTAGTTCCAACTAAGAGCGAGTCGAACTTTAATGATATATTGGAGGTTTTTAAGCAGGTTACTATCAACCTACCGTTGTTGGATGCGATTAAGCAGATTCCCGTTTATGCTAAGTTTCTTAAGGACTTGTGTACACGAAAGCGTAAGCTTAGTGTCCAAAATAAATCCTTCCTAGCTAGTCACGTGAGTTCCATTGTTCAGAATACCACTACTCCTAAGTATAAAGACCCAGGGTCCCCTACCATTTCTTGCACAATAGGTAAATAGCGTGTTGAGAAAGCTTTGCTTGACTTAGGAGCAAGTGTGAACTTACTTCCATACCATGTGTACCTCAAGCTAGGACTTGGTGATATGAAACCAACCAAGATGATACTTCAGTTAGCTGATAGGTCCGTTAAAATTCCTCGTGGTGTAATCGAGGATGTTCTTATTTAGGCCGACAAGTTTATTTATCCAGTGTATTTTGTTATCCTAGATACCCAACCTGTCCCTGACCCAGAGAACCAGATACCAGTGATTTTAGGTCGCCCATTTTTAGCAACATCCAATGTAATCATTAATTGTCGAACTGGTATTATGAACTTGTCTTTTGGTAATATGACTATTGAGCTGAACGTCTTTCATATTAGTAAGCTACCCTATGAACTAGATGACTCGAGCATAGAAGAGGTAAACATGATAGGAACATTAGTCGAGGAGTCATTACCAAACACTTTGTTAGAAGATCCGTTAGAGAAATGCCTAGCTCACTTTGGGATTGATTTCGATGATGATAATGTGATTAATGAGGTTAATGCTTTGTTAGATTCAACCCCTTTGCTAGACACTAGTAACGGATGGAAACCTAAGTTCGAACCACTACCAGTTTCTAAGTCTACCCTAGTTCCTTCGTTAGAAGAGCCTCCTAAGTTGGACCTAAAACCATTGCCAGATACCCTGAAGTATGTGTTTTTAGGCCCGTTTGAAACTTTACCTGTGATTGTTGCTTCCGACTTGGATAGTGATCAGGAAAGTAGGCTAATGACCGTCCTTCAAAACAACAAGGAAGATTTAGGGTGGACCATAGCAGACATTAAGGGTATAATTCCTACTGTTTGTATGCATCAGATCTATTTAGAGGAAGATACCAAACCTTCTAGGGAGATGCAACGAAGACTAAACCCTAATATGAAAGAAGTAGTTCGAACCGAGGTTCTTAAGCTGTTAGATGCATGCAGTATCTACCCCATTTCAGACAGTAAGTGGGTCAGCCCCGTTCAGGTTATTCCCAAGAAATCCGGTATTACTGTAGTCCAGAATGATAACAATGAGTTAATCCCGACCCGAGTGACCACGGGTTGGCGTGTTTGTATTGACTATAGGAAATTGAACAAGGTCACTAGGAAGGACCACTTTCCCCTTCCTTTTATCGACCAAATGCTAGAGAGATTAGATGTACATAGTCATTACTGTTTTCTAGATGGCTACTCAGGCTACAATCAGATCGTTATTGCCCCAGAAGACCAAGAAAAAACTACTTTTACCTGTCCCTTTGGTACCTTTGAGTATAGACGCATGCCTTTCGGGCTATGTAACGCCCCTGCGACTTTTCAGCGTTGCATGATGAGCATATTTTCCGATATGGTAGAAAAGTTTTTAGAGGTCTTTATGGATGATTTTTCAGTGTTTGGTTCGTCTTTCAATAAGTGATTGCATCATTTGTCATTAGTGTTGACTAGGTGTAAGGAAAAGAATCTAGTGCTTAATTGGGAGAAATGTCATTTCATGGTTCGATCAGGAATCGTCTTAGGGCATATCGTATCTTCTAAGGGTATAGAGGTATATAAATCCAAAGTTGACCTTATCAAGACTTTACAGGTCCCAAAAACCGTAAGAGATATTAGGCCATTCTTAGGGCATGCAGGTTTTTATCGTCGATTCATTAAGGATTTTAGCTTGATTTCTAGACCTCTTTGCAATTTACTTGCAAAAGATGTTAAGTTTGTCTTTGATGATGCTTGTTTAGAGGCTTTTGAGAAGCTTAAGACTTTACTCACTACCGCCCCCATAGTCCAGGCACCCAACTGGAACTTACCCTTTGAGATCATGTGTGATGCTTCAGATTATGCTATTGGTGTTGTGCTAGGTCAGCGAGAAAACAAATTATTTCATGTGATTTACTATGCTAGCAAAACTTTGAATGATGCCCAGTTGAACTATACCACTACCGAGAAGGAACTGTTAGCCATTATGTTTGTCTTAGACAAGTTTAGACCCTATCTCTTAGGTTCTAAGATCGTCATATATATTGATCATGCTGCTTTGAAATATCTTTTGTCTAAGAAGGATACGAAATCTAGATTGACTAGGTGGATACTTTTGTTGCAATAGTTTTCTCCAGACATTAGAGACAAAAAGGGTGCCGAAAATGTAGTAGCAGACCACTTGTCTAGGCTAGTTGTTGATTCCCCTGATGATTCCCTTCCTATAAGGGATAGTTTTCCTGATGAACAACTTTTCTTTGTTACCCAAGCACCTTGGTATGCGAATATAGTGAATTATCTTGTTACTGGTCGAATGCCCCAACATTGGGGTAAACAAGATCGTTCTAGGTTTTTAGCCGAGGTTAAGCACTTCTTTTGGGATGATCCTTATTTGTTTAAGTATTGTCCAGACCAGATTATTAGGAGGTGTATACCTGAGAGTGACCAGTCCAATATTATTTCCTTTTGTCATGATCATGCTTGTGGAGGTCACTTTAGTGCTAAGAAGACTGCTGCTAAGATGTTGCAGTGTGGATTCTATTGGCCTTTGTTGTTTAAAGACTCCCATAGTTACTGTGTTACTTGTGAGCGTTGCCAGAAATTATGAACCATTTCCCGTAGGAACATGATGCCCTTGAACCCTATTTTAGTTGTTGAGGTCTTTGATGTGTGGGGAAATGACTTTATGGGTCCGTTTCCTAATTCTTTTGGTAACCTATACATCCTTGTCGCCGTAGACTATGTCTCTAAGTGGATTGAGGCGGTTGCGTGTAAAACCAATGACCATAGGGTTGTGATTGAGTTCTTGAAAAATAATATACTTGCAAGTTTTGGTACACCGCGAGCTATAATTAGTGATGGAGGGTCGCACTTTTGTAATGGACCTTTTAGGCTTCTGATGAAGAAATATGGTATTACACATAAGGTAGCTACCCCGTATCATCCGCAGACTAGTGGTCAGGTAGAGGTTTCCAATAGGGAGATAAAACGTATATTAGAGAAAACAGTTAATCCTAATCGGAAAGACTGGTCTTCTAGGCTTACTGATGTCTTATGGGCTTATCGTACTGCGTTTAAGACCCCCATTGGAATGTCTCCTTATCGGCTTGTGTATGGCAAGGCATGACATTTACCTGTTGAGTTAGAACACAGAGCTTATTGGGATGTTAAGCAGCTAAATTTTTCACTTGACAAGGCAGGAGCCCATAGGAAACTCCATCCCAATGAGTGGACGAGATTCGTCTAGATGCTTACGATAGTGCGAAGGAGTATAAGAACAAAATGAAACTTGTGCATGATAGAAATATTTTACGGAAGTCATTTTCTCCAGGTCAAAAAGTTCTTTTGTATGATACCCGTTTACATCTTTTCCCTGGGAAGTTACGTTCTCGGTGGACGGGTCCTTTTATTGTTCGCATTGTCTTTCCTCATGGAGCTGTTGAAATTGAGACACCGGATGGTAGTAGTTCTTCGAAGGTTAACGGTCAGAGATTGAAACCCTTTTTAGAGCCCTTTCCTACAGGTGATGTTGAGGAGGTCCCTCTAGAGGACCCTGTTTACCCTTGATTGACCATCGAGGAAGTTGTATGTTGTATATTAGTTTTTGATTTTCTTCACCCAGGTATTATCTTTCCAACTTCTCCTCGTGTTATTTTACTTTTGGAATTGCTCTTTCATTAGAAACATTGAGGACAATGTTAGATTTAAGTTTGGGGGTGGGGAAGAACTTTTTAGGGAAGAACTTTTTAGTTGCACTTTTGAAACTTCTAGCGTCACATGGTATCCGGCTAGCTAAGTTTACATACTGTTTCTCACCGAAAAGATAGAAATTGGAATGCTAGGGATAACAATCGTTTGAGACATTAGAGAAAAAGACATTGAGATCCTTGAAATTCAGGAGAGAACTTGTTCCTTTTAGAGGGTAACCGTGATAGACCTAACCATACATGATGGAAAGGCAAGTAGGTCAGGAAATGCCAGAAAGATAAAAGCAACCTCACAATGTAGTCTTAGTTACTGGATTGCGACTCTCTCTCAGTAGAAACTTATCATCATCAACAAGCGGAGCGACATCAAAATCTATGAAGAAAGTTGAAGACGTTTTAGGTTTAGAAGCAATAATAGAAAAGAATGATTCAAAAATCAAAGTTGAAGTTATAAGAGCAAATGATATAAGTTGTTAGAATCCATGATACCAAGGCATCACAAGTTGCGAAGATCCAAGTTTTGAAAGTCCTTCTCTCATGGCCATGAAAATTTTTGTCTTGTATGTTTCCAAAAAAAATAAAAATAATCATTACGTTCTTTTTGTTCTATAATTAGTTTTTTTTAATAAAGCCATAGGGAAGTAGAAATTTTTAAGTCAAGCAAGAAACCGAAGAGAAGAGTTAATTGTCAAGGTTCTATGAGGTTCGATAGTTTATCATCAATAGTTGAAGCCCGAAGAAGACGTTGTTTCTACTGAGCACTGTGAGAGATTCGAAGAAAGATACATTTGGTTGCTTTGTTAGTCCGCTTTCAATCTGGCACAAGATCTTTCTAGCACCGGTTTAACTCATCACACGTAATTAGTCCAGCTGTGTAGCAGATGTCCCTCTCATCTTTATCTCTCTCCTAATCTTATCCAGCTGTAAAGCAGCGGACGCATCTTACAATGTTTATCTAGCTGTGTAGCGGATATCTCTTTATCTAGCAGTGTTGCGGATGTGTCTCCCCTTTTCTTCAGTCAGCTTTAGAGCCGACACCTTTAATTTCTCTGGCATTCTAGTTACTTGGAGATAGGTTGAGAATTTGTATGTCCTCATAGCTCTTTGGATACTTGTGACCAATTAGAAGTCATGGTTTTGTGGGTACACCTCTGTTAAACCCTCCCGAGATTAACTCGGTTTTTTTCTTTTTTTTAGTTTTGCTCGAGGACTAGCAAATAATAAGTTTGGGGGTATTTGATAGACACATTTTTGTGTCTAAATTGTCCTCAATGTCTGTTTTGTTGGAACTCGATTTTTGTACTAATATTGTGTTTTTATGTATTTTTAGGAAATAAATATTGTTGGAAAATTCGGCTCGAAAAGTTGCTCGGAGCACCCCCCGGAGGACATTTGCTATACGGACCCTCACTTTGGATAAGGGGTAACCTAATTACTAAGGGGCACCCCATTTATGGGAAGATGCTAACCGCACCCTATAACCGGATAGGGGGCAACCCTTCTTCTTCATTTCAAATTCATTTTTTGGCGGGAAGAAGAGTTCACTCCTGGCAGTTTTCTCGATCGGATTTTGGATGGGTTAGAGGTAGACTAAATCGCTGAAACTTCATGGGTGGACGTGATATAGCCTAAAAGGCTTGGTATGGGCCTTTGGTTCGATCCAATTTGGTTTGATATTCCGCGAGAAGCAAATCAGGGCAGTACGTGCATGGGAGAGTTATTTCACGGGATTGCATGAGTCTGAACTATTTCTGAGCATGTTTGTTGATTCGAGCAACAGTTTGGAGCGTGTCAGAGGTAAATAAGGCAGATTCAACAGCAGCAGACGTGTAGGAGAAGGATTTTTGGAAAGAAAATATTCCGAGAATATTACCCTTCACTGCCGAATAAAGAGAGGTTACTGTGAGTTATTATGCAGGATTTTCTTCGCCTGTTGAGTATAAATATCATCCTGGGGTAGCAGAGAAGGGGACGGAGAGTTTGGGGAGAGTTCTAGAGCACGACAGAGCTTAAACACCGAAGTTGCAGAGCTGCCATTTTCTGCTACTGCATTTTTGAAGAACACGAAGAACGGACTGCCAAAGACAGTCGTTTTCCAACAGTGACAACGACGCCTAACGTGGGTATTAGAAAAACAGTATCAATGACACATACTGTGGGTCGTAGTTCCCTAATTTGTAACACTTATAACTGTTACAAACCCAGTTTTATTGTATTTCTCATATTCTCATCATTTGTAAACCATTTTTGAGCATCAATGAAATTCTTTGAGAGGTTTTCCAACATGATGAGCGGGGGAGTTTCCCTGAAGTGAAGGAGTTTCATGAGTTCAAGGAAGCAAAAATATTAAAATAATAAAAACAAGGGCGTGTGGGGCCCTGGGAGGCATGGTGGGCCGGCTAGGGTCCGGTCCCACGAGTTTCCCTAATTTTTTATGTATTTTTCCATGATTTGAAGGGATTTTCCTAATTTGAGAGAAATACCATGAAATCAAGGAGTTTCATGGGATGAAGGAAATCCTAAAAATAATAATAATAAAATACATGGGAGTGTGGGACCGTCTGAGGCATGGTCGGCTGGCTGGGGCCCGGTCCCACTGTTTCCCTAATTTTATATTATTATTTTTAATGTGTTTTTCCATGATTTGAAGGGATTTTCCTAATTTGAGAGAAATACCATGAAATCAAGGAGTTTCATGGGATGAAGGAAATCCTAAAAAAAATAATAATAATAAAATACATGGGCGTGTGGGACCGGCTGAGGCATGGGCGGCCGGCTGGGGCCCGGTCCCACGTGTTTCCCTAATTTTATATTATTATTTTTTATGTACTTTGAAAATACCATGATTTGAGGGAATTTTCATGAAATCAGCGAAATAATAATAATAAAATAATGAGGAACCATAAGGTGTGGGGCCGACTGGGACCAAGGCATGGCCGGTTGGCCGATGGTCACGCCCCACACTATTTTCTTAATTTTATATTATTTTCATGGGTTTATGAAAACACCATGAAGCCGAGGAGTTTCCTCGAGACGAAGGAGATTTGATAAAACGAGAGAATTTTCATCAAATCATGGAAAATAATAAAAATGCATTAAAAATATAAAACTGGCGTGGGATTGACCACGACACGGTCGGTTGGTCGTGTGTCCGTGCTCCCAGCACCCTGGTCAATATTTTTAATTATTTATTTTCTTCCCTATTTTGCATAGGTTCATCGTTTCGTTGTATTTTGAAATACTCGTTTGTGCGGTGACTGTTAGTGCATTGTCGTTGAATACACTTTCACCATATAAATCGGGGCTTACTTAGAGGTAGCTCAGACGCCCGGTTGTTGATTATTTATTACTAATTATGGAATTCAATGGAGAATAATTCACAAAACTGAGTAATAAGATGTTTATTATTAATTCATAGGATCAGCTGAGGATTCGACTACGAATTCAGAATAATAAAGTGAGCATTACCATTCCATGGGATCGTAGATTCGACCATAGAATCAGAGTAATTAAGTTTAACTATTACCATTTATGAGACCAGTTGTGGATTCGATCATGAAATCGGAGTAATGAGATAATATAGTTATTGCTATTCTATGAGATCAAACTGTGGATTCGATCATAGAATCAGAACAATTGTTTCTTGCCATTCCATGGGACCAGTCGTGGATTCGACCATGGAATAAGAGCAATTGTTATTGCCATTCCATGGGACCAGTCGTGGATTCGACCATGGAATATGAGCAATAATAGATTATTCTGGGAATTCAGTAGTGAATGTCACGGCAGAATTAATCTTAATTAGGAATAATTAACTTTGTGGCTCTATACTAGCAGAGTAAGCTGTCTAGGAGCATTAATTATACCGATATGAGATTGTCGTTGAGTCATATCCTTTATATAGTCAGGGTAAACTCGTTGTTTGTTCCTGAAGAAATTATCGCTCTACACTAGCAGAGCAAGCTGTCTAGGAGGCGTCCATATCGTGATACTATATAGAAATAATCACTAAAAGTGTTCAGTGTTCATGAGATATGTCGTTGTCCAGTCGTGAGAATACATATCTACATGTACTCTGAGAGAAAGTACTCTCCGTTGAGAATTCGATGAGAGACCCGTGTCTCAATACTCACGTCTGATTGCTGGATCGGAGCTTCGTATAATTATGAGTTCACGATTTTAGCCCTTGTCGAAAATCCACCATCTACATTAAGTCCCCTGCTTACTGAGGAAAGCCATGTTCCTCAGTCAGCATTAAATGGTGATTTTCCGGCCATAAATTATACAAGTAATTGAACTTAGTCGTAAGTTAGGACATTACCGAATTTCGAGAATATGAGCAAACCATGACTTGATGAAGGCTTCAGTGTCATGATTAGAGCATCATTTGATGAGCATAAATTGGTGTGAACCGCTGGTTTGGACGATGGAACCTTGGTCGTTTAGGATTTGCAGGCCCCCAATAAGGAAATCCTTGGAAAATTAGGTTTTGGAAATAAAAAATTGTATAAAAGGAATTAATCCTTTTTTTTTAATTTTTCACGTCCAGCTCTCCATCACCTCTCCTCCTTCACGCCTGCAACTTGGAGTTCCGCCGCCACCTGACCGCCAGTCGCCGTTGCCGCCGGCCAACCAGGTGTGATTTTTTTTTTTTGATGTTTGCTGATGTTTGCATGAATTTCATGGAGTGATCATGTTGAAATCATATATTTGTGTACGTTTTGGTGTGAGGTTTTTATGAAAAACCCTTGTTTCGAAAACGTATGTTCGTTCGATCATTAGTCTTGAAAACTAACAATAATCCCTGATTTAGAAGAGATTTTTTTTTATATGAACCTAGGTCCAGTGATAAAACTTAGTTTATGATCTTTCATGTGTACCAAGGTTTTATCATAAAAGAAGTGAATTTTCGCGAAATCGACATAAACCTTCGTTTTAAAGACAAATAACGACAACACGGAGGAAAATATATATTATGAACATGTGTCCAGTGATAAAATTTTGTTTATGATTTTTCATGTAAATACAAAACTTTATCATATATATAAATTGTGAGTTTTCACAGTATTTCGAAATAAACCTTCGTTTTAAAGACAAATAACGACGATACGAAGGAAAAATAGTTTTTTTTTTTATTGAATATATGCAGCCTGACATATATTGTGCAAAATATGATGATATATTTTATTTTCATGAGTTTGTTTTCATTAAATAAAATCCTTGAGAGTTTATGTATGCAAGTTGCATTAGTTGTTGCTTTTTTCGAAAAATCAAAGCGTGTGTTTTGAGAAACCTTCGAAGATAGACGATATATTTATGATGAAATATTTTATTGCTATAAAATTCATAGGTCAGTTGTGTGAATACTCACTTTATGAAAATTGTGTCCGTGATTTCATAAAAAATCAGTTTCGGAAATTAAATAAAGTTTCGTTCGTTTTTGCAGTTTTCGAAGAGACGCACGATTTTGAGGTGTTAACTCTTAGGGCATAACTACTATCATTAGTAGAATTGTAAAGAGGTAAGATTTCAGAGTTACCCTTTTTTTTGATGTTGGTTCGTTTACATAGTAGTAATCTTTGATCTTCCGGTTCCAGAAAATGTCGACCAACAATAACAACAATTATGATTACTGGTATTCCTCTTCTTCCTCTGGCTCTTCTGATGAGGATTCCGACGCTCCTGTAGCAAAATCAAAGGATAGGGTTACCCATGAAGGGCATAAGCCTAATGTTCCCTTGGGTGAGCGAAGAGTCTCTTTTGCTGAACTCAAGAAAAGAGGAGTTGAAGACAAAAAGGAGGATGCCCGTCAACGTGAGAATGATCACACCCGGCGTAAGAGACAGAGGGTTGAGAAGAAGCGTCAATTTTTGGATGGAGTGCCTTCTGATTCTGATGTTGATGCTTCTGAAGAATAGATCACATGGGAACCATCCGAGCATTATATTAAGCCTGATCAATATGAACGAGAGCATCAGAGGATGATGAAGAAAATTGAAGCTGAAGCTGCAGCAGAAGATAACTCGGATTCAGATGATGATGTTATCTTCCGTCCACCGGACTTCACCAATGATCCTGACAGTGACTCTGAAGAAGATGATTCCGAGAAGGACAGTGACGATAAAGCTGACAAATCGGATGAGTCCCAACGAGCAGTTTTACTTCCATCTTCTTTTGACGTTAGAGCATTCCCCTTTTAGTCTTCATAGTGGATATCTTTCTTTTGACTGTTTAAATGACTTTACTTCAATTAGACTTTTCTTCTAAATGATGAACATTTTGTTAACGTCGATTTCTTCTAATCCATGACATGGACCAATGTCCATATATCCAAATTCATCATGACTTGTCGATTTTCATGAGAAGTAACATAACACACGGCTGAGAATTCATGACGTGTACAAGGACGCGTGGCCTATC
The DNA here is from genome assembly GCF_003573695.1 of Papaver somniferum. NCBI lineage: Eukaryota > Viridiplantae > Streptophyta > Magnoliopsida > Ranunculales > Papaveraceae > Papaver > Papaver somniferum. The sequence goes on along the minus strand of NC_039362.1, from coordinate 44,027,209 downwards.
CTTTGACCTGTGATGTTCAGTCCCCAGTGCGTTATTTTCCTCCGCGTCTTCAGTATTGATCTTTGAAGCCTAGGGTTTCAGTGAAACTCGTAACTGAGTTGACTATTCGCAAGTGATGACTATCGCCTGATATATATATATATATATATATATATATATATATATCTTCAAGACTCCAAATCTATGATCCACGCAAATATTTCTTCCATTCCTGAGTCAGTTTCATCGTGCAGAGAAGTTTTGATCCTACCTCCTTGCCTTCATGTCGAGCAATAGCATTTCTTCTCAAGATGATCTTCAGTCGAAGCGTAAAATAGCAAAGTCTATCTCAGTAAGTTGTACACTTCTTCTTCCTCTCCTTTCTTGTCTCTGTTTGATCGAGATTGTTGATCACAAGAGAATGATTTGTCGTAGGACTGTAAGAAGAATTCTACTCCTCATAATGCAAGGCCTAAGCGGACTGTTAGAGCTCCTGCCCGGTATGGATCGGCTCGTGCTAAATCTAGATCGTCTGTAAGTAAACCTATGACTCTTGAAATTGTATTGAGTCCCGGGATTAAAACTCCTTCGTTTCATCGTAGGCGGATGTCCGTGTCGTCGTCGATGCTAGACGAAGAAAGAGTGGAAAGTCCGTGACCTTGGTTGAGGTTGAGGAAAGCAGTAACCAGGCATGTGAAGATTCTGCAGGATCCGTGGAGACTGGAGACAGTGTCCATGTTCGTGAATACCCAACCGCTGGACTCTTATTCAAAGCTCCATTGATTAATACCTTCCCAGAAAATGAAGTGGTCGGTGGATTCGTGATTCCCAAATGTCATGCGCCTCTGTACACCAAGATTTGGAAGAGGTATGGTCACATTGATACCACAGAAGTGTGGAAAGGTTTTCTTCCAACTCTTTTAACCACGGTAGCGGGGCTATTGCCGATCATCGAGGAAATGAACCAGATGCATTTGCGAGACGTCAAAAACCATGAACTGCATAAATGGGACGAAATGATCTCGAATTGTGAGATATTGCGATTCAATGTAAGCTGGCTCTGTCATCGTCTTGAGATAATCAAGGTTCATAAGGCGGCAGAGGCTGCCGATGCAATTTCCATGAATGCCGCTTTACTGGATGAGGAGAGGATACTGGCTCTGGAGTCAGCAAGGGTTGAGAAAGCGGTCGAAGACTTGAAGGCAAAGACCAAGATTTTGCAGAAGAATCTTGACAAGGCTTCTTACAGGGATTATCCGTTGCTGGATGGTTTGATCTGAGTGAGCATTTGTGGTTGTTATTTTTTGAGTAAATCTGAGTTTCTAGTTAGGTGAAACAGTTGATCATGGTATGAATGAATTTTGCTCATTTATGAAATGTTTAATGAACAAAGGAGCATTCGCATGCTCTTTGGAGGAATGAAATTACGTTTTTGAAAATGCTTGAAATGATGAAGAGATAGTTTGTTTCATGGATCAGGCATAATAAGCTTTGAGCCATTTTTCATTAGATGATGTTTCCTTCATTTTCTCCATTGATTGCTAAAATTTTGTAGTATCCGCTAGACACTGCTTTGATAACAACGTATGGCCCTTCCCATTTAGGAGATAACTTAGGAGCATACATGTCTTGTTGAATGTGCTTTGCCGTCTTTAATACCAAATCTCCTACTTGAAATGTTCGAGGTCTTACCATTTTGTTGTAGGCTCTGGAGATCCTCTGTTTGTAAGCTTCCACATATTTTTCCACCTTGGTTCTCCTTGATTCCAGCATATCTAGCTCATCGATTCTTGATCTGGAGATTTCGGCCTCATCCCATTGTACACCACTGGATGCTGCAATCCTGGCTGAGGGAACTTTGATTTCTGCTGGAAGTATAGTGTCGGCTCCATAGACAATGGAATATGGCGAAGTACCGATCGAGCTCCTTGGTGCAGTTCTGTAATCCCATAGAGCCATGGGTAATTGCTCATGCCATGATCGAGGATTGTCATGAATCTTCCGACTGATAATACCGACCAAAGTCTTGTTGGTACTTTCTGCTTGACCATTTCCTTGTGGATAGTAAGGCGTGGAGAAGATTTGTTTGATCCCATATTTATTGAGCAGCTTATCAACATCTTGATTGGCAAAAGGAGTTCCGTTATCTGTGATGATATGCTTAGGAACTCTGAATCTGCATATTATGTGCTCTTTGATGGAGGCGACAATCGTAACTCCAGTGGTGCTTCGAAGAGGAATAGCTTCAACCCACTTGGTGAAGTACTCTGTCGCAGTGATGATGTATTCATGTTGTTTTGAAGATGTTGGATTGATCTTCCCAGCTGTATAAAGGCCACGGACTATTCACAGAATTCAACGGAGACAAGGAGTGTGGATAAGAATACCATGGGTTTGGCATTGGTGACACCTATGAACGTGTGCGGCTGCATCATCTTCCATGGTTGGCCAATAATATTTCTCATGAATTTGAAGAAATAGTTTCCTCTTTCCTTGATATTCTCCATCATGTACTTCCTTCAGGATTGTAGGGATTTCATGTTCGGTTAAGTACCTCAGTAAATTCCCACCAAATCTTTTGCGGTATAAGATCCCATCAAGATAGACGAATCTCTTAGCTTTCTGAATGAGTTTGACTGCTTGCTTCTTTTCCAGTGGTAGTTCGTTATCCCGGAGGTATTTGATGTAAGGCTCCTTCCAGTCCCCAGTGTGGTGGACTGTCAAAACCTCCAGGTGATGAGGAGGTGTTTGGAAATCAGGACAAGATCCTTGTAAAGCTCTTGACTGAGTTTCCATGGATGGCCAGTAGTATCCCATTCTTTGAAGCTTTCTCTAAAGTGTTACCACTAACGTTTTCCCGCAGATTTCTTCATGTATGCGCTTGAGTTGTTCTTCCGCTTCGTTGCTCCCAAGACATCGTGATAGAGATCCATCAGGGTTTCGATAGTATAGTCCTCCATGGAGTAAGAAGTAGTTCTTCAATTCTTTGAGGCTGACTTAGCCTTCTGAAACAGAGCTGCTCAATTCATGAATGATGGGTGCTCGCCAATCGTTTGCTGGAATATCTTCTATCTGAGTGATCCAAGTTGAAGACACAGTACGCCTCTGTACAGTGATCGTTTCCTCTACTCCTTCAAATTGCAGATTGGAGGCGAGAGTTTCTAGGAAACCAGCATGCCTATTGTTAGTTCGTCCAGTATGGACGATCGTTGCGTCAGCAAAATAGGTCAACAGTCCCTGAGCTTCGGTTCTGAATGGAGCAAATGTGATTTCCTTGAGAGAATACGTTCCATTCATCTGGTTGAAAAATAATTTTGAATCCCCCCTTATCTCAAGGTGTGTTGCTCCTGCTTGTTTGGCCAAGGATAATCCTAATTGGAAGGCTTCATATTTTGCTGAGTTGTTGGTGCAGTGGAAATCTAACTTGAACGAATGTGAGAAAACTTCACCAGATGGAGACACCAGTACTATGCCCATTCCTCCGGTGTCACTACTAGGGGTGGAAAATCCATCAAAGTATAGAAGCCATGTTTCTTCCTTGATGACCAAGATGTCTGGGAATTCGCCGGGGACTTCTTCATGTAGTTTTGTTGTGTCTTCCCCCGGAAAAGCAGCGAGTAAGTCTGCGACCGCTTTACCTTTGATGGCTTTAGGTGGTGTGCAAGCTATGTCAAATTATGACATCTGGAGTAGCCACTTCGCTGGTCTCCCTATCAAGGCTGGCTTTGATAGCATGAACTTTATGGGATCAGCTTTGGAGATGAGTACGACCCTGTTAGATAGTAAGTAATGTTTGAACTTATCGATTGCATGTACCAATGTCAGGCATGCCCTTTCGGCCTTTGGATATCGAAGTTGAGCATCTCTCATTGTGCGGCTGAAGTAGTAAATCGGTCGTTCGACGCCTTCGTCGTCTTCCTGAGCGAGGAGTGCGCCGATGGCGACGTCACTGGAGGCTGTGTAAAGAATCAGAGGTCGTCCCTGCACTGGAGACCTCATGACGGCTGGTGACAATATTATCTGTTGTATTTTATGGAAAGCTTCTTGTTGAACAACTGTCCAGGTGAAGCTTGCTCCTTTTTTCAGCAGAGGTGTGAACGAAGCAATGAGTTGAGCTAATCCAGGAATGAATCCTCGAATATAATTTACCTTGCCCATAAAGCTATGTAGTTCCTTCACGGTACGTGGAGGAGGCATGGTGGTAATAGCTTTTGCCTTGTCTGGGTCGACTTTGATTCCTTCAGCCGTGACCAGGAATCCTAAGAATTTTCCGGAAGAAACTCCGAATGCGCACTTTAAAGGATTCATTTTTAATTTGTATTATCTGCATATTTCAAACACCTGCCTTAGAACTTCGAGATGAGATGATCGAGTCTTCGACTTTACCATCATATCATCAACATAGTCTTCTACTTGCTTGTGCATCATGTCGTGGAATATGGCAGTCATGGCTCGTTGATAGGTGGCACCAACATTCTTTAATCCAAAGGGCATCACAATGTAGTGAAAATTCCAATGGGAGTACGGAACGCAGTCTTGTTGGCGTCATGTTCATACATCTTGATCTGGTTGTACCCACTATAGCCGTCCATGAATGAGAACATACCGTGACCACTGGTTGCATCGACGAGCATGTCAATGTTGGGTAGAGGAAAATCATCCTTTGGACAACATTTATTCAAGTTTCTGAAGTCGACACAACATCTGATTTGACCATTTTTCTTCTTAACAAGTACCACATTTGCTAGCCACGTTGGATGAAGAATAGGCTTGATGAACCCTGCTGCCAACAGTTTCTGGATTTCGACCTTGATTTGCTCCTCGACTTCGTGTCTAAATTATCTCAGCGGTTGTTTGACAACTTTGGAACCATGGACGATGTGCAGGTGATGGGTGACGAGTTTGTTGATTAAAGTTTTTTCGTGGGTTGTAGTTGTAGTGGTAAGGGGTATCGTTCAAACTCGAACTTGTGAAGGTAATGGATTTTTAGATTTAAAAATATATATACAAAAATATTAACAGTTTGGGCGAGAGGTAACCAAGACACTAGATTCCACTATCATGCAAAATTGAATGATAAATATTTCAAAACTCTATTCAATTCTTAAGTCCTCTTTTATCTTTAATTCACTATCAATCATACAGATTCTCAAACATTATTTGTAAACCTTAAGCATAGATTATCAAGGGATTAAACCAAGCATAACCTATCAAACTGAATAACAAATAATTAAGACAATCATTCAAATAATTTAAAACTCTGCAAAAGCAGCGATTAGGTGAATTATATAATTAAATGAAATAGTTACCCATTTATGTTGCGTGAATAGCTTCCTCCATTGCCTTGGTTACGAGGGAATTAGTCGCTCATCATGTTGGAAAACCTCTCAAAGAATTTCATTGATGCTCAAAAGTGTTTTACAATGAAGAGAAATATAAGTAAATAGTATTAAACAGGATTCTGCGACCCACAAAAGGCGTCCAAAATAAACGACAAAGAAGAGGTGTTATTATTACTGAATCTCTAAGACCCACACCTACGACCCACGCCTGTGAGTCTCTTTCACTGTTGATAAACGACTGCTGCTGGGAGTCTGTTCTTCGCGTTCTTGGTGTTCTTCATCATCAACAGCAGCAGAAACAGAGTTTGATCAACTCTTGATTTCTGCTTCTGTGGCTCTCCTCTCTTCTCCCAACTCTCGACGGCCTCTCTACTAAACCCAAGGGGTCCTTTTATACCCAACAAGTGCGTTTAATCTCGCCATAACTCGAGATAATCTTCATTATTTCCGCTGTCCAAAAATAGGGAATAATTGCCATAAATAGAAGATTATTACGTACTCTTGCTTCCTGCACACTCCCAATTGCCTTCTCCACGCGTCAGCACTCGTCAAATTCTAGTAGAACTCCTCCATGCACACAAGAACTTCAATTTTGCTCGTGTTACAGTACACGTGCTCTGTTTTGGGTGTGTGAATCATCACGCGTTTTCCAGCCAATTCCGATCAAACCCACTGCCCAAAATGTGTTCCTTAACCTATATCACATCTCTCTATCAAATTTCAGCCATTGAATCGACCTACAACTCCTTCATTTTCTCGATCGAAATCTCTCCTGAACTTGGGGGTGACCTGGGGGTGCCCCTTAGTAATTAGGTTACCCCTTATCCAAACTTGGGAGTCCGAATAACACGTGTTCTCCGGGTGCCAAAATCAACTTTTCGAGCCGAATTTTCCAAAAATATTTATTTCCAAAAAATACCTACAAATACATAAAATAACAAAATTAGAACAAAAACGAGTGCCAACAATATATAGTATTGAGATCAAATTAGACACAAAAATGTGTCTATCATTTGTCATCCAGACCCGGCATTTCTTCGTACGTCCAGGCGAAGACATCTTGATATTCTTTCAATAATTTTATCAGCTCGGTCCGCTCCTCTGGTGATAATGCTGAACTGATCAGGATTGGCCTTGGATCGTCTTCAGTCCCAATGTTGATTGTTTCAAGATCGTCAGTGGTAGAGTCAGTGTCGTACTGTAGTTGTCGCGGGGCATCCTGGACTTCTTCTTCAAGTGATAGCTCACTCCGACACGATTCTTCATGGTGGGGAGACTTTTCATCGTTCTCCCCGATTAATTGCTAACCTTTCCGTCGGCGATAAATGACTCTCCCTTCTACATCTCGATCGGTCGTGAAGTTTGACCCTGGAGTTGAGACTTGATCATTATGGCGTTTAGTCGGTGTGGTAGGTAACTTGATCATTTTAGCAGCTGAGGATGACGGATCGTTATCAGCCTTCTCGATAGTCTTCCAGCTTGGAAGTGGAGTACTGCGAATCCTGCTTGGAGGTTCCGGGACGCCCTTTTGAGATTCAAGGAACTCAATATCATAGACGGGAGCATAAGGAGATGATGAAGCCGGAATGCGAACGATCTTGTTGTCGAGCAGAGCCTTCATGCATTGATGGTATGTTGAAGGAACCACCTTGTTATCATGGAGCCATGGGCGTCCTAGTATTATGTGGTAGTCAGGTTCTTGCTCGATCACATGAAACTTTGCTTTCGATCGAATCGTCCCCACCCTCAAATCTATGTATGCATATCCATATGTATGGATTTGACTTCCTTCAAATCCTGTCATTAGTATGGGATAGCGAACGATTTTAACTTGTGGGAATCTGGCCATCCTGAGAGTCTTCATAGTGACAATGTTGGTGGAAGCACCGGTGTCAACAAGAGCTCTTCTAAATTCGGTGCCTTTGATGAAACCAGTGACATACAATGCTCGGTTGTGTCCTTCATCCGTCATGCGATCTTCTTCTCCAAAAGAGATGTTGTCGATCGAATGCCCAGGCACTAGGGAGACTTCTTCAACTGATGGTGTTTGTGGCGTTATTTGCACGCTGGATGATATCTGGTTGAGTGCTGAAAATGTGTCTGTGCGCTGATCCCTGGAGAAGTGCAGGAGTTCACATAGATTTTCAATCAAATGTGTGACCTCTTGTTCCACCGGCTTCTCGTATGTGGAGAAGATGTTGATTTGAGGGTCAGATGACGCTTCAGTCCCCGGTGTTGAGGCTTCTGGAGCGGAGTAATCTGATGAGAAAGTCGAGGATGTGGTTTATCGTCTCCTTCATCAGGTCCATGTTCCTGGTATGGACCTCTAGGATTTGAGCCAACTCTGCCAAAGTCGGGATCCCTCTGCCTTCCATGCCGCCAGGTGTAACATGAGGAATGTTGCCGTTTGAAATATTCTGATCTGAATTAGTTGAATTAGTCCTAAGACCAACCATCTTGTGAGATTGTTAGATTGCAACCGAGAGATTAATCTCCCACTGTGGTCGCCAATCTGCAGATGGGGAAAAACGATTTGCTGGTTTTTAAGGAATTGGGGAGACGACCGTACGGAGGAGACTCCTCAAACCGAGCGAAATGTTAAACCTCACACAGATGCACCGCTGCAAAGGGGGTGCTTTAGATTCGAGAGATAAATCTGTAGTACTCCATCCTAAATCAAGACAATGATCGTTCCAGAGTAAATTCGGTCACAAGAGAGGATGGGTTGATCTGTAGGAGGAAAGCTGAGAAATGTGTGAGATCAATGGTGATCGAGATTGTGGGTGTGTGAATTCTGAATATGATAAGCTCTGAATGATTGAAATTTCTCAATTGAGAGTAGTTGCTCAATTGATGAGTTGATGATCTCGTGTTGTCGATGAGACATGAGATTGATGATATTGTTGATGCTGATGATTCAATCATGATTCAGAGACTTATTTATATTGCTGGAATTTTAGACACCATGATCCCATGAAGTGTGACAGTTGATGGAATCAAGGAGTGGGGAAGTGGAGATCGTGTTTGAAACCAGTTTCTCAACGTGTGGAGACTTGGTCGATTTTACACCCACTACCTCGTGAATTCCTTCAACTGATTGCACGACTTGCTCACATTTCATCGTGTGTTTGAACACACGTGCCGTAAACCGCCAGACCAAAACCCTAAGTGATATCCCCCCAAAGTGACACGATTGATGTCTCGTGGTATGTTAGTCAATTGATGACTTCGTGGTTTGATGGGACGATGATTCCATTAGTTGCTGAGTTGAACATGATGTTCTGAAACTCATGAATTGAACATGTCATGAGACAGAGGTATAGTTCTTACGATGAAGTGGGCAAGTATTGCTCATTCGATGGATCGTTGAATATTGATTGTTGAACCAATATTCCTTGGTTTGAGCAAATATTTATCATCTGAGCAAGTGTTGCTCATGTGATGAATTGTTAAATATTTGATTGTCTGAGCATGTGTTGCTCATCTGATGGATTATTGGCAGCGTACCAAAAATATTAATTAGAATACTGGTCGTTGAACCGAGCATAATTAATAAAATTAATGACCATGAGGTCGTCGTAAAATTATTAAGGTTGGAATCTGGAATGATGATCCTTGGATTCAGAAACCCTAATTTGATCAATTGATGATCAATTCATGGTTCGTCAGAAGTTTAACCATGGGACGAAGGAGAGAGCGACTACATGGGACCGTGGATCAACCATGTAGTTTCCATATGCTCGCGTGAGCAAATACGAAGAACTCCTGAAGAGTTGACGATTTGTTGGTGAAAGAATGATTAAATGCTGGTTTAATCATTTATTAGAAAATGCTCGTCTGAGCCTTAGGTGAGAAAACCTAATTGATTATGACAGAGTGAAGGACCGACCATGGGTCATGAAACCGACCCTGGGTAGTCACGTGACCGCCTGGTGATCACTTCATGAAAATCCAAAGTGTTTGGAAGAGTCTTGGACCTAATACGTGCAATTGTGCAAATTAGGTCAAAACTGTAAAACTTGATGGAACCGGCTTCTATAAGCCAAAGAGCCAATCTTGGTCGGTCAAGATAGTGTGCTCGTGTCCCCAAGGCGTCCGCGTCTCAGTCCTGAGAATTTTGATATTTTCTGGCGTGCAATTGAGCATCCATTCGAGAAAATATGCCAAAATTAGGGTTTTGACGAAACTGAGGAAAACACCATGAGATGATGGAAAATAATTATAAAATAAGGAATATGGAGGCGTGGGACCGCCGAGGCCAAAGCATGGTCGGCCGGTCGTGGCCACGGTCCCGTGGTGCCTTTTCCTTAATTTTATAATATTTTGATGATTTTATGAAAAATATCGTGGATTTAAAGAGTTTTGATGAATTTAGGGAGTTTCCCTGAAGTGAAGGAGTTTCATGAGTTCAAGGAAGCAAAAATATTAAAATAATAAAAACAAGGGCGTGTGGGACCGTGGGAGGCATGGCCGGCCGGCTAGGGCCCGGTCCCACGAGTTTCCCTAATTTTTATGTATTTTTAATGTATTTTTCCATGATTTGAAGGGATTTTCCTAATTTGAGAGAAATACCATGAAATCAAGGAGTTTCATGGGATGAAGGAAATCTTAAAAATAATAATAATAAAATACATGGGAGTGTGGGACCGGCTGAGGCATGGTCAGCTGGCTGGGGCCCGGTCCCACTGTTTCCCTAATTTTATATTATTATTTTTAATGTGTTTTTCCATGATTTGAAGGGATTTTCCTAATTTGAGAGAAATACCATGAAATCAAGGAGTTTCATGGGATGAAGGAAATCCTAAAAATAATAATAATAATAAAATACATGGTCGTGTGGGACCGGCTGAGGCATGGGCAGCCGGCTGGAGCCCGATCCCACGTGTTTCCCTAATTTTATATTATTATTTTTTATGTATTTTGAAAATACCATGATTTGAGAGAATTTTTCATGAAATGAGGGTAATAATAATAATAAAATAAAATAATGAGGAATCATAAGATGTGGGGCCGGCTGGGACCAAGGCATGGCCGGTTGGCCAATGGTCACGCCCCACACTATTTTTCCTTAATTTTATATTATTTTCATGGGTTTATGAAAACACCATGAAGCCGAGGAGTTTTCTCGAGACGAAGGAGATTTGATAAAACGAGAGAATTTAATCAAATCATGGAAAATAATAAAAATGCATTAAAAATATAAAACTGTCATGGGATTGACCACAACACGGTCGGTTGGTCGTGTGTCCGTGCTCCCAGCACCCTGGTCAAAATTTTTAATTTTTAATTATTTATTATTTTCTTCCCTATTTTGCATAGGTTCATCGTTTCGTTGTATTTTGAAATACTCGTTCGTGCGGTGACTGTTAGTGCATTTTCGTTGAATACACTTTCACCATATAAATCGGGGCTTACTTAGAGGTAGCTCAAACGCCCGGTTGTTGATTATTTATTACTAATTGTGGAATTCAGTGGAGAATAATTCACAAAACTGAGTAATAAGATGTTTATTATTAATTCATAGGATCAGCTGAGAATTCGACTACGAATTCAGAATAATAAAGTGAGCATTACCATTCCATGGGATCGTAGATTCGACCATAGAATCGGAGTAATTAAGTTTTATCTATTACCATTTATGAGACCACTTGTGGATTCGATCATGAAATCGGAGTAATGAGATAATATAGTTATTGCTATTCTATGAGATCAAGCCGTGGATTCGATCATAGAATCAGAACAATTGTTTATTGCCATTCCATGGGACCAGTCGTGGATTCGACCATGGAATAGGAGAAATTGTTATTGCCATTCCATGGGACCAGTCGTGGATTCGACCATGGAATAGGAGCAATAATAGATTATTCTGGGAATTCAGTAGTGAATGTCACGGCAGAATTAATCTTAATTAGGAATAATTAACTTTGTGGCTCTATACTAGCAGAGTAAGCTGTCTAGGAGCATTAATTATCCCGATATGAGCTTGTCGGTAAGTCATATCCTTTATATAGTCAGGGTAAACTCGTTGTTTGTTCCTGAAGACGTTATTGCTCTACACTAGCAGAGCAAGCTGTCTAGGAGCCGTCCATCTCGTGATACTATATAGAAATAATCACTGAAAGTGTTCAGTGTTCATGAGATATGTCGTTGTCCAGTCGTGAGACTACATATCTACATGTACTCTGAGAGAAAGTACTCTCCGTTGAGAATTCGATGAGAGACCCGTGTCTCAATACTCACGTCTGATTGCTGGATCGGAGCTTCGTATAATTATGAGTTCACGATTTTTGCCCTTGTCTAAAATCCACCATCTACACTTGTTCATCTTTATCACAACTAGTTCAAATGACTCAAATCAAACTAGGTATAGAGTTGTTCAATTGTTTATATTCTCATAGAAGTATACAAGACACAGTTAAACCAAAATCGATTTGATTCATTCGAATCAATTCATGAACATTATAGCCACGGTTTGCAAAAGATTGCATTCCTTATTATATAAATGTATTTGTTCACGAATAAACCAATTTTAGAACTTAACCCACTCAAGTATGCAAAAGGATACGCATACTTAGAGTTCTGGACTTGGTCTGTCCGCCAGTATGCGAACGGGTACGCATACTGTCGTTCACGACCGAACTCAGTTGAATTAGTATGCAAACGGGTACACATACTGAATTCTCGGACTTGAACTGTTAAGCTAGTACACATACAAGTATGCATACTAAGTTCTCGGACTTCAACTGTTAAACCAGTATGCATACTCCCAGACTTGAAGTAACTTGCAACAGTTAGAATACAACTACGCATACTATGATATATCCAATTAATGGTTAATTATTCTAAACTCCGTTTTAATCATTGAAACATTCTTAGAAGATGGGAATAGCTGTCTCACACAAACTATTAGCTTCAAAGCAATTTTCAAGTGATCAGTAGATCAATACGAAACATTCCGAGTCTACATCAAATGGCTGTCTCATACAAATCATGTAAGATGTTACCAGGCGGTTTTCACATGATCATCTTTTGACTTTCCTCAAGAATAAAAGATGATCTTGGTTAAAGCGAAAGCTTACCAACACATATTTCGAGAAATATGTAAGCGAGTTAAACTCATCTCGAAATATCAAATGTGTATAAAGTAAAATCTATATAGCTATACGACTTTTGTCTCAATAGGAGATAGAATAGAAACAAACTTCTGAGTGATATATGAGTTCAAGTCTCCACATACCTTTTGTTGATGAAGTTCCAAGAGCTCCCCTTAGTAGTTTTTCGTCTTCAATCGATGAACGCCGTGAAGTCTCAAGCTCAACTACACATTCTATCCTAATCCGATACATAGCTATAAGTAGACTAGAAGTCAAGACTTATAGTTTTGGCCACTAAACTTGACAAACAAGCTTGAGATAGCAACACTTGCGAGTTTGACCGAGCATTGCTCTAACAAGAACGATTACCCATGTCTGGATACAACACGATATGCATACCCGGCATGCGAACTGTATTGTGATGATTCAAGTCCGAAACTCCTGTTTGCGTACTGATAAGCACGTAAATGCGAAACTTTTATACCCACATTTATACTAGCTAGACCTCGATATTTCGCTAATAACTATATTTTAGAGCTTCTACAGAAATTACAAGTGAAATCCTCTCACCCCGAGGACAAATGGCTTAGAAGCTAAATTGGCACTTGCAACTTGTGTGCCAAAGGAGCCAGAGCTGGCAAGCAAAAGTTCGTGGGCCGCACCACTTAAGCTATCCGATGTCTAGGAGGTTGAGCAAAGAAATCATCCCTTTGTCAAGCATGTGAGCTGCACAGGAGAGTAAATGGGTGACGTGGCTAGTTTTATACTACACTACATTTCTTTGTGGTCATCGAAACAATTATTCTGTGTAAAAATGAAATTTCATTTCTCGTTTTTCCTAGCTACTGTTAAATCATTTTCAATTGCGAGAGATCGAGTCAACAAAGATGTAGAGGTTCGATTTACTGAAGTCTAGGGTCTGGATTCAGCCAAGAATCAGCGAAAAGATCAAGGAGAAGATGGCGTCAACTGCAACAACATCGACAAGTGCTGCTCTTATCAATGAACATGGGATCTGAACTTCATTTCTTCTTCAAGCTGTGCTATCAACAATATGGAGAATCAAGGGAATTAGGATGATGTTCCACAACATCAAAAATGGATCTGTGGTGTCGTGGGATAGAGAATCAAGCCAGTTGCTTCAAATCTTCTCAACAGCAACAACAAATTTGGGGGTTTTGATGTGAACTGAAATTGGGTTCAAGAGCAACGATGGGGTTCGTTTATATGGATAGAAACTCGGTGCAGAAAGGGGTTAACAACATCAATCAATTTGTGGGTCTTGGAGCTGTAAAACAGATAGAATAAATGGGTGCTGCTGTTCTTCTTTTAGGTTGATTTGTGAATGGAAAAGCAGTTGCAGAATGGGGATTTGAGGTGTGAACTAAATTTGGGGTGTTGGTTTTCTAAAACAATTAGGAAAGAGTAAGTGTTTCTGGTGATATTCAGGGTTCGATTGATTGAAGATTGTGAACTGGATTCAGTCAATAATCAGCGAGGAAGAAGTTGGCGAGATGGGTTGTATCTGATGGCTGTATGCAACTCAAATCATAGCTGTTGAGCTGAAGAGTCGCAGTCAGTGGTGGCAATGTAAAGTTGTAAACGAGAACTGAAACAACGACGATGGAATTATGGGTTTGCTGAGATGGTCAGAGTTCGAAAGTAGTGTCGTGACCTGAGTTCGAGAAGAATGGATTGGCAGCAAAAGCTTGGTCGAAGCTGTGATGGCTTTGATGATTGCATGGGTTTTGAAATGGATAGCTGGTGCCTGTAGCTGTGTTTAGGTGGACTGAAGTTGGAGGTTCTTGACCCGAAAATATGCACAGCAACATGGAGAAGAAAACTGATCCGAGACAGCTGAATATACAAGCTGTTGGCTGGAGTTGATTGAAGCTGGTGATGATCATATTCAGTTAGCATGGGGATGTTTCTGATGTAAAAGAAGATGAAATCGTGAAGACGTTGATGAAGTTTCAAGACTGAAACTCAATTGCAGAAACAAGGATTGAGTTTGGAGTTTTTCTGCTGCTGAATTGGTGGTAGTGTCAGATGGGAAACAACAAGGAGATGGTTAAGTTGTTGTTGCCAGGAAGAAATGGAGTGTTAGCTGTGGCCGATGCAGTAGCAATTGGTGATGGTTAGTGGCCAGTGTTTAGACGGACAAGCAGAGAATGGGTAGTGGCCGGAGTTGGATTTAGAAATTGATGTCAGTATTGGACTGGGCTTTGAAGGTGCTGCTTGCGGTCTTGAAGGGGGGATTCAGATGGCTATAAATACCCACTGAACAGACTCAAAAAGGGACGCCGTACACAGGGAGAAACTAGGGTTTGAGTTTTCAATCCTTTATCAATTTCTATGGTTTTTGAGAAAGCTATGATTTGCTAAACTATATTGTTAGGGTGAAGGATGAACGTGTAGGTTAATATTGCTTGTGTTCTTAAACAATGGTTTCAAAAGTAAAAGCTTAATTTCATGTTTGTGTTTCTCAAAGCTGGGTTGTTTGGTTAATGAGTTTTTCATGTCTTATGCCATGTATGTTTCATAGTTGAATTCTAGAACAACATCCATATGAAACCTTGGTAACAATTGCTTTATGGATATTCTTTGACTATGTATGCCATGTATGCCTTGTACTTTGGATTTCTATCTTTAGGTCGGGAACAAACATATTCTCTTGATAATTCTTGTCTATTTTTCTTAACTGAAAATATCTTCCGTGTTTCGAGGATTCCGCAGCCCTAATATTTCCACATCCTTGATTTACAATCTTTATAAATTTTCTTTACTTACTCGTTAGCTTATTTTCTTAGTACAACAATCTCTGAAATACTGAATTTTGGTTAGTTAGGTCTTGATATTAATTAGTAGTAGTTTTCGCACTCCTTGAGGCAACGAACCGTGCTTGCTATTGTGTGCTATTTTTGACACCGTGCACTTGCGGTAAAACAAAATCGGTCTACCGATCCATCAAGTTTTTGGCGCTGCTGCCGGGGAGTGGCTGCAAAGTACTCTCTGATTGATATCATTGATTTTCTAGTCATAGTTTAGGATTTATTTTTCGATGTTGGTTTGTTTTTAGTTTTTAGTTCCTTTTCATATTTTTCTTTTAGAATTTTCTTTTCAGGTACTCTTGTTGCGGCGATGACATTTTACCGAGAGGATGTGTCCAGGCCTCTCGGAGAATACATGTATGGACCACAATATCAGGAGATTCAGGAACTAAATTGTCTCAGGTATGGAAATCTTTATCAGCATTACTATGAAACTGATGATTATCACATGAGTACCAAAGTTACCATCGGGATGATTTGTCACGTGCTGAGATTTTCGACCAGAATATAGCTAGTCTGGAAAGACGGTTAGAGATGCTAGAAAACCAGAGGTCATATGAAAATAATGATCAGGTTTATAGTAACTCGTGTTCCATTGATTCACATATGTACCAAACCCAATACCATGGGGATAATTATTTGCATGAGGTATGTGAACAGTCTTTGAATTGGCAGCACAATGAGGTTTTAGACTATAGAAATTTGAGATTGGAAGATAGCTTAAGGTTGTATACATTAGAAATTAGTCGAAAAACGTTTCAACTTCAACGGACCAATCAAAAATCCTTAGAGAACATTGAATACCAAGTAGGTCAAATGACTAAACAGTTGGAGGAGGAACAAAGTTGGTTCCCAAACCAGTCTCAATCCAAATCTAATTGTACTCCATAGTATACCGATTACTCTTTTGAGGAAAAAACCGATGATGATCAACTTGTAGAAATTTTGAGTGTGAGTGAGGATACCCAAGATTCTCAAATTTCAGATAATTATGATGTAAAAGAACCTGCATATGTAGAGGATGCTACTGTTGAGCTTAACGACTCAGACGCAGTAGATGTTTATAATGAGAAATCTTTTAATCATTTGAATTGTGAGATTTATACAGGTCACTTAGTTGAAGATGATAACAATATAGTTATTTATGATACTGTTGCTGCACTTTATCCAACTTTTGCTGATTCATCCAGTGATCTTTTGAATGCTTTTGTGAATGTTGAACAAATTGATATTGGTAAGGTAATTTGTACCGACGAGCTTGAACCTTTATCTGTTTCCTTATTGCATTTTGCTGATTCTAAAAATCCCGTTATGCATGAAACTATTGCTGCAGTCGGTCCATTTTTCGTTGATCCATCTAATAATTCTCAAGATACATGTATGAATGTGAAGCTAATTGATACATGACAGTTAACTTGGACTGTTGATTCTGAACCACTCTCCACTTGTTCTGCCCATTTGCAGACTCCGATGACCCTATGCTAATTGACATTGTCAATGCATTTGATCCTCCAATGGGTAATATAGATAACTTAACAAAGGAAGTTATTTCCGCTGACCTAGACCCAGATTTAAGAGTTGTTGCTTTTGATGAACTTAAGACACTAGATATATTCTTAGATCAATTTGCTAAGTTAGATGACCTGATGCCTACTGTAATTTTTAGTGCATTGCTTCCTCCTATTTCTAGTGAAGATAGTGTGTCCACTGAAAATATTTCAGTTGAACTAGATTTAGATTCTGCACTCCCGGTTACACACTATTGAACAATATGTACTTGTTGGTATGAATGGTTTACCGATCCCAACAGAGTATGACTTGATTATATGGACTGTTTTGCACAAGCAATGGGTTTTCACATATGCTTGGCTGGTTATAGTCTTCGCGGGTTCTTATTTGCAGCTAACCTGATATGTTGGGTTGATTCCCAACTTTTCAGACTTTATTTATACGCTTGGCAGGTTGTTATTGCATATCACCTTCACTTTGTTTGAGATTACTTGTTGCGTGCAAGCAGGGAACAATATCATTCACTTCGTGGGAGTCGGCCTTTTAGATATGTTCCCTTCACTCCATCTTTTATTTTTATCTGCCTATCGCATTTTAGGAATTTTCCACCTTGAATTTTACTTTGAATGACTCAACTTACATTATGTTAGAGCATAGCTCGGTTGAACCCATCAAGTGTTGGTATGTCAAGTTTGGTTGTCATATTTTAGTGAATCAAAACTCATTTAAAGAGTCGCTTGATTATTTACTAGAGTCAACTTCGTATAGGTTAGCTAGAAAGTTACTAGGATATGAGACTTACAAGTATTACATGAAGACTTGAAGAATGTGAAGAAGTAAAGAGCTACAACGACGACATCATATTTCCACTTGAGGTTAGTAATATTTGACTTGACTGTTTCATTCCTAACGTATCTTTCAAGTCGTACATATTGAAAACATAACTGCGAAGCTGTGAATGATTATACTCTAGTTAAATATAGTATTAAGGAATTACAATACGAAGTATAACGTCTATCTTTTGAATTTCGTATATAAGACATCAACATAATCGCATGAATGCTATAGTGATTATGTGTATGGGTATGGGTGAAGATTTCGTCTTACGAAACAATGTTTTACATTCGTTTAAAGGAAGTACAATTCATAAACTTGTTTTATGAATCGAAAGGGAAATCATTAAGCTTATTGGTATTGTTATTCATTGCAAATATTTGGATTACCAATATGTGTATTTAGTATAACCTCTCATAACTTGTTTATGTATTGGTATAACTTTCATTAGTGAAACCGATCCTAAATAATCACCTGAGATGGTATGATCGATATTTCTAATTGGTGTAACCATTCCTAGTCATTGGGTAACCGATCCTAGAACTTGGTTGGGACTAATCACAAGATGTGTAATCGATCCTTGTAGTAGGTTAACAAGTTTTAGTAATTGGTGTGACCGATCCTATAACTTGTGCAACCGAATACAAGTTTATACCATATATATGTGGTAACCGATCCTAGTACCTACTCAACCAACTTTTGGTAACTAGTGTGACCGATCCTAGTACCCACATGGAGGTAGAACCGAAACTTGTATTGGTAGAACCGTTAAACCCATGAATGATGATTGAATGTTTTTGATCAATCACATAGTTCTTGGAAATCAGATGAACCAATTCTAAACTCGTTTGGAAGTGTGGCAAATCGGTTCCAAGATTGTAAATATGAAAAAGGATTTACAAAGTAAAGATGTCGACATACTTTGAACACGTGCAGTAACTCTTACCTTTTATTGTTCAAAGATATTCCTTAATAACTAAAGGAGAATCCCGAATCGAAATAAATTGAGAATCTTTTAATAAAGGTTTTTAGTTTTATATGCTTTTAATTTCCAGCAATTAAATGCATATCTTTAGAAAATAAAAATTGGTAATGCGCATTTACTAATTGGAGATTTTCTACTGAGATTTCGATCAATATTTGGACAGACCATTTCCAGGAATTATGAAAACCGAATTTGGAAATATATTGTATATCTTGAGAATATTTTCGGTTTTGGAAATTCCTTGGTGTCCAAACTTCCTTGGTCTATAAATATTGAAGTTTGCATTTCAAGCAAACTAATACTCACAGCCAACAAAACTACCTAGGTGTGTTGTTACTGGTGGAGCCGTCTATTCGGAGAGGAAAGTACTCTAATTAGGCGAAATCTCTTACGACCTCTCGTTTTAAAGACTTCTTTGGGATTGGGAAGCTCTACGAGTACCGTTGGTGGGAAACTAGATAATTGCAGTTTATTATTAGTTTTCAGTTGATTTGATTGACTAACAGTGGTCGAACTTTAATTGCACTTAGTTTGTTTATGCTTGAGAATCTTCTCTTCCGATATAATATTCACTCAAACTAGATCGAAGTTTCGACGGGGATCTTTAGACTGTTTGTAGATCTAAAGACGTCTTGTGATAATCTATTGTTAACATACTCCGTTCTGTGTGTGATTGATCACAAGAGATTCAAGTTGATTGTGTGCAGGTGTTTATTGAAGATCTAAGAAGATTTGAAGACAAAGAAGATTGCTTGTTTGAGTTCATAATCTTTGGTGTTCACAAAACTTGATCGGCTGGGGATCCAACTATAATCGGTTTATCTTTGTTATAATCCTGATTGATTAGTTGAGTAGATCGACATCAATATGTTGTCTTTGTGACTAAGAGTATTTATTGTAAAATATAGACAATTACTTTGGTAGTTGTTGAATAGATAGATCTAAGAACCTGGCAAAGGAGTTTATTGGGGTAAACGGAAGAGCCTTTTGTCAAACTCATATCACTTGTTTGAAAAGAGTTGTTACCGAACAAATTTGTTGTTCCTTTACTGTTTGGAATACGAACCAAAGGAATTGTTCCAAGTGCGTGACTTATTACAAGTTGGAGGCGCAGGGATACAGACGGAACTAGGTGAACTATAGGTTTAGTTGCTTGGTCTCAACTATACGAAGTTGGTTTACATTTTGTATAACGGCTTAATCCTGAGAGTATTCAATTCTGGACAAGGTCCCAGGGTTTTTCTGCATTTGCGATTTCCTCGTTAACAAAATCTTGCTGTGTCTTTTACTTTTCTATTTCCGCAATTATAATTGTTTTTATTATAATTAGAAGTAAAATACACAAACGTTAATTCCTAATTACTTGATAGCAATCCTATTGTGTTTGGTTAAGTCCGAACCTATTATCAAGTAATCATACTTCGTTATTGTATTGTGTCGATCTTGTATCCATAGTCAATCACACAAGTTATCTTGTTGTCGTATTGTCTCGATCTCGTATCCATAGACAATCACACGAAGTGTGAACCGATTAGTTGTATTGTCTCGACTCAGTCCATAGACAATCACTTTCGGAGAAGGGACTTATAGGTGGAAAAGTTTTAGATTGAAGTATATTTGGGTACCCTCGTCTTTTCACATTGAGGACAATGTAAGATTTAAGTGTGGGGGAGTGGGTAAACATATAGATTGCTGGTAGGTATTCACCTTCGTTAGGATTTTGAGTAAAAAAATAAAAAAAAAAATATTTATTTTTATTTTTTTATGATATGACCAGCTGTTGAGCGAGTCTTAAAAAATTTTGCACGACACGACCAGCTGTTGAGCGGGTCATTCTGATTATGAGTCTCGCTGTTTAGCAGACTATTCTACACTACTGTTTAGTGGTTTCGTATCGCTGTTTAGCAGACATTATCGTACCACTGTTTAGTGGATTCGTCTCGCTGTTTAGCAGACACTACTGTACCACTGTTTAGTGGATTCGTCTCGTTGTTTAGCAGACGTCTCTCCATATCCAGCTATGTAGCGGATATACTTTTTTCTTGTTTTGATCGGGACTAGCAAAATGTAAGTGTGGGGAAATATAATAAGCACGTAAGTGCAACACATTTATACCCACATTTACACTAGCTAGACCTCGATATTTCGCTAATAACTATATTTTAGAGTTTCTACAAGAATTACAAGTGAAATCCTCTCACCCTGAGGACAAATGGCTTAGAAGCTAAATTGGCACTTTCAACTTGTGTGCCAAAGGAGCCAGAGCTGGCAAGCCAAAATTCATGGGTCGCACCACTTAAGCCATCCGATGGCCAGAGGTTAAGCAAAAAAATCATCCCTTTGCCAAGCATGTGAGCTGCACAAGAGAGTAAATGGGTGACGTGGCTAGTTCTATACTACACTACATTTCTTTGTGGTCATCGAGACAACATCAATTATTCTGTGTAAAAATGAAATTTCATTTCTCGTTTTTCCTAGATGCTGTTACAATCATTTTCAGTTGCGAGCGATCGAGTCAACAAAGATGTAGAGGTTCGATTTACTGAAGTCTAGGGTCTGGATTCATCCAAGAATCAACGAAAATAGCAAGGAGAAGATGGCGTCAACTGCAACAACATCGACAAGTGCTGCTCTTATCAATGAACATAGATCTGAACTTCATTTCTTCTTCAAGCTGTGGTATAAACAAGATGGAGAATCAAGGGAATTAGGGTGATGTTCCACAACATCAAAAATGGATCTGTGGTGTCGTGGGATAGGGAATCAAGCCAGTTGCTTCAAATCTTCTAAACAACAACAACAAATTTGGGGTTTTGATGTGAACTGAAATTGGGTTCAAGAGCAACGATGGGGTTCGTTTATATGGATAGAAAATCAGTGCAGAAAGGGGTTAACAACATCAATCAATTTGTGGGTCTTGGAGCTGTAAAATAGATGGAATAAATGGGTGTTGTTGTTCTTATTTTAGGTTGATTTGTGAACGGAAAAGCAGTTGCAGAAAGGGGATTTGAGGTGTGAACTAAATTTGGGGTGTTGGTTTTCTAAAACAATCAGGAAAGAGTAAATATTTCTGGTGATATTCAGGGTTCGATTGATTGAAGATTGTGAACTGGATTGTAGGATCGAGCAAGAGAGAGGAAAGCACAAACGCGGAAGCAAAAAAGACTACATTGATAATCAAATTCGGTGTACAATTCTTATGGCTCAATAGCCTACTTATAGTCTCACAAACTTGACGAACACTCAAAGTATTTTCCTAATTAAGATAAAACTCTAAACAAAGACACTTTCCTAACATAAACCAAACTCTAAATAAAACTCTTCTAGAACTCTCTAGATATCAAACATCTTGCTTCTCAAGTAAGCTCGTCTTCCAAATATGACACGTTGTGTCAACTGTTCCTGTTGATCCAACTTGACTGCGTCAACTGCAGCAGTTGATCCATACCCTTCTGCATACTGTGTCAACAACACTTGTTGATCCACTCATACTGTGTCAACTCTCATAGTTGACCCACAAACCAAATCACCATATCTTGGTTTAACTTCCAACATCCTCCCTTAAACCAAGATATCATTCCACGAGAATTTCGTAACCCTCTTCTACTCCTCAGCTTCTTCCGTTGATCGACGTTAGCACGTCCTTGTCTTTTCTCATTTTCCATTCCTCTTCTGCCATTGATAAACGTCAACATACAAAGATATGTAGTAGCACGTTCTTGTCTTTTATCATCATCTTCAAAGATATCACCAACAAACCCGTACTCCCTGATACTCGATCATATCTTATCCCAATTTCATGACCTTACCGGAATTCCGTCATCATTATCCAATCAGCAAACAAAATTAATTCACAAACCTCTTTTCACGTTCTTCTTCATTGCAGCGGAACATCAACCTTAACAAGTTAGAAACACCTTGTTGTGCTCTATTCAACTTATTAACCAAACACAAAAACAAATTCTTTAATTCATCATCGAGCATTGTAACTCACCTTCAACTTTCTACACTGAGCATTGTAGCTCAACGTCATCTCTCGTTTACCTACTTCACTCGCAGGATTTCCACACAGAGCATTATAGCTCTATCTCACTCTTCAAATTCCACACTGGAATTGCTCCACTTCTCTGCTCAAATCCCTACACTGGGATTTCTTCACTTCTGTAACCAAATCCCCACACTGGGATTGCTGCACTTATCACGATCACACCCTTGTGACGTCTCTTCCACAACTCATAGGTATTATAAGCTCCTCTTGTTGTCTTCTCCCACATCACCCTCATAACCTTGTTGTTGTTTTTTTCTTCTCTTGTTCCAGTAGCGCTATTGTTGCGAAACTTTCACACTTCTTTGCTTTTTCAAGATTCTCTCACAATTTTTTTCTTGTTATGCTTCTGCCACAAGCAATAACTATCACAAAGTCTGTCACACTTTGTAAGATTTCAAAGTTTCTGCCACAAACTCTTCAATCACCATGTTTGATATTAACATGATACCATCCTCCCTTAAGCTCAAACATAACTTCCCAACATTCCTTGTCATTATAAGTTTCTGAATTCGATCACCTTAATCAAACTGTACTAGTCCTTCTTGAATGCAATACCAACTTTGATCTTCTGTTGCGTTTATTTCAAATCCATAACTTAACCCTTCGAAACAACCACTCACCCAAGCATTCAAAGCAAACACCTTGTTTACTACAATACTATGTTTCATAGTCATCATAATCACCACCACTTACTGTAACACAAATCTTCTCGAACACAAAACTTCTTCATATTCCCTTGTTTACTCAAAAAAAACTCTTAGTTCTTCAATCTTGTTACTTCAATCATCTACTGCCAATACGAGCAACAACCACCATAACAACACCTTTTTTTACGTCCCTGTCATAAACTCAAACCTCTTATCTTTTGATCTCGCCAGAATAAATCCACTAACACACACGTCTTTGGTCTGCCATCATTGTTTCATCAATGGTTACGTACATCACCAGCAATCAATCATCAACTGTCGACCAATCAGCTCAACTCAAAGCTCATCATTCTTCCTGGCATACCTCCATCAAACACATAATCGATGGTATCAGCAAATTTCTTCCTTCCTTGCAGAACATTCAATAACCAGGACATCAAAAGATCCAAAAAAAACTCCAAACTCCAAGTCTAGTCTTAACCGCCATCCAAACACTCGTTAACAACCATTAAACCATGGAATCCAACTGCATCTCAATCCATCTCAAAGCATCTGTTAGTCTTACACCTCCAAGCTATCAAAAACTCCTTCGTTCATCACTTATAGCAATGACAACACAAAGTTATTATATCCTTTGTTTATATCAGCAGCAACAACCACCGTCGACATCAAAAGACTTGACCAAGCTGTGCTCCTTCTTTCTCGGTCTCTAACTCCCTGTTCTTTGATTCCTCCCGGTAACTGAACATCGTAAAACCATCTCTCAAGCATCAGCAGTCACCAGTTTATCTCTCGATCCTACTTGGACTCACGCATCTTCTTTACCTGCTCCTTCTTCGATGGTATCAGACTTCTCCTTCTTCTTCACCCGGTTTCTTGGCAATCCCGTGTTTTTCTTAACTTCTAAATCAAGTTCATACTTCTTTTAACACGACCGCACATTCCTTTAACAACAAAATCTCGCCTTCCCGGTCATGACATCTTCTTTTGACCTTAGTTTCTGTTTTCATCTCCGGCTTAATCTGAGTCACCACGAACTCACATAGTCGCAACAACACTCTCAACCTTTTAACAACATTCGAAAAAACCCACATGAATGTACTTTGATAGGCAACAAGTCACAAAGAGTCACGGTGCAGTAACTGATCTTACGCCTTCTTACCAACAAAAAAAACTTTAATATCAAAAAAAAACTTTTGACAAGCCTTCGAACAATTCTCTCTCTCTTTTTTTTACTTCTTTTCAACTCTAAAACCCTAACGCAGCTCCACAAACTCCAATTTTATAAAACCATCAGAACATCGCAGACTCCTCTTTCTCTAACTCTTTCTCCTCTCACCTTGCTCTGATATCAAATGTAGGATCGAGCAAGAGAGAGGAGAGCACAAACGCGGAAGCAAAAAAGACTACATTGATAATCAAATTCGGTGTACAATTTTTATGGCTCAATAGCCTACTTATAGTCACACAAACTTGATGATCACTCAAAGTATTTTCCTAATGAAGAAAAAACTCTAAACAAAGACACTTTCTTAACATAAACCAAACTCTAAATAGAACTCTTCTAGAACTCTCTAGAACTCAAACATCTTGCTTCTCAAGTAAGATCGTCTTCCAAATATGACACGCTGCGTCAACTGTTCCTGTTGATCCAACTTGACTGCGTCAACTGCAGCAGTTGATCCATACTCTTCTGCATACTGTGTCAACAACACTTGTTGATCCACTCAGACCGTGTCAACTCTCATAGTTGATCCACAAACCAAATCACCATATCTTGGTTTAACTTCCAACATGGATTCAGTCAATAATTAGCGAGGAAGAAGTTGGCGAGATGGGTTGTATCTGATGGCTGTATGCAGCTCGAATCATAGATATTGAGCTGAAGAATCGCAGTCAGTGGTGGCAATGTAAAGTTGTAGACGAGAACTGAAACAATGGCGATGGAATTATGGGTTTGTTGAGATGATCAGAGTTCGAAAGTAGTGTCGTGACCTGAGTTCGAGAAGAATGGATTGGCAGCAAAAGCTTGGTCGAAGCTGTGATGGCTTTGATGATTGCATGGGTTTTGAAATGGATAGCTGGTGGCTGTAGCTGTGTTTAGGTGGGCTGAAGTTGGAGGTTCTTAAACCGAAAATATGCACAACAACATGGAGAAGAAAAGTGATCCGAGACAGCTGAATATACAAGTTGTAGGATGGAGTTGATTGAAGCTGGTGATGATCATATTCAGTTAGCATGGGGATGTTTTGGATGTAAAAGAAGATGAAATCGTGAAGACGTTGATGAAGTTTCAAGATTGAAACTCAGTTGCAGAAACAACAAGGATGGAATTTGGAGTTTTTCTGCTGCTGAATTGGTGGTAGTGTCAGATGGGAAACAACAAGGAGATGGTTAAGTTGTTGCTGCTGGGGAGAAATGAAGTGTTAACTGTTGTCGATGCAGTAACAATTGGTGATGGTTAGTGGCCAGTATTTAGACGGACATGCATAGAATGGGTAGTGGCCGGAGTTGGATTTAGAAATTTATGTCAGTATTGGACTGGGCTTTGAAGGTGCTGCTTGCGGTCTGGAAGGGGGGATTCAGATGGATATAAATACTCACTGCACAGACTCAAAAAGGGACGTCGTACACATGGAAACTAGGGTTTGAGTTTTCAATCCTTTATCAATTTCTATGGTTTTTGAGAAAGCTACGATTTGCTAAACTATTGTTAGGGTGAAGGATGAACTTGTAGGTTAATATTGCTTGTGTTCTTAAACAATGGTTTCAAAAGTAAAAGCTTAATTTCATGTTTGTGTTTCTCAAATCTGGGTTGCTTGTTTAATGAGTTTTTCATGTCTTATGCCATGTATATTTCATAGTTGAATTCTAGAACAACATCTATATGAAACCTTGGCAACAATTGCTTTATGAATATTCTTTGACTAAGTATGCCATGTATGCCTAGTACTTTGGATTTCTATCTTTAGGTTGAGAACAAACATATCCTCTTGATAATTCTTGTCTGTTGTTCTTAACTGAAAATATCTTCCGTGTTTCGATAGCTACGTTTGCTATTGTACATGAGTTAAATGAGACATTTGTGATAAAATATGAGTGAAATCGAACTTACAACGGATTTCGCAGCCCTAATATTTCCACATCCTTGATTTACAATCTTTATAAATTTTCTTTACTTACTCGTTAGCTTATTTTCTTAGTACAACAATCTCTGAAATATTGAATTTTGGTTAGTTAGATCTTGATATTAATTAGTAGTAGTTTTCGCACTCTTTGAGGGAACGAACCGTGCTTGCTATTGTGTGCTATTTTTGACACCGTGCACTTACGGTAAAACAAAGTCGGTCTACCGACCCATCACGTACCTAGTATGCGAATGGATTTACCTGAGAAGGTCCCGATCTCTTGTTTTCGTACCTAGTATGCGAACGGGTTTACCTTAGTTGGGTCCAGAACGATTGTTCGCGAACCGGGTTTGCGAACGGCTTGACTAGGCCAAGGTCCGGAGCTGCTGTTCGCGTACCCAGTTTGCGAACACAGTGGTTAAGTTATAAAATCGGCAATGCATGATTCCCATACTCATGAACTAAAACATTTATGATTTAATGAACACAAATTAACTTTGCAAACCGTGGCTTAATGTTCATGAATTGATTCTTGTATAAGTACTTTGTACGATTACGAATCAAACCGATTCTGTTTCAATTTTTTTATGAATATTTCTATGAGATAATGAACAATTGAACAACTCTATTTGACGCACAATAGTTTCATTTGATTATTTATCTTGATTGATTGATCATCATATTTAATCTAGAAGTGTTAGATGAATACGGCTAAGTCAAAAGTGTTTGTATGGCTAACTTCGGTTAAGTGTTATTGAGCCAACCCAATATACACGTTTAGGTACGGTTATCCATATCTAAATATAAGTATATTTCATTTGTGAGTAACAAGATAAGACCATCTGATGGAGGAGATTAATTGCTTAATTTCTAAGCAGACTTATCTTGAATCTTAAATCAGGATTTCATCTAACTATGAATATTGAATGCTTTGTTACTAAGTTATTTTAGCTTTGAATGTAAGCAACCCTGATTTGAAAGGCTATATAAAGGAGAACTCTAGTAACTGGAAAACCTAATCCCGACACTTCCTTGTGTCCTAGTTGCAAACTAGAGTCGATTCTCCTTTAACCTAGGTTTTCCAAAACCATCATTAGGTTAACGACTTGAAGACTTCATTTGGGATTCGTGAAGCCAGATCCAACTATTTTCTCTGTAGTTGCGTATTCTGATCTTACTTGTTCTATCATATTGAGTTTTATCTTCTCTAAGATTTACTTGAGATTTATCTCCGATATGTAAGATATAAAAAGTAATCACAACAGTTCTTCGTCTCAGACTCTTGTGAATCCGCAATAACTTCTTTTGCTAATCATTTAGGTTATTGTGAGGTGACTAATATTTCTAGGCTGCTTTTCGGGAGTATAAGACCGGATTATTAGTTGGTTCATGTTCACCTTGATCTTTGTATCAAAAGACGGAACAAATAGAATAAAGGATAGACATATTTGTGGGAGACAGATTTGTTTATAAGTCTTCGACTTTGGGTCGTAGCAACTCTTAGTTGTGGGTGAGATCAGCTAAGGGAATCAAGTACGCAGAATCCGGCGTGGTTCTAGAGGCGTAAGCAAGGTAGTTAATATCGCGTACCGATCTCGTATCGGCCAGGTCCGATACACCTATACAAAAGATTATATCGGTTTTTATCGGTGATACATCATTAGAACTAGAATTTCAAATATTTATAAAACCATGATAAAAAATAATAAGAATCATACACACATCTCAAATTTTAAAAATACAAGGTGGTTTATTAGCCAACGTTGTCATTATTGTCCCATTATCCAGGTAAATCTTTTTTTTTATCCTTCAGATTTATCTTTTATATTTCCCTGCTTTGCAATTGAAATATGGTTTCCATCTTATATCCTACCATATAGTCATTTTATATTATAAATATATAAGGGATTTGTACCTTCTCCAATTGATGTTGTACTTGTCAGTAACGATTAGATGCATGTTGATGAAAAACTTATTCACTGAAACCGATACTATCGGTGTACAAGTAAAACTATATATCGGCCTGTACAACCAATAATATTGTTTCGTCTTTGTATCGTCGATATTTTCGATATCGTGTAGGTATTTTCTGATACCCAATAAAGACCTGTAATATCGTCCTGTACAACCGAAATTGACTACCTTGGGTGTAAGAAATGCGACTGTACCTTAACCGATATTTTCTGATGTACCATGGGGTAGTCGGAGAACAAGGATGAAGAAGCGTGTGTGTGGTGAAGTGGCGCTGATGGAGTCAAGCAGCGGTGACGCGGTGGTATGTTTGATGAGGTCAACAGTGCGTTGTCACGAAGGCGGGTGCCACCAGTTTTTGTTGGTGCTGTGGTAGTTGAAACGCGGAACGGGTGTGAGACGCAGCTGTGGCATACACGGAGATAGAGAGAGCTGAGGTAAGACGCAGCAGAGTATGTTGAGAAAGGAGGACCGGATGAAAAAAATTAGATGGGAATTGGACGGCCGGCCGGGCTAGAGACGAGCCTCCGAGTGTGGTCGCCAAATATTGAGGGGTGAATATGATATTCGTTCTACCCGTTCTATCCACAACACACCCAACTCCCAAGACAAGAGAGAGAGAGAGGACAAAAGACCCCTTTTATTGTATGTCATTTCCTTATTTATAGATATTCCCAAAAATTCTCTTCTTCATGACATCATGCCACATGTCTCCAGAACCTCTTTATTTACTCTAATTGTCATTCCTCCTATTATGACCTCTAATCTTCCCTTTAATTCCTTCCTTATCCCCATAATCGATAGATTCCTCCGTGGGGCTTGGGCATTAGTCCCCAAGTCCCTATTATACCTCTTGGGCTTGACCTATTTTAATGACATATTGAGCCTATTAAAGGATAGTTATTTTTCATGTATCAACAATTCAACATCATTAAATTAATAAATCGCATTATAAGTATTTACTTTCTGCAAGTGGTTAATTTTGAACTCATTTTTTTTTTGAATAATTCATGCAGCCGCGGTTGCAGAGTACAAGCAGAATTAGTTTGGCACAGGATTGTTGAGTAACTTCCACCACCTAATAGTATGCACTGATGGGCATGCCATCAAAACTTTCTGTGAAATCCTGTTGAAAGTTCGAATTTCCATTTTGGTTGGTTCATATGAGGTGGGTGACTAAAACCAATCTGAAATATGGTATATTTAAATTGGGTTAGATGTGCTTGTAATAGAGGCTGAGCTAAGTCCCTTTGGGAGGCCTCTCTACAAGAAACATAATGTGTTAAAACAATTATCAGGATGCAAAACAGTAACATTGGGGAATGTGTAGTTCTGCTCCATCCAAAAATACAGATGTTGTGTAGTTTTGCTCCATCCAAAAATACAGCTGTTCTCCAGTCTAATCATATATATTAAAGATATAACCAACCGTAGTTATCCAAGGATGCTAATGGGGTACCAATTTTCTTGGGGGTGTACCAACCCCAAGGCTAATGATATTTTGTCTTATTAGCATTTTGTACACCCCCTAGTAAAACCAGTCCCCCCTATTAGCAATCTTGTAGTTATCTGTCAGGAGTTGAGTTCAATTTAGATACCTTTTTTTTTCTTTTCCCGGATTGTTTGCGAGAGTTTTGATTACTGAAAATTGCATGTTTCATAATTAATCAATGTGAGTATATCAATTCTGGACAAATCATTTTTTAACACAATAGTTATATCTAGAAGTGGAACATCAGGAGCAACCAGAAGTTATAAACTTATAACATTACCAAGAATAAATTGTAGGGGGTAGCTGCATTACAAAAGGGATGTAAATATGCGTCTAATGTTTTTTCTCATATTTTTCGCAGATGCACGGTAGAAACTTGCAAGATATGTTGTTGTACCATAGTACTGCCCAATATGTTATTTGATGTCCTACCAATGAGACTAATAAGCATCTACTGGCGTCTAAGATGAGAATACAAGGCATTTAAAAGACAAGCTGCACTAATTAAGTTAATGCTTTTAGCTTGATCTTGAACCTAATCATCTACTTAGGAACCCATTTTTGCACAACACTCTAAGGTGTAAATTATTTGGAACTCTAATTAGTAAATGTGATATTTAAGGTAGTATGGCTATGAGTGTGTGAAGTCCAAAACGAGTTGGAAACTACTTGGGGATTAATTTCTGACAAAATTGTTAGCCCTGGAATGCTGCGTGTGTAAATTATTCACACAACTCATAACCATATTACAAAAAATGCCTACATAATATTGCATGTTGTTATCACTGTAATAAAAAAGGTGGTATTTGACTATGACATCAAAGTGTCATTAGATGGACGGGATTTGACGGGGACCCTGATCCGGTGGCCGGGAATTTCCGGATCGAGCTATGACTTGGACGGCTGTGAATGATAGGCTAGGTCACGGGGAATTCCTTTTATAGCTAAATTCCGGTCCAAGAGTTTTACCATATACATATCAGCTCCCAATCACACGTTAATTGCAATTTATACTCTTGAATTTCTCATCTTGGGTTACAGGATTATGCTTCCGATTTGATCAAAACGTGTTCCTTTTTATCTCCTAATCTTCTTCAGAGTTCTTTAATGGGATATTAGCTCCGTTAGCTGCAAAACAAGTATGTGTTAGGGTTATATTGAACTCGAAGGGATTTTCTAGGCAAGTAGAGATTTCGGTAACAAAAATTGAAGCCTAGGGTTTTATCAATTGAAGGTATTTTTTATTTTTGTTTTTATTGATTTAGTTTTCCATGAGAAAGAAAAGGGCTTCGGGAGAAACATATATGCACCTGAATCCAAATCAAGGTTTCGTTGATCCTTACACTTTCTTGATTTGTTTTTATGGTTTTTTTTTTTTTTTAAATAACAGTTTGATTATGAAGAATTTATCTCATTGAAGCGAAATCCGAAGAATCCCTGATGACTTCAAGGGGTTTCCTTTTTGAGGTAAGTTTTGTAGAACTTATATGCTCTGATTTTATTTTGGTGGGATGATTTCAAAAAAATTCTTAATTAAGATCCTGAATTTTCTATCTTGGTGGAGAAGAAGATGTATTTAGTACCGATGTGATTAACCATAATTTACCCATTCAAATTTCAATATGAGGTAACCATTCAACTGTGATAGATTTTTAAATTGTATAAATTAGGATCGACTAATATACCAAACCCTATTCTAATCTTCACTTAATACAGCTTTTCTTCTCCCTGTACTCCTTTTATCTCTTTCTATCTTACAACTTTCTGTTTTCCTGTTCACTTTTGATCTCTTACTTTCTCATCTATTCTGTGAAAATTCGTTAACATGTACTAAAACGAGAATTCTCACCAAGTATGAATTTGATATCTCTCTATGCTCTTTGCTTGTGTCCAGTATCAATAGGTCCTTATCAATTATGTAGTTATCATTACATGAATTGTGAAGCTACGGATTTTGCCATCTAGCACCTAGACCATCTTATCTAATAAATACTTGGCTTATTGCTCATTAGTGAAGTTATCATTCCAATTGCGAAGAGGTGAAGTTTACAGAAAAGTCATTTAGGGACAACATAATACCAGCTTTCGGTGGAGCTGATGTTGTAGTTGTATGGGCCTTGGTGGAATCATATTGTAGGTCACAAGAATTAAGTTGTAAATTTTGGTTTTGACAATCTATTTTGGTTTTGATGATCTATGTAGGAATTTCCAGACATGAAAATGCCTGGAAAATTACAACAAACAAATATAATTATAGCTTTACCAGAATGAATTAGGTGTATTCAGAGGCAATTAGTTATTGCTAAACTTCATAAATGTAATTTTTGTTTTCGTGGATGCTTATAGAATAAATCTCTTATGATAAATTTCTTTGTTTATTGAAGTGGTCATTTGATTAAAGCCAAAGCAAGTTAAAGGTGTGGTGTAGAGGTGCAAAGAAAGCTAAAGGTGGTGGTGTAAAGGTGCAAATCATGGTTGATGCTAGGTATACAACTACGATCTAAGTGGTTTTACGTTTAAGTATTTTCTTCATTGAATTATTTGCATTGTGGTTTTCTTGGTATCCAAATTAAATTCGACGCAACTAAAACATAGTCGTAGAAAAACAGATCATCATAAGAAACTATTAGCAAAAAGAGAGTTTGAATCTAGAGTAAATCCGATTCGCAGAGTTTCCTGATTTCACCATGTTTCCGTTAATATTTGGGTTTTCGTTAATATTAGGGTTTCCTAGATTTCCAAATCTATTAGGACGGCTTCACCTGATATCCGCTGATTAAAAGTTTAGTTAGGCAATTATATGGTTCCCTTCTATTGAAAGTTTGGTAGATAGCCTACATGCACATACTGACATATAATATTCTGACCCATCAAATATAATGCATTTTTAGTGTACTTAAATAATCAAAATAGTATTTTAGAGTATAGTTTGATGAGTGGTTTTATGTACCTATATTCATTCCCGGCTTATGTTGGATACGGCATACGACTACTAATGAATGTTTGATCAATTAGTTTCATATGGAGTTAAGATAGCCTGATGACGGCATCTAGGTAGACACTCTACTGACCATATTTACAACGTATATGAACTTGAAACGGGAGCTCACTGACTGTATTAATGTTTTTATCCATCATAGGAAACCGAGATGATGCTCAAAAGCCGATCTAACCAAAAAAAATTGGTAAAAAAACTAACAAAATGAAGGAAGTGAACTCTGTTGTTTGCTTTATTCTTTAATAGGCTTTGCATATTGTTTGTTCATTGATAATAATCTGGGACTTAAGATATTTTTACTCTTCTTATTGTTTTTAGCGTGGGAGATTTCTACTACCTGCTTTACTCTTTAAAGCTTAGGATATTTTTCGGTTTCCGACAGCCATTCTTAATTTTTTTTGAGCATTTCATCTTTGTAGCTTAAGAAGCAACTTACTGATAGTCTGAAGCCTAGGTTTCCTGTAACATTCAAATGTTTTTTTGCATGCTAGAATTTTGTGAAAGGTGCCACCCAGGTCCTGGCTTGCCCATAAATTTCAAATTCTGTTTCCAGTCAAGTGCCGAATTATTTGATGAACTCACTTATAATATTATTTATATTGTTTTGAAAGATCTCTTTGGTTGTTTTGATTGGAGTTGATCTCTTGATTTTGTGTAGGAGTTGGAGCAAAGGGCCGAATCTATAAAAAAACTGAAATGAGTATTACTTTATGTACGGGTTAAAATCAGACCTGATGTTCTATAGACTACGAAATTACTACATTTCCTATCATTAACTAATTAGCTTTTGTAGTGCAGACTTATTAGTAATTTAAAATGTGTAGCTTTTGGTGTACGCATCATTTTTAAAGCTGAGAGTTCTGATATTGTGTCATGGCTAAGTAAATAAATCCATGAACTGTAGCTGAAATTTAAATTTTGTACAAGATCAACTGCTGCTAAATAGTAGGGTCAATGTGATAAGAAGCATTTCGAACCTGTTGTACAACGGGAAGGAAACTGTTTTTCCAACATGTTTCACGATAATATGAGTTTTTTGCTTTCTTTTCTTATTTGTTTGGTTAGGCTTTTTATGGTTTCTTCTGTTCTTTCCTTTCATGTTTTTCTGATTCTAAGGGTCTGCTGATTCAATTTATACCAGTAAGATGTGTCAACCTATTGCTTTGCCACTATTCATTTATGTATGTCAGAATAAATATAATGTCACTTGGGATCAACCAAAAAAGGTGTTGTTTGAAAATAAAATAAAATATTTCCCATTGTTGTAGTCTAACGGATCATAATTCCGTTGTTCTTTTAATTGTTGATCATTTGGTTCTGCATAAACATATTAATGTCCCTTTCTCCTATTGCAAAAGCTGCAGTGGAACTAATTGTTTTGAATGCACTAGGAGAACTATTGTTCTTTACTTTTAGAAAAGCTGATTGTAACGTCATATTTATGTGTGAGGTTGTGTATCTTGACATTAATCATGTACTTCTGTTTTCTTTTTCTAATGATTTTGTTCATTATGCTTATTTCAGGTCCGTAAAGGTCTTGAGTTGGATATCAGGGCATCGGAACAATAGGGCTTGGCGAGAAGGAAATGATATATTTTAGCAATCAATACTAGAAGAATCTCCTTTCATGCCAAATGAAGAAGGTTTTGACTTTTGAAGATGTCCAGTTCAATATGGAATTAGTTCACTTTATTCAAGCACTTCTGGTGAAATCATTTATTCAGGGGAATTCTCGGCTAAGTCCTGCTATAAAATACTAGAATTTTAGCAATCAATACCAGAAGAATCTTCTTTCATGCCGAATGAAGAAGGTTTTGACTTTTGAAGATGTCCAGTTTAATATGGAAGTAGTTCACTTCATTCAAGCACTTCTGGTGAAATCCTTTATTCAGGAGATTTCTCGGCCAAGTCCTGCTATAAAACTCAGTGTGGTGACATCCTTTCTTTTTTGACATTATCTATAATAGCTCATATCTGATATTTTTTCTTGGAATAACTGGATGTCGTAACAACTTTTGAGGTTGTTAATGTTAATGGCTGCATTAGCTTAACGAATTTGCACGCTTGAAAATCTGAAATTTTTAAACTGTGAGAGTTTAATATTCTTGTCGGAACCTACTCAACAACTTTAATGCAGAAAGGACCACTGAATCACGTCCAGGTATTTATTCTTTTCTTATTATGGCGTATGCAGTCTTTGAATTATCTGTGGCGCAACGGTAGTGCGTCTGAGTCCATGTTAGAAGGTTACGTGTTCGATTCATGTCAGGTCCAATTGCCGATATTTAACCGTGTCTTACAAATAGTTGAAGTGTTATTTTCTGTTTTTGTTTGAGATGTGCACTGTTTAGTTTGTTATCTGGGTATGTTATATAAGTTGTTGAAGGTTCTAAGAACATTGAGATAGCAGCTAGATTGGCAATAGAGAGGTTGCCTGCTTCTTTTTCTGCAGAAACTGAAAAAGTTCAAAAAGATCTATGCAATGCCAACCATTATATTGGCTTCAGTTTCATGGTGGAGCGAGGATGCCAAACAAGCGTGATTGGTATTAATGATAGTCGTAATGGAGAAAAGGTTTCTCCAAGTAATTAAGAGACAAAATTATACCGCAGGTTCAAAATCACATTGTTTACTACATTCGGCCGTGGCCAGGTCCTTCCAACATCTTCTAATGTGAGCTCTATCCAATTTCAGTTTTATTTGTTTACCAATTTTTCATGATTATTCTTTATTGTTGATGACTTTATAATTTTTATTGAGTTGACTTTAAAGTAGATAGAAGGCTAAAAGCCAAGATCAGGTAAATTTCCATCTTCTTCTTCTTCAATAATTCCAATATTCTGTTAATTTTTCTTTTATGTTTGATGTGCTACTTACTTTTCGGGGTATGTTATGAGTTTCAGTGATATATGGTATTTTATTCTTTTGTTGCCAGCGCATTAAAGTTTTTGCATTTGTCAGTAATCATTAGATGGAAAGGAGGGTTGACAAATGATTTCGTCCAAGATTTAACTCAAAGGTTAGACTAAATATGACTGATCTCGAAATTTTGACAGTAAAGAAAGAAAATAAATTATAATAAATCCTTTATTGCAATCGTTTGTGAACTAATCTTAGGAAGATAAACTAATCAAACAGGCATTTATTTCAATAACGTGAAAAAACAAACCATAAAACACAATTATTATTGTTATTCGAAGAGGTTCAGGTTGTGCCGCAGGCTGGGGTTAGGGCCCTAGCCACTAATCATAAACACTACTAACATTAGGTTTGTGGTGACTAAGTTCCCTAATATAATTAGGTTTGCTAATCTAACTTACTTTTCTAATTAAAAATGACTAATCTTAATGTAACATACACTATTTTCCAAAAGAATTTGTCTTATTAAAAACGATATTATAACATGGATATCTAAGTACCGGTTCAATTGAGCCCGATTAACTTACATGTTGACTAAAATATTATGAGAGGTTACAGATCGGTGGACCAAACAACATAAAAAAATCGATAGAGGTTGAGCCCCGACCATAGGCTGCAATGATTGGAACGGTATATACAAAGAGAAGTACAATATCACGTTATCCCAGTATTATCCGATTGAGTTTTCTGAGGCTACAAATGATTAGGTTAAAGTTTATTACAATAGGATCATATGTATAAAATAAAAGAGAAGACAAAATACGAGCTGACAAAGTTTAGACAATATAAAAACTTAGACAAAGATCGGAATGGCATCACGTTTAGCGTAGAATCTGATGACACTGACGAAATCAACAATGCAGGAAAAAAATTCTACAACTTATCAAAAAAATCGTTTAGACCTCCAAATATTTAACACTCAATAACAAGCATAAGAACCACAAGATGGCATCAAAAATAGGATGTATAAACCAACATAATAAACAAGGTTTACCGCTACATATAATCGGAAAATAACTGAGTTTTCGTATGACAACAATTAGAGTGTGAGAACGATAGAAAAATAAATTAATATCTCCACAACAAGATAGTTCAAACTTCGGATCAAAACAATTCAATAGATGAAGAACAAAGTGTTATCAATCAGCAATCTTACGACATAACAGAAAAGAAACTTTACACACGATGCCCTCATATCCTTAATAAAAAATCAATGGATTCTAATGACATATATGAGTTAGAACAATATATACAGAGAAAACAGTATAAGTACAATATCATGTTATCACAGTAAAAGATTTGATTAAAGTTTATTACAATAGGATCATATGTATAAATGAAAAGAGAAGACAAAAATACGAGCTGACAAAGATTAGACAATATAAAAAGTTAGACAAAGATTGGAATGACATCACTTTTGGCATAGAATCTGATGACACTGACGAAATCTACAATGCAGGAAAAAAATTCTACAACTCATCAAAAAAATCGTTTAGACGTCCAAATATTCAACACTCAATAACAAACATAAGAATCACAAGATGGCATCAAAAATAGGATGTATAAACCAACATAATAACAAGGTTTACCGCTATATAAACCCGGAAAATAACTAAGTTTTCGTATGACAACAATTAGAGTTTGAGAACAATAGAAAGATAAATTTATATCTCCACAACAAGATAGTTCAAACTTTGGATCAAAACAGTTCAATAGATGAAGAACAAAGTGTTATCAATCAACAATATTAGGTACGCACAACAGAAAAGAAACCTTACACATGACGCCCTCGTATCCTTAATAGAAAATTAATGGATTCTAACGACATATATGAGTTGGAACGGTATATACAGATAGAAGAATATAAGTACAATATCATGTTGTCACATTATTATTCGATTGAGTTTTATGAGCCTACAAAAGATTTGATTAAAATTTATTACAATAGGATCATATGTATAAATGAAAAGAGAAGACAAAAATACGAGCTGACAAAGATCGGACAATATAAAAAGTTAAACAAAGATTGAAATGGCATCATGTTTAGCGTAGAATCTGATGACACTGACGAAATCAACAATGCAGGACAAAAATTCTACAACTCATCAAAAAAATCATTTAGACCGACAAATATTCAACACTCAATAACAAGCATAAGAATCACAAGGTGGCATCAAAAATAAAATGGATAAACCAACATAATAACAAGGTTTACCGCTACATAAAACCGAAAAATAACTGAGTTTTCGTATGACAACAATTAGAGTTTGATAACGATAGAAAGACAAATTTATCTCTCCACAAAAAGATAGTTCAAACTTCAAAACAGTTCAATAGATGAATAATAGAGTATTATTAATCAAGCAATGTTAGGTACGACACAACCGGAAAAAAATCTTACACATGATGCCCTCATATCCTTAATAGAAAATTAATGGATTCTAATGACATATACAGATAAAGCAGTGTCAGTACAATATCACATTATCACAGTATTATCCGATTGAGTTTTATGAGTCTAAAAAATATTTGATTAAAGTTTATTACGATAGGATCATATGTATAAATGAAAAGAGAAGACAAAAATACGAGCTGACAAAGTTTAGACAAAATAAAAAATTAGACAAAGATTGGAATGACATCACGTGTAGCGTAGATTTTGATGACATTGACGAAATCAACAATGCAGGAAAAAACTTCTACAACTCATCAAAAAAATCGTTTAAACCTCTAAAAATCCAACACTCAATAACAAGCATAAGAATCACAAGATGGCATCAAAAATAGGATGTATAAACCAACATAATAACAAGGTTTACCGCTATATAAACCCGGAAAATAACTGAGTTTTCGTATGATAACAGTTAGAGTTTGAGAACAATATAAAGATAAATGGGCTTTTTGATAAAGTACTGCACTTCACTTTACACTAAAAAAACTGCCCCCTATTTTTAGAAATTTGTTAAAGTACCCCGTTTTATTCAAAAGGCAAATTCCATCCAGTTAAGTGCTAGGTGGAAGTTATCTTTCCAATTAAAGGTCCTATTTACCCCTAGACTACATCTCCTTGGAGGGGAGGTTAAATTATCCGACGATACTGAAATCGGTGTAACGATCCTGAACCGGGCTCGACGAACCTGAAAGCGTTGTCACGATCCTGAACCGGGCTCAACGAACCTAAAAAAATGTCGTAGAAGGTCGATTTTATTACAACCAAAAACCCAAAAACACTTGAAATGATGAACCCTTTTTTGGGGAATGATGTAACGAACCTGAAAGCGGTGTAACGATCCTGAACCGGACTCGACGAACCTGAAAAATGATGTATAAAATCAATGTGGCAATAAGAAAAGGGCAAATATGTAAAGTAAATTAGTCTTAACTAACACTAGATGGAAACGTGAGGGTACTTTAAAAAATTGTGAAAAAAGGGGGCAGTTTTTTAGTGGGTATATTTGTACGAGGGGTACTTTATCAAAATTCCCAAGATAAATTTATATTCCCACAACATGATATTTCAAACTTCGGATCAAAACATTCAATAGATGAAGAACAGAGTGTTATCAATCAAGCAATGTTTGGTACGGCACAACAGAAAAGAAACCTTACACACGATACTCTCACATCCTTAATAGAAAATCAATGGATTCTAATGACATATATGAGTTAGAACGGTATATACAGAGAGAACAGTGTATGTAAAATATCATGTTATCACAGTATTATTCGATTGAGTTCTATGAGTCCACAAAAGATTTGATGAAAGTTTATTACGATAGGATCATATGTATAATTGAAAAGAGAAGACAAAAATACGAGATGAAAAAGTTTAGACAATATAAAAAATTAGACAAAAATTGGAACGACATCACATTTAGCGTAGAATTTGATGACACTGAAGAAATCAACAGTGTTCAGAAAAAATCTTCTACAACTCATCAAAAGAATCGTTTAGACCTCAAAATATTCAACACTCACTAAAAAGCATAAGAATCACAAGACAGGCATCAAAAATAGGATGTATAAACCAACATATAACAAGGTTTACTGCTACATAAACCTGGAAAACAACTGAGTTTTCCAATGACAACAGTTAGAGTTTGAGAACAATAGAAAGATAAATTTATATCTCCGCAATAACATAGTTCAAACTTCAGATCAAAACAGTTCAATAGATGAAGAACAAAGTGTTATCAATCAAGCAATGTCAGGTACGACACAACACAAAAGAAAGCTTACACATGACGCCCTCATATCCTTAATAGAAAACCAACGGATTTTAATGACATATATGAGTTGGAACGGTATATACAAAGAGAACTGTATAAGTACAATATCACGCTATCCCAGTATTATCTGATTGAGTTTTATGAGTCTACAAAAGATTTGATTAAAGTTTATTACAATAGGATCATATGTATAAAAAAAAAAAGACAAAAATACGAGCTGACAAAGTTTAGACAATATAAAAAGTTATACAAAGATTGGAAAGGCATCATGTTTAGCGTATAATCTGATGACACTGAAGAAATCAACAACGCATGAAAAAAATCTACAACTCATCAAAAAAATCGTTTAGACCTCCAAATATTTAACACTCAATAACAAGCATAAGAATCACAACATGGCATCAAAATAGGATGTATAAACCAACATAATAACAAGGTTTACCGCTACATAAAACCGGAATGTAACTGAGTTTTCGTATGGCAACAATTAGAGTTTGAGAACAATAAAAAGATAAATTTATATATCCACAACAAGATAGTTCAAACTTCAGATCAAAACAGTTCAATAGATGAAGAACAGAGTGTTATCAATCAAGCAATTTTAGGTATGGCACAACAGAAAAGAAACCTAACACATGACGCCCTCATATCCTTAATAGAAAATTAATAGATTCTAATGACATATATGAGTTGGAACGGTATATACAGAGAGAACAGTATTATTCGATTGAGTTTTATGAGTCTAAAAAATATTTGATTAAAGTTTTATTACGATGAGATTATATGTAATAAATGAAAAGAGAAGACAAAAATACGAGCTGACAAAGTTTAGACAATATAAAAAGTTGAACAAAGATTGGAATGGCACCACGTTTAGCGTAGAATCTGATGACACTGACGAAATCAACAATGCAGGAAAAAAATTCTACAACTCATCAAAAAAATCGTTTAAACCTCCAAATATTTAACACTCAATAACAAGCATAAGAATCACAAGATGGCATCAAAAATAGGATGTATAAACCAACATAATAACAAGGTTTACCGCTACATAAACCCGGAATATAACTGAGTTTCTTATGGAAACAATTAGAGTTTGAGAACAATAGAAATATAAATTTATATCTCCACAACAAGATAGTTCAAACTTCGGATCAAAACAGGTCAATAGATGAAGAACAAAGTTTTATAAATCAAGCAATGTTAGGTACAACACAACTGAAAAGAAACCTTACACACGATGCCTTCATATCTTAATAGAAAATCAATGGATTCTAATGACATATATGAGTTGGAACGGTATGTATTATCCGATTGAATTTTATGAGTCTAAAAAATATTTGATCAAAGTTTATTACGATAGGATCATATGTATAAATGAAAAGAGAAGACAAAAATACGAGCTGACAAACATTAGACAATATAAAAAGTTAGACAAAGATTGGAATGGCATCACTTTTGGCGTAGAATTGATGACACTGACGAAATCTACAATGTAGGAAAAAAATTCTACAACTCATCAAAAAAATTGTTTAGGCCTCCAAATATTCAACACTCAATAACAAGCATGATAATCACAAGATGACATCAAAAATAGGATGTATAAACCAACATAATAACAAGGTTTACCGCCACATAAAGCCATTCATTTATGTCGGCTCCTTAGTCGCATATCATCTAATGGGACTAGAGTTTGAGTTTAAGAGGTTGAGGAATTCTTTATTGATCAAAATCCGGGATTAAATGACTCTACTAGGAAACTAGAGGGAAAATAACTGAGTTTTCGTATGACAACAGTTAGAGTTTGAGAACAATAGAAAGATAAATTTATTTCTTCAGAAGAAGATAGTTCAAACTTCGGATCAAAACTATTCAATTGATGAAGAACAAAGTGTTACCAGTCAAGCAATGTTAGGTACCATACAATGGAAAAAAAAACCTTACACACAACGCCCTAATATCCTTAATAGAAAATAAATGGATTCTAATGACACATATGAGTTGGAACGACATATACAGAAAGAACTGTATAAGTACAATATCATGTTATCACAGTATTGTCCGATTGAGTTTTATGATTCTACAAAAGATTTGATTAAAGTTTATTACAATAGGATCATATGTATAAATGAAAAGAGAAGACTAAAATACGAGCAGACAAAGTTTAGACAATATAAAAAGTTAAAAAAAGCTTCGAATGGCATCACGTTTAGCATAGAATCTGATGACAGTGACGAAATCAACAACGCAGGAAAAAAGTTCTACAACTCACCAAAAAAATTGTCAAGATAGTTCAAACTTAGGATCAAAACAGTTCAATAGATAAAGAACAGAGTGTTATCAATCAAGTAATGTTCGGTTCGGCACAACAGAAAAGAAACCTTACACACGACGCCATCATATCTTTAATAGAAAATCAATGGATTCTAATGACATATATGAGTTGGAACGGTATATACAGAGTGAACAGTATAAGTACAATATCACGTTATCACAATATTATCCAATTGAGTTTAATGAGTCTAAAAAAGGTTTGATTAAAGTTTATTACAATAGGATCATATGTTTAAATGAAAGGAGAAGACAAAAATACGAGCTCACAAAGTTTGGACAATATAAAAAATTAGACAAAGATTGGAATGACATCACGTTTAGCGTAGAATTTTATGACACTGACGAAATCAACAATGCAGGAAAAAAATTCTACAACTCATCAAAAAATAGTATAGACCTCCAAATATTCAACAATCAATAACAAGCATAAGAATCACATGATGGCATCGAAAATAGGATGTATAAACTAACATATAATAAGGTTTACCGCTACATTAACCTGGAAAATAACTGAGTTTTCGTATGACAACAGTTAGAGTTTGAGAACAATGGAATGATAAATTTATTTCTCCACAAAAAGATAGTTCAAACTTCAGATCCAAACCGTTCAATAGCTGAAGAACATAATGTTATCAATCAAGCAACGTTAGGTACGACACAACAGAAAAGAAACCATACACACAATGCCCTCATATCCGTAATAGAAAATCAATGGATTCTAATGACATATATGAGTTGGAACGGTATATACAGAGAGAATAGTATCAGTACAATATCACGTTATCACAGTATTCTCCGATTGAGTTTTATGAGTCTAAAAAAGATTTGATTAAAGTTTATTACAATAGGATCATATATATAAATGAAAAGTGCAACCAAAAATACGAGATGACAAAATTTAGACAATATAAAAAATTAGACAAAGATTGGAGTGGCATCACGTTTAGCGTAGAATTTGATGACACTGACGAAATCAACAATGCGGAAAAAAAATTATACAACTCATTTATTGTCACGTGACAGTAAAATGCTTGAGCTTATTTACCGAGGAAAACTTTCAGAAAAATTTCAAAGACTTATGAGTGGATGGATGCAAACGAACTACAGAGACATCTTTGCAACATTAAAAAGATAGACAATTTTTTTTTCCAGATATTGTTTGAATAAAATACTACAAGAAATAGACGGATAAATGATTCCATTCCTAAGAATTTTTGTCAGGTATTTTCCCGCTTAGTTTTCGAGGTCTGTACCAAGCGGTTAATATAATTCATTGGTTTTGTCTTGCAGGAGTTATGTTGCATTAGCGTGTTATTCAACATTATGTTAATGGTTGCAGTTTTCACTTCTTTCTAGAAAGTGACAGTCTGATTGTGGTGATATCAGGTTTGCTAGCAGATAAATGTAAGCGGGGAATATAAGACAAGATCAAGAGCTAATATTATACTTATGCCAACCATATGTCTTTAAGCCCATCATTGTCAGTGGATTAATAGAGTGTAGGATTACATTCTGATCGCAGGTTATGAGCTTTAGGACATATAGGTCTCCATGAGTCTGCCATTTGCGCATGAACTACTTCCTGGGATACTCGGAGTGCAGTCTTCTAATAAACTTTGACTTATGTGGTTAAATAAGAGTAGATCTTTAGTACCTTGGTGTTGTCTTTGAGATAGAATCGGATTAGTAGATTGGGACTCATTCAGATCTATGTATGGTCGCTCTCGCGGCAATGTTTTTTGTTTTTATTTTTGTTTTTGTCTATTTTTGCATCACTTAAGATAATGTATTGAGGTTATCATGAAAATTGCTGCAAGAAGGTTTTCGAAGTTGTCTCTGCTAATTTTGTTGACAGATGTAAAAGACTTGAACATAACTATGTACTAGATGTACCTGGTAATTAATGTCTTCTTTTTCTTTAAGTTTACATGTAAATGTAGGGAGGATCTACTTACACTTTTATTATCACACTATCTCACACTTTGGACGTCGTGTAGTTTAATAAAACTTAAATGGTAGGGGATTTGAAGTTAATATTTTGGTGATATGCCCTTCTTAGAGAGCTCCATATACCTACCAAAAATGAATGCACTCCGGAATACCAAATCACACTATCTACCAATTATAATTTCGACCGATGGTGGTGTTATACGTCTCAGAATATGCTAATTTTATTCTCCCAAAATATTAGTTTCCATAAAAATGACGTACATAGTGTGAAAATTGCCATGTGAGTGCATCCGACAATCCTAAAACCGACAATTCTCTAATGGCTTTTCAAATTTGGTATAATCATGAGTTCATTTTTGTACTAAATGTTAGTTGATATTACCATCATCCTTCTCCTTCGGGTTATTGGAATGCCGTAAAGCTTGCCCTTTCAAATTTGGGATACAAGGACTGATGGGATACAAGTACAGAGAATAATAGGAATTTGCCTTTCCAAATTTGGGTGTTTGCGTAAATATTCAACAGTAGATGCGTACAAGTTCCATGAGTTTCTTTCTAGATCTCTTTCGATTTCCATTTTTTTGATTTGGATTTGAAAGTCAGATAAATTATACGTATCTCCCATGAACTCTGTTTTAAAATTTGTACAACGCCGTAATATGGACC
This sequence comes from Papaver somniferum, assembly GCF_003573695.1. Classification (NCBI taxonomy): domain Eukaryota; kingdom Viridiplantae; phylum Streptophyta; class Magnoliopsida; order Ranunculales; family Papaveraceae; genus Papaver; species Papaver somniferum. The sequence continues at coordinate 43,982,253 of NC_039362.1, read as the reverse complement.
CACGAGTATTTACGACGTCATTTGGGTACTTCTTATTGTTTAATCCAAACGCCATGGGACCCAGTAGAAAATTTACGCGAGGGGTGAATTTATTGTTGTTTAATGGATGTCTAAGCAGAAGAAAATTATCCTGCTTAGACTACACACAAAATATTTTGTAATAGTTTGACTACACACAAAATATTCAATTGTGATTATCCTTTTGTAATACGTTTAAGCCGTATGTGAATGATTTTCTTATCGTTTTTATGGGTTGTTAATTATCATTCGGATATCAAAGCTCCATTACCCCTTCACGGTTTCGCCTAAAATTAAAAAAAAAGTCTTATCGAATTATTCAGATCTAAGGTATGGTGATCTCTAATTGAATTGCCGACCAAGCTTCGGTTTTAAATTTGTTTTCAGGCTAGAAATTATCACACCCTCTTTGTTTTTAGATTTTTGTAACTATAAATTTATATGAAAACAGAGTAAACCTAAATTATGTAAACTGACGCTAACATGGGAGGTTGAGCCGGGGCCGTAAGGCCCGGTGATACCTAGTTTATCCATATGAACATAATTGTAATTGTAATAGAAGGGAGTCTTTTTCCAAAAATACCTAATATATACTCCCTCCGTTTCTGGAAAAGTGTTACTTTCATTTTTCAAGAAACGGAGGTAGTATTATTAAAACCTCTACATGTAGTTTATGACACATATCGCTGTACCAGTATAAAGCACGGGCGCACAATTGATTTTATTAGGCCGCCGAAGCGAAGCGAGGAATACCACTATATATGGTGACTTTGTGTCAATGTGAAGCATGTTTTTTTTTCAATTAATTGGATTTGGTGTCCATGGTTAGTCTGTTTCACCGGACAAAATTGTCCTTCCTTTTAGTCCAATTACTATAACTCCTTATGTATCCTATTTCTTAAGAATATAATTGACAACCAAACTTTAATATAACATATTTAAAAATCCGTGTCTTGGAATTTTATAAATTTTATCTCCTTGGAATGGTTTTAGAAAAATCTATGCAATGAGTACAAACACCAATATCAAATTTAGAGTTTTTACGAAAAAATCAGAAGTGTTTATCATTTTAGGCACAATTTTCAAAATTAAATGTATATCTATTATGCAAACCACCACAAAGGATACATAATACTTTATGTAGTCATGATAAGTGCTAAAAAGTGCATATTTCTATATATTTTTCTTGGCATTTAACTCATCTTCTGTGCATTAATTCTACATTTTATCCCATATTCTGTATTTTCATTGTTTTCAAGAATAAATATTTTTATTAATTAATTTTGTATTTTTAGGTACTAAATAAAACTTGGATGAATTGTTGAGAGAAAAGAGCAAAGAAACGGTCAAGACTTCCGCAGGAAGGCAGCAAAGAATGATGTTTGCAAGAGCCGGATAAACTAGAAGTGGGCTTGAAGAGGAAGAATTGTTCTTAAAGAAGATATGGGCTTGGCATACCCAAGGCCCAAAACCCTTACCCAAATCCATTTCCAATATCCATACCCATTTCCATGAGAACCGTCAGATAGGATCCATCACATCATCCTACGGTCGCCTCATCATCGTGCATCAAACTCTGAAGTTCCTGTCAAACATCACAGCACCTAACTCTAATCTGAGCCGTCAGTTTTGATGTATCACAAATCTAACGGTCGCTCCAAGCATGTTTCCCTCGTGCCGTTCGATTCAATCCAGATGTGATAATCCAACACTCATCCTCGCTGTTCATCAAACCCTTCTGATCCGCCCAACACCATAGCACCTAAACCTATTTCACCCAAAACAGAACCTAATCCCTAATTCCCATCGACTTCTTCTCCTTCTTATCTCCCTATCCTCTTCAACTGCTCTCTGCAGAGAGCTCCATCATCACCACCACTCCCTGTCGCCACCAAATCATCTTACAAACGCAACCCATCTTTACCACCAACTATCCATGATATATGTCAACTAATTTCAGCAGCGTCACATCTCATCAGTGACGTGTGAGTTGAAGAAATTGGTTGGAAGATATCAATGATGGAAGAGATAAAAGCTAGGGCATGGAGATGGACAAGGAGAGGCAGACGAAACATGGGTCGAAGAGCAATTGTCCCATCTAATTAGGTAAATTCGAAACCCTAGTTTACTGTTGAATTTGGGGAAGAACACAAAACCCTAATTTTGTAAATTAGGTATTTTGGGGAAAGTACTTGTAACTATAAATATGGGTTGTGGGTGTTGTGTTGAGGGTATGCCTGGACTAGCCAGAGCACCACCAAGAGGCCTGGAATATCCAGGACCTCAGCTGTTAATTTTGTTTTCAATATCAGTTCATTTTAAATTTCAGTTGTTCAATTCATCATGTTCTAGTTTAATTGCTAAGGGGGAGATGAAATCATGATGCTTCTGCTAATTCAATCCAAGCTAGATATTGTGCTTGTTGTGCTGAAATGTTTAGAATAGTCTTAATCAAAGAACATCCTTTAGGTTGTTAAAACACCTAAGTGGCTTCTCTGCGGGTAGTTGCAGTGTGAGAGACCCAACTATCACAAGGTTTAGAATTATCTTAGTGCCTTTAGCCTCCTTTCTAACCCAACCCTTTGATGAGCAGCAGGCATAGAACCTCCACTGCCATCTAGTTAGTCACAAAGCCTAGAAGCTGACTGATAACTAACAAGGGAGAAGAGCAGTATTGAACTGAGATTGCCTTAGCATAGGTAAAATGGTGGATTTGAAGCCTTAGTACCCTGTTACCTTGCTTTACTTTCTGTCACTAATTCAGTTACACCAAAACAGCTCAGTTGTGTTTTAACACAACACAAAAATCTTTTTTTTGTCAGAAATCTCTAGGAAAACAACAATAGCTCCCTCCAAGTCCCTGTGGACAAACCCCTGCTTATTCACTTTCTACTTTAGATCCTGTGCACTTGCAGGTGTAAATATAACCATAGTTTTAGGTTTAATTCCTTAGCTACCAAGTTTTTGGCGCCGCTGCCGGGGACTCGGTAGCGGTGCTGTTGCTGTTTGCTCTTTATCTTTGCTCTTATTTTCTGCATTTTACTGCATACTTTTCATTGTCACTGCATATTTGCACTTTCATTGCATATCTTGCACATAACCTCATTCTTGCATCTTCATCTGTCACTCTTGCTGTCACTCTTACAAGTTATTTCCTCATTTACTGCCTGTTTCATCATTGCAGTTCATTTTTAGCTGTAAGTGCATTCAGCTGTTGCATTTAGCATATTGTGCATTTAGCATATTTTGCATTGCAGTTCATTTCATAACTTCATAGCTGCAACATATTTTGCATTTAGCATATCTTTCTATCATTACATTCTGTTTTAGGTACATCATCTTGCACATCTACATTCTTTCAGTTCTTTTTGTTTACTTTCATTTTCCTGTCACTACATTCTTGCATTCTTGCACTGCATCCTAGTATTTTACATTTGCATCTTGTTTAGGTTAAGTTACCTGCATCTTTAGTGCACCTTAAGTTATTACTGCATCATTCTTGCATTTTCTTGCACACTTTGCTTATTACATCATCTTGCATTTTCCTGCATTGCAGCTTTGCTGCTGCTGTTGATACTTTAGTACTGTGGTGCTGAGAAGCTGCTGGTGCTGAGGACTTGCAGCTGTGCGACCTGTTGGAACTTTGGAGATGTTGGTGCTGGAGCTGTAACTGTTGAAGCTGCTGCTGGGATGGGCTGGTGTTGTTGGAGTAGAAGTGACCCAACTGGGCCTCTCCAACAAAAGTTTAGGAAGATCCCAAGCCCAACTGGGCTTTTGCAACTTAAGAAAAGGGATAAAAGCCCAACTGGGCTTCCCTCCAAAAAGGTAAGCTTAAACCCAAACCCAAATTTTTTGGGGCTTGTAATTTTTTTGGTTTGTATTGTTATTCTCTTTTGGGCTTGTAATTGTAATTATCTTTTTGGGCATGTAATAATTATTTTAATTTTATTTCTTTTATTTATTTGGGATTGTAATAATTTTAGTTTTATTTTTTTTTTGTGGGTTTGTAATAATTAGTTTTATTTTTATTTCTTTCTTTATTTGGGCTTGTAATTTAGTTGTTTGTTAGGCTTGTAGTTTCTTTTAAACTAAAATTGGGGCTTCAAAACACAAAAAAAAAAAAAAAAATTGCTCCTATTTTCGAAAACCAAATTTTCCCATAAAAAAACCAAATTTTTGAAAACCCTTTAAAACCAAATAGTGGGCTTTGTGTCTTTTCAATATGGGCCAACCTAATGCTCTCCATGAATACATGTATCCCACAATAAAAATTCCATTATCATGTATTGTCTTACCTCAAACCAATAACCCTTTTTAAAATAAATGCAAGCATGATACAAATACTTCCTTTATTTCGAGGGTTCGATTCTGAGAACCCCTATACTCATGTAAGAGAGTTTGAACAAATTTGTCGGAATATGCAACCTGATCATATGTCCGAAGACTCTCTGAAATTGCGTTTGTTTACATTTTCTCTAAAGGAAAGGGCCAAAACATGGTTTTACGGTTTGAGACCACAATCAATCAACACTTGGGACCAACTCACGGATCTATTTTTTAAAAAATTCTTTCCACATCATAGGACCATCACTATTCGTCAACGTATCAATTGTTTTGTCCAATTGGATGAGGAAACTGTTTTTGACTATTTTGAACGTTTTAATGATTTGTTGAGCGAATGTCCACACCATGGATTTGAGAAGTGGAGACTTGTCGCTATCCTCTACGAGGGACTAGACTTTAAATCTCGAGCCATGGTTGAGTGTATGTGTAATGGTGAATTTCTTGATAAAACTGTGGATGATGCATGGAAATTTTTAGCTGAGATTGCGGAGAAAACCCGTCAATGGGAATCCATTAGGGAAACTGAGACACTATCACATGATATAGGTGGTAATGAATTGAACTTTGAAAATAGCATGTCTAGTCCTTCTCATGTGTATGATATTGAATATGAACCTAATCTAGAGGAACATGAGTTGACTAATGACACCACAACTGCTAATAGGGACAAGTATGCATATTACTATGATGATGATAATGATAATGTTATGTTAGAAGAACATGTCTATGCTGAAAATGTTGTGGAACCTTTGGTTTCAAATACAATAGGCTTTTCTGCCCGACCTTCATGAATGATATTTCTTCTAATATTCCATATGCATGTGATGTTGATACTGATTTAGATATTGTGCAATTATCCTGTGAAGATGACTTAGGTAAATCTTCTGTTGACACTAATGATCCTATGCATGAAAACATAGTTGATGTGTCCTGATTCCATACTTAAGCCACAATATATTGCTTCTGTTGATGATAATTTGAATATATCGGATAACCATGATTCTGAATTAGGACTTGTGCAAATTTTTTGTGATGAGCATGCTACACATCTTGAGTGTGACTTAGATAATGCTGATGTGACTGATAATATTGATACTCTTGATCTCATGCATGTGAGACACTTAGATGTCACTTTCTTGCCTAAGTCACAATCTGATAGCCTTGCACCCTACCTAGATTTGGTTTGTAACAATATTGTCAAACCAATTTTCATGAGAATACCTAATCTAGGCCTGGAACTGTGTGCCTCTCAAGTCCTCTTGGACTATTTTGCATCAAATACAATACTTTCGAGGAGCCACAGTTAGGATATGCATGTTTGCCCGTCCCTAGCAAAGTTCACTTTGAGTTAGACCTTGTACATGATGAACCCCAAAACTGCGAGATTTTGTTTCCAAAATTTTATCGTTGAAAAATCCAGGTTTGGGGGTAGCTCATTTTGTTTCACAGCTTCACTTGCATGCCTATCATATTATTATTGTGTGAAGCTGTTGAAATGTCTACATTTCGTCTTTTGGGTTGATCCTCAACTCTTTAGACTGTATGTATATAGTGAATTGTTTGTATATAATCCGGTAGGTAATGTTTAGTGGAATCATATTTTTGTATATTTGTGTTAACCCAATGTGAATTCAGTTGAGTTACTGTTGGGTTTTGCCCTGAATAACGGAGTTCTAATATTACTTTCGCCGAAATCGGGTATTCTCTTTCCTTTTTCTCTACTCAACATGATCCTCTTCATATGTTGTATTATAATTTTGTTCATATTTTGAAACATTGAGGACAATGTTTAGTTTAGGTTTGGGGGTGAAAAGTAGATACTTTGATAATATGCCATAATTGAAAACAAGAACTCCTTCTTTTTGAAAAAATTAAAAATTCCAAAAAAAAAAAAAGAATTGAAAAAAAAAAAAAAATCATAAAAATGGAGCTCATTTACCTTGAAATGTTGACTCTTGTGCAAATATGTAAATTTTAGGAGTCTTAGTCTAGATATTTAGGCACCCTGATTCTAGCACAATTCACATGTGATAAGAAACTTGCACGCGCACGATCTACCAATACATGTATAGCCTCGATCTTCAAGGTGTTTGATAGGAAGTTAGATTGCTAATCACTTTAGAATACTGAATGAGACTTGACTAGCTTGTTCTTTGGTTGGCTGGGATAGAAGTTGGAGGATACGTTAAGAAAAGCAACCATAGAATTTGACCGGATGCATTCGATAAGGGCCACCTCTTGCTAAGAGTCATGTAATTATGTTTTTATTTTTGTTCATGTATCAAAAGTGTCACTATGTTGTAAAGATCAAAGTTATTTCTTCAAAAAAAAAAAAAATCAGAAAAATCAGAAAAATTCAGAAAAATCAAAAAAATATCAGAAAAAAATAAAAAAAAATCAAGTATTTATTTATTCCATGTTTTGTCATGTTAAAGACAATAGTTCTCTCTTGTTCCAAAAATAAAAGAGAGTAATCAATGTAAATAAGAGTCATGTAAAGAGTCATCTTTTTGTTGTAAATAGTCTTGTAATAAGCAAGGAGGGTGCAGCCATCGATGTATAACGCGGGTAAACTGAAATATCACCAACTCATTGGGTGAACATTCACAATTCTCGTAAAGCCGGACAGCTAGCTTGGCTTAGAATTCGGTTCTTAGCCTAAAAACTATCTCTTGGTGATTAGTAGTCATAACTTCAGATCTTTCTTTACACATGTGTAGATACACTTTACACTCTTATCACATGTCTTTATTTGTTATCAGTGCTAGGATTGTGCCTTTGATAGCTAGATTGACATCTCCATTTTGCTGTGAGCTTAAACTGACTTGCACATGTCACATTTGATGGAATCTGAGATTATATTTTGACCTAGAACTTTGTAGGTACGTTCTAAGCAAACCTTCACGAGACTTCACTCGTCCACTAGGGACACTTAGTGGTTTAAAAGGCTTAGTGCATATGCTAAATGCATTCGAGAGACCAGCGACAGTGGTATAGGTAGGATTTCCTTAGTTTTGTTTTACTTGAGGACAAGTAAAATTCAGGTTTGGGGGTATTTGATGAGTGCTAAAAAGTGCATATTTCTATATATTTTTCTTGGCATTTAACTCATCTTCTGTGCATTAATTCTACATTTTATCCCATATTCTGTATTTTCATTGTTTTCAAGAATAAATATTTTTATTAATTAATTTTGTATTTTTAGGTACTAAATAAAACTTGGATGAATTGTTGAGAGAAAAGAGCAAAGAAACGGTCAAGACTTCCGCAGGAAGGCAGCAAAGAATGATGTTTGCAAGAGCCGGATAAACTAGAAGTGGGCTTGAAGAGGAAGAATTGTTCTTAAAGAAGATATGGGCTTGGCATACCCAAGGCCCAAAACCCTTACCCAAATCCATTTCCAATATCCATACCCATTTCCATGAGAACCGTCAGATAGGATCCATCACATCATCCTACGGTCGCCTCATCATCGTGCATCAAACTCTGAAGTTCCTGTCAAACATCACAGCACCTAACTCTAATATGAGCCGTCAGTTTTGATGTATCACAAATCTAACGGTCGCTCCAAGCATGTTTCCCTCGTGCCGTTCGATTCAATCCAGATGTGATAATCCAACACTCATCCTCGCTGTTCATCAAACCCTTCTGATCCACCCAACACCATAGCACCTAAACCTATTTCACCCAAAACAGAACCTAATCCCTAATTCCCATCGAATTCTTCTCATTCTTCTCTCCCTATCCTCTTCAAATGCTCTCTGCAGAGAGCTCCATCATCACCACCACTCCCTGTCGCCACCAAATCATCTTACAAACGCAACCCATCTTTACCACCAACTATCCATGATATATGTCAACTAATTTCAGCAGCGTCACATCTCATCAGTGACGTGTGAGTTGAAGAAATTGGTTGGAAGATATCAATGATGGAAGAGATAAAAGCTAGGGCATGGAGATGGACAAGGAGAGGCAGACGAAACATGGGTCGAAGAGCAATTGTCCCATCAAATTAGGTAAATTCGAAACCCTAGTTTACTGTTGAATTTGGGGATGAACACAAAACCCTAATTTTGTAAATTAGGTATTTTGGGGAAAATACTTGTAACTATAAATATGGGTTGTGGGTGTTGTGTTGAGGGTATGCCTGGACTAGCCAGAGCACCACCAAGAGGCCTGGAATAGCCAGGACCTCAGCTGTTAATTTTGTTTTCAATATCAGTTCATTTTAAATTTCAGTTGTTCAATTCATCATGTTCTAGTTTAATTGCTAAGGGGGAGATGAAATCATGATGCTTCTGCTAATTCAATCCAAGCTAGATATTGTGCTTGTTGTGCTGAAATGTTTAGGATAGTCTTAATCAAAGAACATCCTTTAGGTTGTTAAAACACCTAAGTGGCTTCTCTGCGGGAAGTTGCAGTGTGAGAGCCCCAACTATCACAAGGTTTAGAATTATCTTAGTGCCTTTAGCCTCCTTTCTAACCCAACCCTTTGATGAGCAGCAGGCATAGAACCTCCACTGCCATCTAGTTAGTCACAAAGCCTAGAAGCTGACTGATAACTAACAAGGGACAAGAGCAGTATTGAACTGAGATTGCCTTAGCATAGGTAAAATGGTGGATTTGAAGCCTTAGTACCCTGTTACCTTGCTTTACTTTCTGTCACTAATTCAGTTACACCAAAACAGCTCATTTGTGTTTTAACACAACACAAAAATCTTTTTTTTGTCAGAAATCTCTAGGAAAACAACAATAGCTCCCTCCAAGTCCCTGTGGACAAACCCCTGCTTATTCACTTTCTACTTTAGATCCTGTGCACTTGCATGTGTAAATATAACCATAGTTTTAGGTTTAATTCCTTAGCTATCAAGTCACTAGATCTTTACCCGTGCCGTAACGGCACGGGCCTCGGCATTAGTTAATTTTGATTATTGTGTCCCGAAAACTTATCAACTCCTTCTGATGCCAACACCCACTGTATTGGTCCCAAAATTGTATTGAGTTTGTATTTTAAATATGTTATTAGCCCTTATATACGTTGATCCACATTGGGTTGACAGAATTCACACGGAATTTCCGTATTTTATCTTTCCATTTTTTTTAATATTTATAAAAATATAGATTTGCTCCAGTTTCATCATATTTTTTTCGTGAAAATGATATCTATGTTTTAAGTTAAAAATCCCGTCTCTGTCCCCATATTTCCTTTTCGAAGGTGCTGTATATACGTGAACCCTTCCCATCAAATCTGCAACCAATTATTGCGCTCATCAATTCCTTGTTGGGCCCAAATCAATCATATTTACAAACATTTCTCATATTCACATTCCCCATAATAGTTGAAATAGTCTCAATTAAGTAGGACATATATTCCTTATTAATAGCTATTAGTTGTTTAATCCCATATATCTTCAAAATTTGACTGAGAGCAGAATAAATCTTATCATACTATATCAACACGGTTACACAGTGAATCTCCTAAAATTTAATTGCTTCTCTCAAATAGATAAACGGTATACTAAGATTAACATGTAGAAAAGGGAGCTACACCTCAACAGAATGCAGTACCAGAAACACACGTATTAAATGCAGAAAGGGAAACACAGTAAAACAAAATGCAAAGACCTAAAGAAACATGATTGACGATTCCTAGTATTGTTTTATTTGTCAGCAACTCCCTTCTCATTGAACTCAACTAATCGATATCCTCCATAGAAGTCTCCCCATACTCCTCTTTGATAGCACATTTCCCCATTACATCTGTTAAAACCTTTCATTTCAGATACTTAATATCTATTCAAACTACCCGTACTCCTCTTTGATACGTATCAGATACTCCAATTAAGTATGGTTGGTCACATTGGTGCAACTGTTAAACCTTTCATTTAAGATACTTAATATCTATTCAAACTACCCGTACTCCTCTTTGATATGTATCAGATACTCCAATTAAGTATGGTTGGTCACATTGGTGCAAGTTGTTATGATGCTTGTGGGTGGTACAACTTCATCTTAAAAGTGATTTGTAGTTGACATCTGTTGCAATATTTGTTCAAACCCTTGAGTCACGAAACCAAGTTCAATATTTGTTCAAATGCTTGGTAATACATCAAGTGATTGTTTTGTTGGACTCGCTACCAATCCTTATTTATTGGTAATAATAATCGACAGATTTTCTAAAAAAAATTATACTATTATAGACCTGAACTACTACCAACAAAATTTCATATTTAATTCTCTTAGAACCTGACTTTCTCTTACTTTCCATTTCTCTTCAAATGTTTAGTGTTGTTTTTAATAAATCGTTTACAATGCTATGTGCATTGTTCTCCAACTCTATTCAAACTTCCTGTAGTAAAGGCCGGACTATATACATCTACTACATAATCTAAGAATTGTCAAACTGCATCCTTTATATTCCTAAAGCCTATATGAAATGCTAGCGAGCTAATTTCCTACCCCCAAAATGTAAAATCCGAGTCTCTTGGCATATCATGATCCATGTCGTGATGTTACATGCATAAAATCTTTATAATGTCAATATACATGTCAGATTAAAAATGGATACAAAGAAATAGATATAAGTAATTTACAAAGCCAAAGATATCCATCTATCTAGGTACAGTAGTTATAATTTCCCTACCCCAATCCATCAAAGTCATTTAAAATCTAAAGGAGACTGCAAATGTGGTCAATGAGGTGTGATGATAGAATCTCAGTCTATTGGCAACAAAAAAACAACTAATTTATGGTGGATAATGTGATACTAAGTGTTGCTGAAGCAGGCTTTCGCCATCAGATTTGGCAGTTGTTCCTTTTGTTGAATGTTGGTGTTCTCATCTCTCAAAAGAAGCAAAGGTTGGAATTCCAGTAGCTCACAACTCATATAATTTGTAACTTAATTGAGCCATCTGTTATGAATTAACAAGTTGGATTGAATTCACACACACAGTAACCTACTCTTTCCAAAGGAATGAGCCTAAATTTCACTAATCTCTTTTCTTCTTCCCCAAAACATAACAAAATCATTAGATATAAATACATCAATTATTACTCTCACACTTAGGTTCCTACAGCAGCCGTTGGATCCTTTCCACCTACTAATCCATTGGCTAACTGAGAAGACTAGATTGACCAGCTTTAGCAGGAAACGTGTACACTTCTCTGACCAATCGATTACTCAGCACTAAGCCAATCAGTTGACTCAGATAATGGCACTAAGGTGATTCGGCTAATTCAGACAAGAACTAACAGTCATATGTCTGACTCAAATAGGCATATGACAATACCCTCCCCATCTAAGCATCCTTGTCCTCAAGGATGAACTCAGGGAATTGTGCATGAATTTGAGAAGTGTCTTCCCATGTTGCTAACTAAAAACCATAAACGTAAAGAAGAACAAATAAATAAAAAAAAAAAAATCTAAAAAAATGCTAACTAAACACAGGTCCGCGTCGGCGGCGCCAAAAATTTGATGGATTTTCAAATGATGTTGTAGTTATGGTAAAAACTGGGTTCTTTTCAGACTTGTGAAGGAAATAATTTCTTAGATTTAAATTTAAACAGGCAAATAAATTTTGTTTGAAAACTTTAGGGAAAAACACCAAGACTTGGATTCCACCATTGACCCATTATTTGATAAATTCTAATAATTAATATTCATGCAATTTTTCTTTTAGAGTGATTCTAATATTATGCCTTTTGTAGATTTTTGAAGTAATAAATGTAAACACCAAGCATGAAACATCAAGAGTCTTAAACTAAGCATGCTCCATCAAAATGAATCACAATTATTCAATAAAAATCAAATTTCCAATAAAAATTCCATGCAAATAATCATGTAATAATATTGCAAATAAATAATAAAGTTAGAATTATACCATAAATAAGGACCAATGGCTTCCTCCGTCGCCTTGGCTAAGGGGTTTAGCTCCTCATATCAAAAACTTGCTCAAAATTGCTTAATAGGTGTTTTTATTGATGAATATGGTGATAAAGAGAAGTTTGCAACGCTGTATAAACGTTACAGCGTCACTGTTACAAAGATGAGTACTGCCGTTTATAAACGATACATATCTAACGCTGTTGAACTACGACACACGTTTCTGGTATTAAGACTGTTGAAAAACGACTGCCTTAGCAGGTCTGTTCTTCCTCTTCTTCTTCCTCCTCGAACAGCAACAGCAGCAGCACTGTAACTCTCTGTAATCGCTTCTCCTCGGCTCTCCTCGACTCTAAACTCTCTCCTAAGGGTTTCCAAACTTTTCTAACCCTCGTTATGACTTGAACCAACTCTTATATAGTCCTCTAATCCCGAAAAATCTCTACTGAATCCACGAATTTTCTTTTTTTTTTCTTCACTGCGTTGTTGAGAGAATATCTCTCTTGTGATCTCCCTGTACGCGTTTGTTAGCTATAAACTTGCCACCAAACTCTTATCAAGACTTGAACAGGACCAAGTACAACAATCACTAGCGTGAAACTCTCCCAAATATTCCTCACAAAATCTTCAAACTCAACAGAAGCGTACGTGTCCTGTTTGGACTTTGATCACTTCTCCCAGCCATTCCAGCCCAATTGGTTGGGTCCAATCGATTGTAACAGACCTGTTGAGTCTTTATAGTCCATAAGTACCAAATACAGCCATTGAATCTCCTAAAATCACGTAGAAATTCGATCTCCAAATCTGCTCCTCGCTGCATGCATTTTCCCGCCAAAACTTGTATTTGAATTATGAAGATAACCTCCCCTTATCCAGTTCCGGTCTCCCTTTAGCAGATGCCTGGAAATGGGTCACCCCTTAGTAATTAGGTTACCCCTTATCCAAAGTGAGAGTCCGTGTAGTAGTTTTCTCCCACGGACGCAAAACCCATTTTTTAGCCAATTTCGCCGCAAAAGCTTAATTCTCCAAGAATACCTACAGGGACATAAAAAGCCATAATACATATAAAATCGAGCACTAATAATATATACAATTGAGATTATATAAGACACAAAAATGTGCCTATCAAATACCCCCAAACTTATTATTTGCTAGTCCTCGAGCAAACCAAATAGAAAATAAAATCCTAACTCACTGTCGCAGGCATCGTCGATTGCATTTAGCGTATGCAATAAGCCTTTAAACCCCTAGGTGGCCCTAGTGGCCGAGTTAAAGTCTCGGGAGGGCTTACCAGAGATATACCCACAAAACCTTTACTCCTAATTGGTCACAAGTATCCAAAGATCTATGAGGACATAGATATTCTCAACCTATCTCCAAGTAACTAGAATGCCAGAGAAATTAAAGGTGTCAGCTCTAAAGCTAACTGAAGAAAAGGGGAGACACATCCACACGACTGCTAGATAAAGAGATATCCGCTATACAGCTAGATAAACATTGTAAGATGCGTCCGTTGCTTTACAGCTGGATAAGATTAGGAGAGATAAAAATGAGAGGGACATCTGTTATACAGCTGGACTAATTACGTGTGATGAGTTAAACCAGTGCTAGAAAGATCTTGTGCCAGATTGAAAGCAGACTAACAAAGCGACCAAAATGCATCTTTCTTCGACTCTCTCACAGTGGCCAGTAGAAACAACGCCTTCTTCGGTCTTCAACTGTTGATGATAAACTCTCGAACCTCATAGAACCTTGACAATTAACTCTTCTCTTCGATTTCTTGCTTGACTTATAAATTTCTTCTTCCCTATGGCCTTATTGAACAAAAAGAACGTAATGATGTTTCATTATTATTATTTTTTTCATTCTTTTTTTTTTTTTTTTTTTTGGCTAAATAAAAAAAAATTACAAGACAAAAATTTACATGGCCATGAGAGAAGGACTTTAAAAACTTGGATCTTCGCAACTTGTGATGTCTTGGTATCATGGATTCTAACAACTTATATCATTTGCTCTTATAACTTCAACTTTGATTTTTGAATTATTCTCTTCTATTATTGCTTCTAAACCTAAAACATCTTCACTTTCTTCATAGATTTTGATGTCGCTCCGCTTGTTGATGATAATAAGTTTCTACTGAGAGAGAGTCGCAATCCAGTAACTAAGACTACATTGTGAGGTTGCTTTGTCTTTCTGGCATTTCCTGACCTACTTGCCTTTCCATCATGTATGGTTAGGTCCATCACGGTTACCCTCTAAAAAGAACAAGTTCTCTCCTGAATTTCAAGGATCTCAATGTCTTTTTCTCTAATGTCTCAATAAGTTGTTATCTGTAGCATTCCAATTTCTATCTTTTCGGTGAGAAACAATATGTAAACTTAGCTAACCGGATACCATGTGACGCTAGAAGTTTCAAAAGTGCAACTAAAAAGTTTCTCCCATACCCCAAACTTAAATCTAACATTGTCCTCAATGTTCTAAAGATGAAAAAAAGCATGAACAAGGAGAAACTGTTATCATTTGAAGCAAAAGAGATAAGGAAAGATATTACCAAAGGATAGATTCATAATACCATTTCGACAGTTTATGATCGCATTAGACGTGGCTAAAAACGGGCGACCTAAAATCACTGGTATTTGGTTCTCTGGGTCAGGGACAGGTTGGGTATCTAGGATAATAAAATCCACTGGATAAATAAACTTGTCAACCTCTATGAGAACATCCTCGATCACACCACGAGGAACTTTAACGGACCTATCAGCTAACTGAAGTGTTACCTGGGTAGGTTTCATCTCACCAAGTCCTAGCTTAAGGTACACATGGTACGGAAGTAAGTTCACACTGGCTCCTAAGTCAAGCAACGCTTTCTCAACACGGTATTTACCTATTGTACAAGCAATGGTAGTGGACCCTGGGTCTTTATACTTAGGAGTAGTGGTATTCTGAATAATAGAACTCACATGACTAGCTATGAAGGCTTTCTTCTGGACACTGAGCTTACGCTTTCGCGTACACAAGTCCTTAAGGAACTTGGAATAAGAGGGAATCTGCCTAATTGCATCTAATAATGGAAGGTTGATATTAACCTGCTTAAAAACCTCCAATATATCATTAAAGTTGGACTCCCTCTTAGTCGGAACTAGCAGTTGGGGAAACAGGGCTCTGGGAACAAAGCCGGGCTCATCAGGACCCTTATTGGTCTCTTTGGAGACTCTATCAGTCTCCTCATTTTCTGGCTCAGCAGGGTGAACTATAGCATGTTCACTATCAGGCATGTAAACCTTGTTGTCAACTTTCTTTCCACTCCTCAGGGTTGTGACAGCATTCACATGATTGTACGATTTCTCTCCTTTGGGGTTAGGATCAGTATAACTAGGGAACCTTCCATTTTCTCTCTCACTTATAAACTTAGCTATTTGTCCTACTTGAAGTTCTAACTTGGCAAGACTCTGGGAAGTATTCTTCAATTCCTGCCTAGTTTCTTGTTGAAAGCTCATGTGGTTCTTTGATAGCATGTCATGGTTACTTACTAACATAGTGATAGCTTCCTCTAAGGTAGAGATCTTTTTCTCAGAAGTGTTCTGAAACTGGGTCTGACCTGAAGAATTCTTTAAACCAAAACCTGGGGGAGGCTGAGAATTGCTAGACTGGCCTTGACCCTGGCCCTTAGACCAAGAGAAATTAGGATGGTTTCTCCAACCAGGGTTGTAGGTTTCTGAGTATGGGTCAAACTTCTGACGGTTCTCAAACCTAGCGTTGTTATAGACAGCATGGTCTTGTTCTTCACTAACCTGACCTTCCCAAAATGAATTATCGGGTTCTATTCCACAACTAGAGACTTGAGAGGCTTTATTCCTATCATTAGGTTCAACAAGAGACCTATGTTTAGACTGATTCAATTCCAAAGCTTCTAACCTTCTGGACAAAGCAGCAAACTTAGCATCTGACGCAAAACTCGTATCTACCATATTCGTGCTACTTCTATTGACCAAGAGTCTTTTAGGGGGTTCAACACAAGATTCCCACTGTTGGGATTTTTCAGCGATAGTTCCTAAGAAGGTAAAAGCATCATCAGCATTTTTACTAGTGAACTCACCAGCGCACATAGACTCAACCATGGCTTTGGTTGAATAATCTAAACCATCATAAATAATCTGTACGAGTTTCATATTATCAAATCCATGGTGAGGACACTGAGATAGGAGATCATTGAATCGCTCTAAAAACCTATAAAGAGACTCTCCCTCTTGTTGCACACTAGCACTAATTTTCTGCCTAACAGCTGCAGTTTTATGCTTAGGGTAGAACTTCATATAGAAAGCAGCAATAAGTTCCTTCCATGTTTCAATGGGATCAGATGGTAGGTTGTTCAGCCAGGTCTTGGCTTTGTCTCTCAAGAAAAGGGAAACATCTTAAGTTTCAAGACTTCATCAGTAAGGTCTTTATCTAATTGTCCCACAGATTTCCTCAAAGTCCCTAATATGAAATAAGGGTTCTCATCATCTTTTCCTAAGAATATAGGGATCATCTGAAGAATACTAGGTTTTATCTCAAAATTAGCCGTAGTGGCTGGCAATTTAATGCATGAAGCTCGGTTGGTCCTAGTTGGGAACATGTAATCTTTCAAAGTTGCCATCGTTGGCACAACTGGAGTACTAGGGGTACTTTTATCACTCAGAGATAAATTCTCAAAACTGAAGTTTCCAAAAACAGGGCTCTCCAAAGAAGAGTCTTCGAGCTCCCTGCTTAAATCAGAAGAACTACTAGGTTTTTCGCTAATCAATCGACCTAGAGTATCTCTTTTCCAAGCCCTATTAACAAAATCGGGCATACACTAAAAAGAATTCAAAAAGAAATAAAAATCCTAACAGGAAGGTTCTAGCAATCACAACAGGCTGACTCGACTTTACCACAGCAAACCTAAAGATTTCTAGCAAACAACAAGCATGATGGCTCCACTTAGATTGTTTCTAGACCAGCTTCTAATCCTTCGAAAGGGAATTCGTTACAATTTGAGCAAACCCCTCTGGAATCAATCCGAGTTAAAGCAAGTTGAATCGAGGCGAGGGAAGCTCAGTGGAGCTTTGATACCCAAAACCTCACCGATCCAATGCGGCGCAGTCACGCATTCAACTCGCAGAAACCGTCAAGAACTTCGAGGTGTGCTTAAAAGAGTAACCAATATTTTTCGAATGATTGTCCTGTTAAGCTCGATACCCTATAGGTCTCTTTCTAGTCCAAATTTTAGGATTAGGTTCACTTTAGGTTTCGCTTTCCTAAGGCGGGCAAGAAGGGAGCGGTGATGAAATACGAACCCTTATCTTGTTTAGGCCAGGCCTTGCCCTTTACTAGGAATATAAAAACAGTCTGGTTCGTCCTCAAACAATTATCACCTTAAGGAATACAGTAATCCACTTGCAGGAGATTCGCGAGTGTTTCGATTGGACTTACCTCCCGTACCAGACGGGGGATGAACCGTTGAAGTCGACTCGGGCCACGACTCCTATGTCATGTACGAACCCGAGGGGTCGAGACGATATCGTAATCGCCGTCCTTCCCTGCACACAGTTTGTATTTAAGGGTACCCTTCCGTAGGGTATAAAAATAAAAATAAAAATGTCCAAAAATTAATGTCCAAAGTCCATAAAAAAATACAAAAGAAAAGAAAGTCTAAAAAAAATTACAAAAATAAAAATGTCTCTCTATTTTTTTTCTCTCTTTTTATCAAAATAAATAAATAAAATTCTTCTTCTTTTGCTCCTTTTGCTTTGCCTTTTACTCCAAGTCTTTAAATGTCCACCAAAAACTTTGGCAAAAATTTCTTTCGCTCCAACTTCAAGAATCTGAAAGAAAAAGACAAAAAACCATAAACGTAAAGAAGAACAAATAAATAAAAAAAAAAAAATCTAAAAAAAATGCTAACTAAACACAGGTCCGCGTCGGCGGCGCCAAAAATTTGATGGATTTTCAAATGATGTTGTAGTTATGGTAAAAACTGGGTTCTTTTCAGATTTGTGAAGGAAATAATTTCTTAGATTTAAATTTAAACAGGCAAATAAATTTTGTTTGAAAACTTTAGGGAAAAACACCAAGACTTGGATTCCACCATTGACCCATTATTTGATAAATTCTAATAATTACTATTCATGCAATTTTTCTTTTAGAGTGATTCTAATATTATGCCTTTTGTAGATTTTTGAAGTAATAAATGTAAACACCAAGCATGAAACATCAAGAGTCTTAAACTAAGCATGCTCCATCAAAATGAATCACAATTATTCAATAAAAATCAATTTTCCAATAAAAATTCCATGCAAATAATCATGTAATAATATTGCAAATAAATAATAAAGTTAGAATTATACCATAAATAAGGACCAATGGCTTCCTCCGTCGCCTTGGCTAAGGGGTTTAGCTCCTCATATCAAAAACTTGCTCAAAATTGCTTAATAGGTGTTTTTATTGATGAATATGGTGATAAAGAGAAGTTTGCAACGCTGTATAAACGTTACAGCGTCACTGTTACAAAGATGAGTACTGCCGTTTATAAACGATACATATCTAACGCTGTTGAACTACGACACACGTTTCTGGTATTAAGACTGTTGAAAAACGACTGCCTTAGCAGGTCTGTTCTTCCTCTTCTTCTTCCTCCTCGAACAGCAACAGCAGCAGCACTGTAACTCTCTGTAATCGCTTCTCCTCGGCTCTCCTCGACTCTAAACTCTCTCCTAAGGGTTTCCAAACTTTTCTAACCCTCGTTATGACTTGAACCAACTCTTATATAGTCCTCTAATCCCGAAAAATCTCTACTGAATCCACGAATTTTCTTTTTTTTTTCTTCACTGCGTTGTTGAGAGAATATCTCTCTTGTGATCTCCCTGTACGCGTTTGTTAGCTATAAACTTGCCACCAAACTCTTATCAAGACTTGAACAGGACCAAGTACAACAATCACTAGCGTGAAACTCTCCCAAATATTCCTCACAAAATCTTCAAACTCAACAGAAGCGTACGTGTCCTGTTTGGACTTTGATCACTTCTCCCAGCCATTCCAGCCCAATTGGTTGGGTCCAATCGATTGTAACAGACCTGTTGAGTCTTGTATAGTCCATAAGTACCAAATACAGCTATTGAATCTCCTAAAATCACGTAGAAATTCGATCTCCAAATCTGCTCCTCGCTGCATGCATTTTCCCGCCAAAACTTGTATTTGAATTATGAAGATGACCTCCCCTTATCCAGTTCCGGTCTCCCTTTAGCAGATGCCTGGAAATGGGTCATCCCTTAGTAATTAGGTTACCCCTTATCCAAAGTGAGAGTCCGTATAGTAGTTTTCTCCCACGGACGCAAAAACCATTTTTTTAGCCAATTTCGCCGTAAAAATTTATTTCTCCAAGAATACCTACAGGGACATAAAAAGCCATAATAAATATAAAATCCAGCACTAATAATATATACAATTGAGATTATATAAGACACAAAAATGTGCCTATTAGTTATCATCACTAAAAACATTTCTCGAAGATGAAGCACATACAGATATAACTCACCTTGGTTGAGTGGATTTAAGTGAGGTTCATTTTTCTCTTGGTCCTCCCTTAAATTGAGGTTTATGGGAGACAATCGACGAGAACAAAAGAAACGTCTTGACATTGAATGGTAATAATAACTCTGTCAACGTAAACGCTTTTGGGTTGCGTAAGCATGGGAAGTTGAACCTAGGACGTTGGATGAGAGCGTATAATAAGGATGCTTTTTGAGCCGTGATTTATCTCTTCCGATTTCCTCCGTTTTTAGAGCAATAAGAGCCGCCGCTTGACTTCAAAAACTCATTCAGAACCGTACGATTGGAGAAAAATCATTTGTTTTTGCAAGATAGATATTTTGGTTTATGCATAACTTATTTTCCTTTGCAACTGATAAAACGATGTACTTCTTTCGTTTCGATAAAAGTGATACTTTCATTTTAGGCATAATTTTTAAAAATTGAATGCATAGTTATTATGCAAACCACCACGAAGGATGCATAACACATTATGCAGCCATATTTTGGTTTATGCATCAGCTAATATTCCGTTTCAGAAAAAGTGATATTTTCATCCTGTGCCTGGAAAAATGATACTTTCACTCCGTGTCAGGAAAAGTGATATTTTCGGCCCTTTCGCGTCATGACAAGAAAAACAATACTTTCACACCGTGTCAGGAAAAATGATACTTTTGCGTCGATTTTTTCGGTCGGTCGTCCGACCGTGGCAGCAGTCATCTAATATATATTATGGATACATATCCGTGTAAAATGCTTTAGAAAAACAAAAACAAAATTACAAGGCTGCTAATAGTGGTACCAAATTGCTTGGGGGTGTACCAATCCCTTAACAATATGTATTTTGTCCTACATACATATTGGCACACCTCCTAGTAATTTGGTACCCCCAATCAGCAGTCTTGCAAAATTGGTGCAAGATTTTGGTGTCTTTCCCGTCGTCAGTGGAGGTTGTTCTATGCAGCGAATGAACTCGATCTCTCTGATTCTGCCGACTTTTGTACTGTTTTATTCCATTTATCAATATGTCTTATTCCCATTTCCATACCTACCTAACTCTAAATTTTCCGACCTCCCTATTTATTTGCATTTAAAAAATTAAAGATTTTGAACCAATCTTTTTGTCTTTTCGAGGGTCTGGTCAGTTCCACTGAAATGAAAATTAAAGTAAGACTTTTCACCTCAATTTTATAGTAATCTCTGGAAGTCATATTAATTAATTTAAGCAAAATATATTTTTCTAAATAAAACAAAGTAGACAGCCTTTGTGGTTATTTCAAATCTGAGGTCGTGGTGAGAATGATGGATATCTAACATTAAATCATGGGTGCGCGGGTAATAGTTAGTTAAGAATCTAAGGAACATTAGTTGTGTTTAGCGGCTGCCGACTCGTATAAAAAGCAGTATCGTATGGATTTGCATTAACATATGCTTAAGCGAGACAATTGCGAATGGAAATGCAAAGTTCCCTCAGTGTTGAACTCATCCCTGTTAAAATCATCAACTATCACAATTTACACATTCTGAAATCGAAGCTCTTGTTTTTTCTTCTTATGTAGTGAGGCATCTTCTTAGCATTGTTTTGAAGTTTTCAAATGTTCATTCATCAATGTTTTTTAAGTTTTGAATCATAGTTGATCATGAAGCTATATACTATGCATGTAAAAAACACGGTTTTCACGTTCTAAGCTCGTGCACTGTTGATGACACAACCGGGATTCTCTCTCCCTATCTCCTTGGTAATATAAGTATTTTTGTCTGCTCAACGACTAGCAGTGGCTGTCAACTCCATAATTATTTCTTTCTCGCAATAAAGAAAGAAAGAACCATCAAAAACTCTAGACATTTATTTCTAAGTATCTTCTCTTGGTGTAATCTTTTCAAAGATCAGAATCTAGATAGATAGATAGATAGAGAGAAGACTCATGAGTTAATGTTGTTGTTGTGAACATGGCAAAGCTTTTGAAAACACAGATCACTGCTAATCCACTTACCAGATTTCATCAAGCAACTAAGTTTGGAACTAAAGACAAGTATGGGTGCAAAAGGACTACTCAAAATTCAAGATTTTTGTCTGGGGCTGGTTCAATCAGAGCTGTGATCAGTAGTAGCGAAGATAAAAATGTAGTAACAACATCATCAAAGGTTCTACAGAAAAATGGGTTGGCAACATCATCACCTATGATTGATGTGAAGGCTGCAATTACTATTAGGAAGAAAATGAAAGAGAAACTTACTGAGAAGATTGAAGATCACTGGGAGGCACTTATTAATGGTATTGGTAAAGGGATCGTTGTTCAGCTCATCAGTGAAGACTTAGATCCTGGTTAGTTTTAAATCTCAAAAATTTATTTTGATTCGACTTTGAAATATAATTTCGATTTGTAAATAAAATTACTCGAGATGGGTTTTTGGGAATGCAGCCCAAAGCCGGCTGTAAATTCCGGTCAAGGCTAAATACGATCAATAATGATCGAGTTTCTTCCTGTTTGTCAACTTGTCATTGGTTCTTTTAAAGGAAATTTACTGTAACTTTTGCCTAATTGTGGTTGAAATGATTAGGTTTAGTCCTGATGTCTTGTGTGAGATAAAATGCTTGAATTAGATTCCTCAAAAATCATAAGTTTCTTGCTTTTGTTTGTGATGTCTTTCTGACATGGGCTCTCTTTCTAGTAGTCCTTCTTACTAACTGTTTTTGGAAGTATGATTGTCAGGGTCATTGCTATGCCTATTGGTGGCAACTAACTTCTCTTTTGGTTGCTGCTGGTTTCTCTAAATATCATCATTTTCTTTTTTTCTGTTGCTGCAGTGACCGGTTCTGGTAAAAGTGTAGAAACATCAGTAAGGGATTGGGCTCCTAAGCAATTGGAGCATTCAAGTTATCTTGAATATGTCGCCAATTTCGTGGTCCCTTCCGACTTTGGTTACCCCGGAGCGATTCTGATTACTAACCTTCATAACAAGGAATTCTATTTGGTGGAAATCGTGGTTCATGGTTTTAGTGATGGACCCATCTTCTTCTCTGCGAATTCCTGGGTTCAGTCCCGAAATGATAATGCTCAAAGCAGAATCGTGTTCAGAAATCAGGTAAGAACCAAATATTATGCTCACTCTCTTTATGAAGATTGGCCAGGAATTGATTACATGATACCTCCACATCCCACATAGGCTTATCTTCCCTCTCAAACGCCAGCCGGTATGAGGGATCTTCGACGTGAAGACTTGCTTAGTGTTAGAGGCAATGGAAAAGGGGAGAGAAAACATTCAGACAGAATTTATGATTATGCTCCTTACAATGACCTGGGTAATCCAGATAAGGATGATGATCTTGCTAGGCCGGTGCTTTCAGGTGAAGAGCGGCCATATCCTAGGCGTTGTCGGACTGGTCGTCCTCCAACTAAATCAGGTTTGTGAGCGTGTCGAAGATCTGCAAATTTTCCTTTTCTTCTGTTTGTTCCTCTGAACTGGATTCGATTCTCATTTTCGTATTAGTCACCTTAGTGTATCGTAAACTCCATATGCTCCAGATCCTTACTCAGAGAGTAGAATAGAGAAACCCCATCCAGTTTATGTTCCTCGTGATGAAACGTTCGAGGAGATTAAGCAAGCAACTTTCTCTGCGGGGCGTTTGAAAGCTGTGCTCCACAATCTAATACCATCTCTCTCTGCTACTCTGTCGAGCTCTGATAATCCATTTACATGCTTTTCTGAGATAGACAAGTTGTATAGTGATGGTGTTCCTGTGAACTGTGACCAAGAGACAAAATCAATCTTTGACAACTTGCTGCTTCCGATGATGATGAATAAGGCTTTGTCAGCAGGTCAAAAATTATTCAAATATGACATCCCAGCCATTATCTCAGGTATAGTATGACCATTGCTTCTTTTGAATGTTGACATCTCTTTTTATGGTTAAGCTTGGTACAAAACCTTTTTTCTAGCTCACTATTTACATAACTTTGATCACAGGGGACAGATTTTCATGGCTACGTGATAATGAGTTTGCACGACAGACTTTGGCAGGTGTAAATCCTGTTAACATTGAAGCTTTGAAGGTGCTTCTTTGATACTGATCCTTTTTTTCTTATCAGACGATTTCCCTTCTTCCTTCCAAATGCTTAAGTAAAAAATCTTGCAGGAGTTTCCAATTCTCAGCAAACTAGACCCGGCGGTATATGGTCCTCCAGAGTCGTTATTGACTAAAGAATTAATAGAGGGTCAACTCGGTGGGATGACTATTGAAGAGGTAGAGTCTCCCTCCCTCCCTCCCTTCCTCCCTCCCTCCCTCTCTCTCTCTCCCCCTCTGTCTCAGGTTTCTGTTGATTCATAATGCAGGCAATAGAGAGCAAAAGCTTGTTTATGCTTGACTACCATGATATGCTATTGCCTTTCATCAAGAAAATGAACTCATTGCCAGGGAGAAAAGCTTATGCTTCTAGAAGTGTTTTCTTCAAGACCGAAACCGGTCTAAATCCAATAGCGATTGAACTTTCACTCCCCCCTACACCTTCTTCACCGAATAACAGACGTGTCTACATTCACAAACATGATGCGACAACGTACTGGATATGGAAACTCGCCAAAGCTCATGTATGTTCAAATGACGCCGGAGTCCATCAACTGGTGAACCATTGGTACCGCCATTCAGTATTAGTACACCATAATTCGGAAAAACTTTTCTTGTTTCTGTATATCAAGTCAGTCTACATTATATATGTGAAACAAGTTGAAATTTGGTCTTTACAGGTTGAGGACTCATGCCTGTACGGAGCCTTACATTATTGCTGCTCATAGGCAACTTAGTTCAGTACACCCCATTCATAAACTCCTGCACCCTCATATGCGTTACACATTGGAAATCAATGCACTGGCCCGACAGAGTTTGATCAATGGAGGAGGGATTATTGAAGCTTGTTTCAGCCCAGGAAAGTATTCAATGGAGCTGAGCTCTGCAGCTTACAAGAATATGTGGAGGTTTGACATGGAGGGACTACCAGCAGACTTGATTCGGAGGTAGGCTTTCTAAAAAAATTGTAGTATGTCTTTTTTGCTTAAAGTAGTAGCAAAATATGCAAGTGCTTTGGTCAATTCAACTCTGTATATTTGATGGTAAACAACAGGGGAATGGCAGAAGAGGACCCTTCGCTGCCCGGTGGCGTCAAACTCGTAATTGAGGACTACCCTTATGCGTCTGACGGACTTCTAATTTGGTCTGCCATTGAAGAATGGGTAGAAGCTTACGTTGATCATTTCTACTCCGACAATCACAGCATCTCTTCTGATGTCGAACTCCAAGCTTGGTGGGATGAAATTAAGAACAAAGGCCATTCTGACAAGCGAAATGAACGCTGGTGGCCTAAACTAAAAACTAAAGAAGACTTATCCGGCATACTTACAACAATGATATGGGTAGCTTCAGGACAACATGCAGCTTTAAACTTTGGACAGTACCCCTTCGGAGGATATATGCCAAATCGTCCTACCCTAATGAGGAGATTACTTCCTGTTGAAGAAGATCCAGATTATGACTGCTTCCTTCAAAACCCACAACTAGCTTTTCTATCTTCAATTCCAACTCAACTCCAAGCCACAAAGGTAATGGCAGTCCAAGACACGTTATCAACTCACTCCCCTGACGAAGAATATTTGGGCCAGATTCATCTTTTACACTGTCATTGGATCAATGACACTGAAATTTTAAGGTTATTCCAAAAATTCTCAACTAGATTGGAGGAAATAGAAGAAATAATAAAGGCACGAAATTGTGATGCAAGTCTCAAGAACAGAAACGGTGCAGGTGTTCCTCCATATGAACTGCTACTTCCACTTTCTGAACCGGGAGTAACTGGCCGTGGGGTTCCAAACAGCATTTCTATCTGAACATCTTATACACTCGGCGAGGTGTCGTTTTCTCTGCTGGTGCTTGTTCTCTGAACTTTGTCTAGATTTCCATCTATAGCTATGTTGATTGTAACCTGTAAGTAATATAATTGGAGTAAACAAAAAATGCACGTAGTAAGTTATTCTGAAATTTGAAGTTGGGGTACTCACATTGTTATCCGAAAATTACAGTCAAAATATTGGAACCTTAGATACTAAATTGCCCATGATTGATGAAGATTTTCCTAGTACATTAGCCAAAATGGTACTTTGCAGACATTTACTTTCAGTTTGTTCCTGAATTTGTTTGAAACGGACAGGATGGTTTCTGTTATACCTGAGTCGGAATCATCAACTGCGTGTTGGCCCTGTTAAATGGAGAAGTTGTTTGAGAAAGACTTAACATCAAACAGTGGAGTCCGTAATACTCCTAAAAAGGAAGGGAAAGTGATTTTTCAGCTGTTTGAAGGTAATGTTCCCGAAGGTTGATTATGTTGCGCTGAATTTCTTTCAATTTTATGAAATACCTCCAGTAAAACATGGGCAGTTTGCGGGTTTTCACCTGGAAGGAAAGGCGTTACGAGCTTAAATTTGAGAACTTTGTTGTTTAGTCCACTAAATCCGACCCGGGTTAATGGCTAGTCCAGCGGGAAAATATATTTACTCGTTAGTCCAAAAAAGTTTTGAAAATAGTAAAATTATTCTACTAACCCTAACATATAACACTATGTATGTTACTACATACTAGTAGTATGTATTGATATTACATATCAATATGTAGTATCGACATATTGATACTACATATCAATATGTTATGACTACATATAACTAAATATTGTTATTTATATATTGATAATACATATCAATATGTAGTATCAATATGTTATGTACTGCGTATAAATAAATACTGTTATGTTATGTATTGATACTACATATCAATATGTTATGTACTACATATCGATACTGTTATGTTATGTATTGATACTACATATTAATATATTGTTATGTTATACTACATATGTTACTACTAGTAAAGTACTAGTTACTAGTATACTAGTTACTACATATTGATACTACATATTACTACTAGTTACTACATACTAGTTACTACATATTACTACTAGTTACTACATATTGATACTACATATTACTATTAGTAGTATGTATACTAGTATACTAGTTACTACATATTACTACTAGTTACTACATACTAGTTATTACATATTACTACTAGGTACTACTAGTATACTAGTTAGTACTAGTAAACTAGTTCACTAGTATACTAGTAAAGTAGTTACCTAATTTACTAGTAACATATTTTTGTTACTACTAGTATAGTACATATTAATATGTAGTATCACCATATTGATACTACTAGTACATAGTAACATACTACTAGTAACATTTACATGTGTATTGTGTTGATACTAATTAGATCTGGAAGGGTGTTTTAGGCATTCAGAAAACACACTTTACAATCTCCACAAAGTTTTTGGACTAGGGAGTAAATGTTTTTCACGGGTGGACTAGCCATTAACTGGGTCATGAAAAACTGGATTAAACAGTAATTCCTACATCTTAGAATACAAAGCAAAGCTTGGCTAAGTTAGGCTAGATAAAGAGCGACTGAGATTTGTCAAGGAGGGAGATAAATCTACGGTACTGGTTTGTTCAACTTATATATTGTAAGTGCTTTATTAATTAGTGTTTCACTAATCCCTCATAATAAATGATCTATATTAATTAGTGCTTCACTAATTCCTCATAATAAATGATTATTATTTTTTAATTATAAATGTTCTCTCAATTAATTTAATAAATATTTATTTCCAATAACAAAAAATTTGATAAAAACAAAAGTAATATCAATAGACATTTGTGACGGTAGTGGGTGGTGATAGCGGTGGCGGTTCCTATAAAGTGGTGGAGGTGGAGACATTAGTAGTGGTCAGGAGCGGAGCCAAGCCCAATTACAATCATTGTTGGACTTTTTTTATATCATAAAATAGGATACAAAGTCCATTTTGCACCTGTATCCAACTTGCTAGGATTTTTTGCTTCCCTTTTCTCAAACTCCTGGCTCTGCCCCTGGCGGTGGTGGAAGAAATAGTGGCAGTGAGTGCTGGTATGTGGTGGCAGAAATATTAATTTTGAGTCGTTACAACAC
Organism: Papaver somniferum; assembly: GCF_003573695.1. Lineage (NCBI taxonomy): Eukaryota > Viridiplantae > Streptophyta > Magnoliopsida > Ranunculales > Papaveraceae > Papaver > Papaver somniferum. The sequence continues at coordinate 43,954,417 of NC_039362.1, read as the reverse complement.
GGATACCATTGTATTTTGAAAGATGCGGTTGGCTGTTTTTAACACAATTAATAAAGGTAGGTATATGACAAAGTATTCATGATCGTTATTGAGCCATCCAAATGGTATCCTTGTTATCTTTGGTACCATATCATATAATATTACGATTTTTTAATGTTAGAATGAAATTGATTGTAGTACAAAAGAAAATATTATACGGAAAATATGTAACAAAACTAGTTAACTGACGACCTTTTGTTCAATCGAAACCTCATACACGACGTTCGCGATTGAAAATTAGAATTACGTCCAACAACCTACAGGAGGTGGGAGCCAGTGGCGAATTTAGAATTGACATTGAGGGGGTTACTTTGTTTTTAAAAGAAACATGTAAATTTTGGTTTAGAATACTATTTATAAGATAAAATTAAGGATTTTTATGTAGTTATTATTAATATAATTTTAAGGGGGACTACAACTAGGTTAGTCAACCCTTGGCTCTGCCACTGGGTGGTGGTGGAGGAAAAAAATGGTTTTATACGGTTTTGTGGTGGTGGCAAGTACTGGTGAGCAATAACATACTATGTTAATTCCGTAACACCACAAAACGTGTAATATTATAAAATGTGGTTGATCGGTTTAATGTTAAAATAAAATCGGCTAAAACACATGATAATTAAAAAAAAAATACTAGAACCAATTGTCATGTTATTTACTAACTGCAGACGAGCGATACAAATCAAGATCGGAACACATGAAATTACTTATTATCTAGTCATGCCATTATGGCATGGGTTATATTCTAGTCTATGATATAAAGGAAAATGATTTATTTGGTATCCCAAACTTTTTGATTGGGTACCTGATAAAATTCCCCCAATTAACTATTAAATACCCCCTCACTCCTTTCAGTGTTTTTAATTATTCTTCCCTGCTACGAACGACCAACAACATTAGTACTTCCGACAGACCACCATAACTCACTACCACTACAAATCAGAACCCCCTTCATTTTATTTTCACCAGCAATGCCAACAGGCTCATCACTACCACCACGACCACCATAACCAACCCCACCACCATTAAATCTCATGAAACTCCAAATCTTAAGAAAATCAAGATTAAACGCACACATTCCAGTCCGAAGTTAATTGGTAGTAGGCTAGTATCAGTAGCGGCTTAATACAGATTGGTGTTCAAATATGGACTAGGTCCCAGGGTTTTTCTGCATTTGCGGTTTTCTCGTTAACAAAATTTCTGGTGTCTGTGTTATTTCTTTTCCGCATTATATTGTTTATCTTTATAATTGAAATATCACAGGTTGTACGTAAATCAATCAAAGTAGATACATCCATCATTGTTTGTTGGATACGACTTGATTGATTCTTCGATATCGATATTTGGAATCGTCCAAGTACTGTCACACATAAATCAGGCTCACGGACTTGTCTCTGTAAACATTCTGATTTTGGGAGAAAGAGATATAACTCTAAATATTATTCCTTGATTGAGATTCACTAAATTGAACTCTCAGAATTGTATTTAAGTTTGTCTATACATGTTGCCTAAGAAAAAGTTGGTGGTGTATTTTGGTACCCCCGCATTTTCAATTGGTATCAGAGCAGGCAAACACGGCAAACCTAATAGTTTGTTTTTGTTTGATCCTAAAAGTATATTCATATGGGAAACTACTTTGGGAAACTTTTTCTGTTAACATGTGACGTACACCAGAATTCCTTAAAGATTCACACTTTATTTTCCTCAAGAATTTCAGTCTCACAAGATGATCTCAATTCATTCAAGATTCCCAATATCTTGGTGGATAATAAAGAATCAATAGGTAAAAATAAAGTTTGAGAAATGTTAAGTATGTACGATATTCTGACACTAATAAAGTTTGCTTTCTGTGTGGAGTATTCCGACATGTCAAAAAATCTTGCACGTTTACTGCAATGATATTGACTGCTCCTGATGATTAAGGGAGACCATCTCTTGATCACAACAAGAAGGAAGAAACAGAACCGGAAGATTGTTACACCCGAATAGTTTGTAGAATTTTGCTCATCCAACCTCTTGTTAACAAGACCTTGGCACCACCCCATCATGTAATTATCTCTTGAGATGGGGCAATCAGCAGTAAAGGTTTGTTTCTTCTTTTTTAATAAGCTTAAGTTCCTTGATACATCTATCAAGTTTCTGAGATCCTGACAACTTGGTTATTGACTCTAGATAAAGGAATGATTTTTGTAATTAATCTTGATAAAAGTAAGACATCACATATCGTCGAGCTGACTCCAATTTCATGATGTTATAAGGTCAAAAAAAAAGTTATAGTACTTTTAATCCTGTGAATATCAATATCTCCTATGCTCAGAAACTTTTTCATTGAGCTAAGAATAAGATCAACCGTCTCATTATATTGATATTATTAAATAGCAATTATTAGATTTTGTCTGGAAATCATAATTTGATATGATTGTGTATATCAAAAGAAAAATGTTGGTTTCTCTTCAATTCATGGGTTCAGTACTCGAACCGGTGAAAGCCCATTAGAATGTATTTAAAAGGGTACGCGTACTCCCACTCTCATTCTTCTTCTTCGTGTTCACAAACTGGAATTGAGTTTGAGTTAGGTTTTCCGAACCGGTGCGATGTCATCGTGAATTGAAGGTTGTTTTCTTCATAATTTTGTTCTTATTTTCTTAATAGCAAGAAGGTTTGTCAAAGAAGGAGTTTTTATTGAGCAATCATCTGCAAAGGAGCCTTCCAAGTAAGATCCATCTTTATAAAGTATGGGAAGAACTAAAGGCGTTAGTAAAAATCCCAAGGAGGTCTATGAACTCGATCTAAAAGAGGAACCTAGAATCATCTTTGTTAATAAAGATTGTTATGAAGAATTTATTCTAGAGAAGAAATTGGAAGAAAGGTTTGTTTCTTGTAGTGATTTATCTTGTTTTGATAAGTAAAATCTTGGTAATATTTTTAATGGTTTTGGGGAAGGATTTGACACACTTAGAAGGATATTTCATGCTAACATATTTGATGTTGATCTTGAGAACTTGTGTTTTAATACCACGATTGAAGGAGACAAGATTGAAGTAAATCGAGAATTAATTTCGAAAATCACCAATCTTCATACGGGTGATTTTTGTTTTCCTAGAACAAAAGGAGAAAAGCCGTCTTGTGAAACCATTTCTCTCAAACTTCGTGGAAAGAGTTCTGGTTGGAAAGATGGAAAGTTTCCTATCGAAGAGCTTAGCATGGCTTTTAAGGTCTTTGGAAAGTTTGGTATTCCAAACATTTGTCCCTCCATGGTAGAAGATGCTCGTTGGAGTCGTGACTTTGCGGAGTTAGTTTACTTTCTTGAAATGGGTACTCAAGGTCTTGACATATGTGGATGGATTATTCAACAAATGGCGACAATGACCTTATCCAACAAAAAATTGGATTTTCCTTGTCTTATCGAACACATATGTAGATAATTCTCCATTGGTCCGATTGGAAACTTTATTCGAACTTCTATTTTGGTTTGTGGAAGTACGTTCAAACGTATGAGAACGAACGAGTGAAAAAGAAAAATGACATCTATTTCATCTCTTGACGGTTCTTGTGATCTAACAACCTTGAGTCTTCTTCAAAGAGTTTACAAGGATGTTTGTAAGATCAAATCCAAGGTAAAAGGTATGCAAAAACAACTACGTGTGCTTCCTACAAATTTCCCGATATCAATAACGAAATACACAAGATTCAACCTTCAACTATATGGGTGATTCCAATGATGAAGACAATGAGTAACCCTTACAATTTATGGTTCTTTTGTAACTAATTTCTAGGAAACTTCTTGTGATAATTTATTCTTACTTTTGAGAAGAATAACTAGGGTTTGGTATAGTAAATATTGTGATTACACAAGCTATTTCCAACGATTTTCATCTTGCATGTTTTTAGATTTATTTATTTAAATTCTAGAATTTTTGAAAGATGAACTTGCAGTATGTAATCATTATTGGTTTAATATATTGCAAAAGTCTAATGAGATATATGTGTCCTTTACTTTTTGTAAATTGAACCGATATCTCATACATGCTCAGAAGTTAAATCTATTATTTTATTTTTTTTATAAACTAAAAATAGAAAAACTTTGTGACAAATTCTCGCAGTATCGATCTACTCGTGATCACACTTCTGTGTTATTACTGCACTATACACTCCGTAAGATTTTCTTATGTTGAGTCATACCGATTAAAATAATCTCTTTGTTCGTAACTGGTGTTGAGATTAATTTAAGTCGATGTTCAGGATACAAATCGATGTAATTTTTTAATGTCCGACAAAATCCTTCTTTTTCATTAAAGTAAGGTCACTCATGTTGTTCTCCTGGGAATGACATCGAATAGGAGAGAGTTATTAAATGAACTTGTGCTTAATTGCTATATCTTTGTAGGGTGTGTGGCTATGGAATTTACAGAGGATATTTGTATCTTAAATCTCCTAAATGAGCGTTAAGCATTTCATAATATGTCATCTAAATAAAGTTGATATGTAATTCCTTTAAATCTTCAAATATCTTTTGGTTGTATTCATTACGATCCCATGATTTTCGTACATTTGCCAATTTTTATTGACATAAAGGGGGAGAATTAATTAGTAGTTTTGCGCTGCATACATATGGTTTACGGATCATTATGTGGGGTGGGGGAGGGGATCAATATCTATAGGTTTCACCTATTATGCAAAAGATGTAAGTATTAATTAAGAGGGAGAAATATATCACCATAGTATTACTTCAAAGTTGTGATACAATTGAAATTTGGAGAAGATAATAATATTATGTTTTTGTATAACGAGGATTGAGAATATTTGTTTTCAAAGTTGTTATCGCTACGGATCTTCAACAACAACGATGCTGAGTTGAACACGTTCAGAATTATTCCAACTTGAAGTAACGAAGAATTCAAGGAGTTGAAGAAACCAAGGAAATCAAGCATGATGGATTCAAGGAGTTTTTGTACGTTCTACTGTTTGAAGTAGAAGACCAATCGAAGCTTTTGGAGAACTTCTTCAATAAAAGGTAAGTGAAGACTGAACCACCTATTTCTCAAGTTATATTCATCCTTCTATCTATGAGACGTTGTCGCATGAATAATTAGACTATCGTAAGCATATCAAGAATTTCGAGTCAAGTTTATCTTGGTAATTAGTTCTTGAAGTATATATGACTAAGATTAATGAACATTTGTTCATACTTGATGAATTTCGGTTAAGAACAATTTATTGTTTACAATCTAAATTTTGATTCAAAATTATCATTCGAAAACATCATGGAACAATGATATGTGTCATTGATGTTATTTGGGAATGTTTCAAATTGATTTAGAGAGAAATATAAAACTACTGTACATCTGGATACATGACAACATGCATACCAGTTTCACAAATTGGAAAAATTGTTATAGGTCCGGAGCCGTAGTACATGTACCCAGTACACGTAGCGACGTAGCTATATGTCGACAGTGACTTAATGGTACGCATATCAGGTATCCGTACCACAAAAAGCTATGAACTCGTGAACCTGGAATTGTACACATACCTAGTATGCATACCGAAAAAGAACTGTTGGTTTTGAAACTGGCGTGATATCCATTCCCGGTACACAAACCAGAAAAGTTCTGTAAGTTCAGAAACGTACATTTGTATCAAGGGTACACATATTCGGTACATGTACCATGATAAATATAGTCACGAACAAGGAAGAGTACACGTACCTGGTACACATACTTGCCCTGTCGAATATTTTCAGATGCACATAAAATTATTTGTGTGAGATAATTAACATTTGAATAAATCTCTAAAAACACTATATAGACATGACTGATCACATTATAACCTATGGTTGTGATTCAAGCTTAAAGTCTTAAGTGTTACATGAAAATGATTAATCTTATAGTTCAATCGACTAGTTTTGACTAACCGTCCATGAGCAATGTCTTTGTACACGGTTCGGTTACGGTTCATCCTAATCAGAGTGTAAATCTTGATATGTTAATCCATTTCAAAGATTCATCTAACGGTGGATATTGTTTGCTTGGTTCCAAGCTATCTTAGATTAAACCTAAAGTAACCTACACTTTGAAAGTCTATATAAGGGGAACCTCAAGCAACTGGGATCTTTTAATCCCAAAACTATTCTTGTGTGTCCTAGTTGTAAATTAGAGTCGTCCTTTTCATAAAACCCTTTTAGGGTTTCGCGACTAAAAAGACTTCACATGGATTCATGAAGCCGGGTCCAACTATCTTTTATCTTGATAGTTCGTGTATCCTGATCTTGTTTGATTGTTGAACTACTCACTCAAAAAAGATAGATAGAAATCGCAAAGTTCTCTTCGTATCAGACTTTGTGATTCCACAGGTTTAATACTTGTGAGGTGAATAATAATCTAGGCTGCTCTTTGGGAAACATAAGTCTGGATTTTGAGGTTAGCTATACTTTTTCTATTGCTATCGATTTCCAGTCTCACCTTGATCTACAATCATAAAAAAAAAATCACACATATAGGCTTATATTTAGGAGGCAGATTGGTTTAAAGTCTACAATTGAGTTGAAGCAACTCTTAGGCTATAAAGGACGTCAGCTAAGGGAATCAATTGTGCGGAATCCTGCTGGGGTTCAAGAGGCGTAAGGAACACAATTGTAACTGAATTGTTGTGAGAGTTTAATTCGGTCTCAACTACATTCCAGTCCCAAGTTAAATGGTAGTAGGCTAGTGTCTGTAGAGGATTAATACAGTTTGGTGTTCAAATCTAGACTAGGTCTCGGGGTTTTTCTGCATTTGCGGTTTCCTCATTAACAAAATTTCTGGTGTTTGTGTTATTTTTTTTTCCGCATTATATTGTTTATCTTTATAATTGAAATATCACAGGTTGTACATAAACTAATCAAAGTAGATACATCCATCCTTGATCGTTGGATACGACTTGATTGATTCTTGGATATTGATCTTTGGAATCGTCCAAGTATTCTCACACGTAAATCAGGTTCACGGACTTGTCTTTGTAAACTTTCTGATTGTGGGATAAAGAGATATAACTCTAAATATTATTCCTTGATTGAGATTCATTAAGTTGAAGTCTCGGAATTGTATTTAAGTTTGTACATACATGTTTCCTAATAAATAGTTGGTGGTGTATTTTGGTACCCCGCATTTCACTTTCTGTCCGCATCCAGAATGATGGATGCTGAAATTATAGGAACTCGAAATGTTATGGAATCCCCAAAGAGTGGGTTTGAAGAGTTTGTTGTCTTCGAACCTAAACCAAATCTAGAATTCGGATCCTAATCTGAATACCCGACAACCATTTTTGTCATTGTCAGTTGCTTTTTGCATTGCAGCAGACCCATCAATCTTTCGTCCTGCAGTAGACGAAATTGCACAATTCACATGGATTGGATTCTGATCACTGCATGTTTTTGTTTCTTTTGCAGATAACGGAGATTGAGGAAGGGGGTTCAGCTAAAACCTTGTTGACTCATAGTTGTTTCTAGCCGAGTTGGTACTGGTTTAGCCAATGTCTGTTTTAGTGGTAGGATCGGTCGTGACTCCGATTGAGTTTGTGAGTCTCTCTGTATCTTAGTTTGAGAGTTGAGGGCCATGAAATTTGTTGATGTGGAGTGTTGGTTGGATGATGAGTTTCCTGAAAGTTGGTTTGATGAAGATGAAGTGAAGGATAAATAGTTTGGTTTTGGGGACGTTCAGATAACATTCAACCTTTAGCTAACAACTGGGACTTCGAGAGACTCAACACATTGGGGTCTCCAACTCCAACTTTTACGGTTTGGTTTTACTGCCTTCATCTTATTGTTGTGTCTGTGGTACCGGAAGAGAGGATGATTGGGGTTATGCAGTGCATGTTGTTCGTTGATGAAGTTTGGACATTCATCAGAAATATGTCCAATAATTCCACACTTATAACATAACGTCGGTAGGTATTCGTAACTACATACAACTTTTACCAGATATGTTTAGTAGTACTCCCGGCATGAAAGGTTCATCACCACCTTTGCACGAATAGGCTTATATTGTATATCCACATCCAAGACTTCTCCTGTGTCACTTAAGAGTTCTTGCACTGATGTTACATCTTCCAGGTAGATTGGTAGGTTGATTAGTTGGATCCAGAAAACCACCTTAGCAAAACATGCATGGGGGTTTGCTTGATAACTGCTCCAGTTCCCCAGAAGAGCCACCTGGTTCGAGATGATCCAAGGTTTGTGTGATATGACTGTTTCTTTATCACTTTGATGCTCCATGATTACTTGGTAGATTTTGTTGTCTGTGTTTGGCCATGTTTGGAAGTTTTTGATGGATATAGGTGCCAATATTTTTTTAGGACTTGTTCGAGTCCCGAGTATGTGAAGTGTCCAGCGAGAACAATAACTGCTAGATAATGGCTGTGATGAGCATGCATGAGATTTTTTATTCTCTCTATCAGTTGAAAGGCTACATTTTTTTTTGGGGGTATTGATCTGGAGATGAGAATCTGATGGGACTTTGTTTGTTTGTTGATGGATGGGATTCTTGATCTTGTACCTGGATAGTTACCTTTTTGGGAAGATTCGATTTCTCGGTAATCTCCTTCTTTTGAAGGAAAGTGTTTGTTTGTATTTTTCTTTTCCCTTTATTTTTTTGGTTGGGAACTGATTGAGCCAAGAAATAAAAGGAGGAGTATTAGAAGTTTGAGGCTGTTGGTTTTGATTCTGCAGTGGGTATGGATGGTTTAGCAGGGGGACGCATATTGGGATTCGTGGTTTGTCTCGGTAGTTGGTTGATTTTAGGTATCTGTGATATAAAATTAGGCGTGGTAGTAAAGCTGGGTAGTGTTGATGATTTCTTTACTTCGGAAGAAGAAGGCCATGCATTATTTCGTGGCGGGGGTGGTTATCAATCCATTGGCCGGAGTAATTCGAGAAACAATAAACTAATAGGTAGTGGAGGATGATTTTATGAAATGGAAGATGAGAGCATAATCGATTGCTGATGGTGGTTTGATTGAGGAAAATACAAATACCTAGTAATTTGAGACAACGTATATTCTCCTTGCAATTTTGCAATTGAGATGACAATGTAATGATTTAAGTGAATCAATGGACTGAGTGGTTATCCAATTCAAGAATGAAGAACACTTTTTTCTTGATAAGTCGAAAAATTGTATTAACAAAAATCAATATTTACAAATAAGTTTACAAAAAAAGAGGTCAACCCCAAAGAAAAAACAACAACTTATAAAAATCTAAAATAAGAAACATTTAGATATTCTATTGAAGCAACAAATTAGATCTTCCTTTATAATTCCAAACTTCCCTTTCACCTAATAGGCACCCACTCTTAGCCATAACATCAACATCAAACACGATAAGTACGTTGAAAACGAATTGAATCATATATCTGTCTCTCACGTCTGCCCATCTTTGCTTCAAGAATGAAGAACACATCTATACTTTGGTGATGTGCGGGATTTCTAGATTCTTGACCACAATTAACCTAACGGCCATGTTGACCATAAGTGGTGGATTTAACAAATTTCTACTTCGAATCACTTTATCCCACATAAAAATATTTTAAAACAAGCTCGTTTAGTCAAACCCAAATACTTTATCGGCAATTTTCCACTTTACGCCCTAGTTGGTAAATTGTAATTATTAACTACCAACTAAGTAAATTGTAATTCCTAATTTCCTAGTAAATTACATCGCACGATAATGGAAACTCCCCCATACGCTAAAAGTGAACACCACCCACCTCACCAAATTGCAGAGAAATTTTCTCTTTTTGCTTCAATTTTTATCTCTCCTCAAGCTAAATTAAATCATTTTTTCTCCCTAAATTAAAAAATTTACACGGGAGAATAAAAAAAAATCCAGGAAAATCAGCTAAACCTAAACCCTATACAGGCAAAAATTCACAACCCTAACTTTCCATATTCTCTTTTACTTTCTCCCTTTGCGAATCTCCTTTCGTATTCTTGGTTTTTTTCTGTGATTATTGATTGGATCCACAACAACTTCAATGATTTTTTCTTCGGTCAAGCTTTCTTTCAGATTGAGGCTCTTGATCTTTCCCATACAAGTTACAGAATACTCTTGAAGTATTTCTGCATCTTTTCTTCCCTCAAAAAGGTTAAGCTTTTATTGATTTGTGATCAATTTTAGATCATGGGTTTTCTATAATCATCTAACAAGTTGTCAAGGATTAATTTTTTTATGTTTTGATATATATTGATTGGATTGAAATATATCTGGGATTGAAATATATCTCCATTATCCTCTGTTGATAACCGATGGTGTACTAAAAACCCTTTTTCCGCAGGCGCCTTTTTTCTCTTCTCTATACTCATTATCTTTGTCTCTTTTCTTCTTCCTTCATCTATTCTAATTGCTTTTTGTTGTGTTTACGCAGGTGCAGTTTTGGCTAAAAAGGGAAAACTAAGTAAATACAATTTTCTGTTGGTAAACCCTATCCTTTTTTCATTTCTTCCTGTTCTCCTTTTCTTTATTTTTGTTACTCTGAAGCAATAAACACACACGATCATTTTAATGTATATTTTTTATTTCTTCACCTGGCGCCCTGTATACAGAGGTCCCGTTACTCAATCTAAATAGTTTGATAAGATTAGGGCCTTAGGCTAACCTGAAAGGTGCACTTAAGCAGTTTGACATATCTTGCAATCTCAAGCAGAACCCAGTCTTTTATGTATATTCATTACATTTCTGCTTGATTCAAACTAAAGAAATGGGTACTTTATCAAGTCTCTATAGAATTGAGGATGTTAATATCCTTCAATTCGATAACATCTAAAATACTTTCTTTTGTCTTTCTCTTACAAGTATATTCTCTGATTGAAGAGTATATTATGATGCTTGTGAGGAGAACCAACTGGAGGAATGGGAAGGGAATGAAGAAGTGAGAATTCTATTTTGTAGTGGCATTCCCTTTGCAGTAAGAAAAGTGCTATTTGCCAGTCCTTTGGTTTATATTGTTTCAACCAACTCGAGCCTCCAAGGTACTTTTAGGTCCACTAAGGCTGGCCACTATGGTCATTCAAGATCCAAAATTCAAGCTGGAGAGTGTCACATAAGTGTTGCATACGTGTTGCAACTCCCCTGAATCAAGATGAGGTTCAAGCATTTGCTTGGATCTCAGCTTGAACCAACACATGAGCGTGTAACCATTTGACGCTCGAAAATTTGCTTTAGCGACTAACCGTTAGGCGCTCGGAAGCATATTCTCCGAGAATATGTTGTTGGCGCCTTATGGTTTGGCGCTCTGAGCGTCTAATGATTTGGTGCCGGTAGCTAGCGCCAAATGTTAGTCGCTCCATTTAAATATTTGTTTGACCTTTTTAAACCTATACCCTATTTACACTCAGATGACTTAACTCACATTGTTCATAGATAGTGCGTGTTCTCCCCGGGATATCTTATTGTGAGTCTGAGATTCTGATCATCCTTTCATCACCGCACTGTTATTGACATCTCATTCAGATAGATATCTTTTTATAGTTATCAACACACTGTTATTGATAAGACGAATATCAGGGAATTCTCTTATAAATTAAGATACCTGGAGATCATTTTTTTCACACAACTACACATCAATTAACCATTCATAGAAACACACCGTCAAGCAAAAAACCATTGTGGAAATATACACAGTTAAACCATGAATTCCAGTCGCAAAGGAAAATATATAGTATGTGTGGAAGCAAAACAACTTTGTCCGCTATATTTTCTTGATGACCATACCGTCATGCAATGCCCTTGGATGTATTCCAAGTACCCGCAGAGAGGTTGTACGGGCATCAAAATGTTACTTAAATCGTAACTGGGACAGAGTAGGTACTTGCGTTTCCAATAAGAGAATTTTCGTGAAGAAGCACAATGGTTGGAAGATGTAATCAAGGCCAAAGAAGATAGAAAGGTTAATGAACTATGTAAAAACTTCAAAGACAAAGGGATATTTAATGTTGAACACCAAAAAGTGGTGTCGTGCTCAAACCCTAGTTGTGAATTTGTTATGAAACTACATCGTTCTAGAGAAAACCTTTGGTCAACATTCCTGGAAATATTCTGGGTGTCAGTTGGTGGAATGGGCTGATTAAGTGTGTTTTATGTTGCTCAGTGATTTGTACTGTGTTATTGTGTGTTTATGATGTAATGTTTATCCTGTGTTTTAGTTTGGTCAAGAGATGTTTATGATGTAATGTTTATGTATTTTTTATTTTGTAACGTTTTATGTGAGGTTTGTATGTTTTAGTTCGAATTAAAGATCCAAAGTAATGATTATAATGTTAGGTGTTGTGTAGGTATGGCTATGTTTCTGTCTATGTGGTATTGGACACCACGTGATTGCGTTTAATCTACATTGCCCAACTACATCAATCAATGTCTATCTCTTGACAATTCAATGTCATTTATGTGACTGAAATAGTAGGTGGCTCTGTAAACAGTTAGCGGCTTTCGTAAAAGTGTAAGGACGATTGTGAACATATATGCCCTTTCGTAAAAAAAATTGAGGACACTTTGTGAACAGTTAATGCATATTTGTAAACAGTCTCACCATATAAATTTTCGAGATTCACAATCTTATTTTATTTTTGTAGCAGGTTTCGACAAACTTTTCCCTAAAGTAATAATAACATCTTGAAAATTTTATTCAATCAATTTTATACAATGTTCACTGTCATTTCCTTATGTTTCCCGCTTTATTATTAAACTTGTGACATCGCATTGTCACACATCAAGCACAAAAGCTAAGTTCGTAAGGACCGAGACTAGCATTTATTTTTCTTAACTTAAACAGAACTACATCGTTGTGTGTGGAAAGGTTTGAGTTAGAAAGTACATAAACCGAACTTGTGATGTGCAATTTAAACACACCAAAACTCAAACACAAACACTTTTAGATAACATTTTTAGTTTCCTGTGTTGCTAATTTATATTTCTCTTTTCTCTGGTTTCCCTGCAGTTACAGAAAATGTCTACATTTTCACATGAAAAGGATGTCGCTCTAATTTGTGCTTATTGTTTGGTTAGCAACGACCCAATAAGAAAAAATATAAACAATACATAATTTTGGTCCCAAGTTCAAGCTGAATACAGAACCGAATGGGTGGGGGAGAATATTAGAAATTTGAAGGCTTTACAACATAGAGTCGCACACTTAAAACGAGAAATAAAGAGATATGTTGGATGCACAAGAGCATACTTTATAAACATGCCTGCATGGTGGAACCCTGTAGACACGATGAGTTTACTACGAATAATTGTTTCCTATATTTTGTTCACGCGTCCACGGTGTTAACTCTTTTTATGAATTTGTCTCTAGTGCCGCGCTGGTCAACTTAAGTATGAAGAAGAGCCATCTTATGGAAAAACATGGAGACACGAAGCGGTTTTTCAAATTCTTAAAGCGCATCTGATGGAATACAATCTAGAGATTAATGATAATCTTCCCCAGGATAGGGATGTGTTGATCGTGTTTTTTCGTTTAGGGCGAAAATTGTAAAAGTCTATCTACCTGAACCGGAAGTAATAGATCTTGATATGTCTATATTCCGCAAGGAACTTGAAGAATATATCAAAATCTGATGAGTGCCTATGCCGCTCTTCATATTGTATTGAAACTCAAGCTCCTAGATGAATTGTTCTCTAGTATAGAGCCTAATGAGTATTTAAGCTCCTAGTTGCATTATTCACTAATGAAATGGAGCCATTTAAAAGTGATGAGTGCCTAACCCTCTTCGCTCATATATGTATTGAGCAATTCAATATATTTATGTATATAAAGTTTACTCAGAATGGTGCATGTAGCAACAATCCCAAATATTCTATAAATTTTATCTTGCACCAGCATTATTCACTAATGCATGGCCTGCCTAGTGTTTTCCTATGCTATACTCCCCAGCCAAACTCTCAATTTGCATGACATGACGATTAATGTTCACTCGCAACGGAGTAGCATGAATCTCCCGAAGTGTCAGTATTGAGACCTGCATGAAAACACCCATATAGGCTACACCACCCTATGACAAAGAGATCAGCGTGTTCACACACCTTTTAATTAAAAGTTGGCGCGATCGAACGCGTTTAAATTCCTTAAGGAAAATATGGATTGTTCACATCAGTCTCAAAAAATAATTGCGGCCACACAATTCGGCCCCGAAATTTAACAAGCTTAGACTACTCCTAGTAGAACTAAGCAGTCACCGTAGCAACCACCGGCGGACTAGTCCTTTAGTTGAACGAATCCCATGTTGCTCATTCACAAGCGCTTCAAACGCCAACCCAAACAAGGGCGTTTGCGCTGCGTAAAAACGAAGCTCAAACGAGCTAGACTGTTCAAAACGGTGTTAGAAGCATCACGAACGTCCAACTTTGCTAGCCTGGTTGGACGACTTGGATCCTCCTACTAACAGTTAAGGAAGCGCAAACATGATCATCAGCGGCCCACTAGTGCCCTAGTCGATCGACTTGCATGCGGCAAACCTATAGAGTGCTCAATCGCTTACCCAGACATGGCCGTTCACGCTGCGTAAAATAGCTCAAACGAATTGAGACCGACAAAGACGGTCTCAAAACGCATCACGTTTGTCTAACTTAGCCGGCCTAGTTGGACGGCTTAGATCGCATCTTGAGCGATTAAAGAAGTGCTGGCGTATCCACCGGCGACCCAGCTACACCCATGGTTGATCGACTTGCTCACGGCAAGCCAAGAACATATAGAATCATTCACCAAAAGTAGGGTGAACGCGCTACTTTAGAAACCCTAAATTACGTTTGCGGCAACACACTACTGTCGCAAATCGATCACAACCATCCAACTTCGCCAGCCGAATTGAGTGTCTTAGATTTAATTTTAGGTGACCCAGGAGATGTCAACGTGCTCGCTGGAAATCCATCTTTGTACATGGCCGATCGACCTACTCAAACCCAAACACAACACCTCGAATCGCTCGCTCAAAAGGGAGTTGGTCGATCGGTCTCCAAACCCTAAAAATCGCGTCAATGACATTGAACAACTGCCACAAATCAATCACGACCATCCAACTTCGCCATCTTAGTCAGACGGTGTAGATTTATTCTCAGAAAATTAACAAAGTGGCGTTGTGAACACCGGCCATCACTCCTCTATAGGGAATGATCGACCAAATGGTAGTTTTCCCATAACACACTCGAACGATCACCCAAAGTGGTCTACCCTGCTATCCTTTTAAGACGCTTATCCGCGACTTATTCAATTAGGCTCTAAAACAATGATGCTTCATACAAATCAATTAAATTGAGCTTCTTAAATGCGATGCTTCACATGCATCAAATACATACGATATTTTATGTCGGCCTCATAAACAACTTAGTTGTTTCACCTAATAGCATCATGTGCTATTCTCCGCGGAAAGTCCCACGACTTGACCCACTCATTCGAGACATCAAACATGACACAAACTGGGGGATACTTACTGGGGTATCGGTATGGCGGTTTACAGCGTGCGGCGTGCAATGCGCCCATCACGAGAACGTGTCAGGAAAAGATGAACAGTTAACAACGATGAGAGAAGTGGGTGGAGGGGTGACCACGTGATGATCACCATCTCCTACAAAACCCCACTTCTCCATCACTTAACCTTCTCCACTTCCTACGAGATCAAGGTTGCGCTCAAATGACTTGTATAAATAGGTTTTCAATCTATTTCAAGAAGACAAGTGTTGTTAACACAGTATCCAGAAAACACCCAGAACTGATATCTTACATTATGCAAGCCAGTTCCACATTCTGATACAAGTCATAAAAGCCACACCTTCATAATTCAATATTTTTGATCTCAACACCTTCTTCGCTTCCCTCCCTAAGATCAACCCTTTTCCTTCACTTTGTGACCGAATTAGTCTGGAACGACCATTTCTTGGTTTAGGCCAGAGTCTTACAGATTGATCTCTCGAATCTGAAAGTATTCCCGTGCAGTAAATTATTTAGGGTTTGAATTCGTTTCTCATCAACACACCCCAAATTTACCAAAAACCGTAGAATCAGTTTTTACCCTCAAACAAGATGAAAATTAGACCAAGTTTGTTTGCATTATTGGTTTTGTGGGTAGACCTAACTGAAAACCCTCACGAGACTAAACCCGTGCTCTAGAGTCGCTTAGGGGTTTAAAGGCTTACACGGGCTAAGTGTAACCGCAGGTCATGTGAAGTTGACATAGGTTTACTAATTTCGTGGTGTATTTTTTTTTCTTTTAATTTTTTATCAGTGTGCTCATTCCTAAACTACGTTGACGGTTTTGAACACCGAAGTAGAGTAAAGATGTAGGATGATTATGATGTATACTGTGGTTGTATGCTTTAGTTCGAATGAAGTTATGATGTAATGAACACTTTTTAACATTAGATATTTGTTTGCACTCCAGTACATTACAACACACGATTCAAACCCTTACTCACTTTCGCAGGCATCACGATTGCACTTAACATGTGTAACAAGCCTTTAAACCCCAAGTGGACCTTGATGGACGATTTTAGTCTCGTGAGGGTTTTTACAGAAGATTTACCCACAAAATCTTGAAAAAATGATGAACAATTTAATCGTCGTCTCCATCTTGTGGAGGTACGTAATAATGAAGAGGTAAACCGTCTTCGTTAAACTCAAACTGAAAAGTCGAGGGTACCCAAATATACCTCAATCTAAAACTTTTCCACCTATAAGTCCTTTCTCTGAAAGTGATTGTCTATGGACTGAGTCGAGACAATACAACTAATCGGTTCACACTTCGTGTGATCTTCTATGGATACGAGATCGAGAAAATATGACAATAAGATAACTTGTGTGATTTAATATGGATACAAGATCGAGACAATAAAACAACGAAATATGTTTACTTGATAATAGGTTCGGACTTAACCAAACACAATAGGATTGCTATCAAGTAAATAGGAATAAATGTTTTTGTATTTTACTTCTAATTATAATAAAAACAATTATAATTGTGGAAATAGAAAATTAAAAGACACAACAAGATTTTGTTAACGAGGAAACCGCAAATGCAGAAAAACCCAGGGACCTTGTCCAGAATTGAATACTCTCAGAATTAAGCCGCTATACAAAATCTAAACCAACTTCGTATAGTTGAAACCAAGAAACTAAACCTATAGTTAACCTAGTTCCGTCTGTATCCCTGCGCCTCCAACTTGCAATAAGTCACGCCCTTGGAACAATTCCTTTGGTTCGTATTCCAAACAGTAAAGGAACAACAAATATGTTCGGTAACAACTCTTTTCAAACAAGTGATATGAGTTTGACAAAAGGATCTTCCGTTTATCCCAATAAACTCCTTTGTCGGGTTCTTAAATCTATCTCAATAACAATTACCAAAGTAATTGTCTAGATTTTGCAATCAATACTTCTTAGTCACAAAGACAATATATTGATGCCGATCTACTCAACTAATCAATCAAGGTTATCACAAAGATAAACTGATTATAGTTGGATCCCCAGCCGATGAAGTTTTGTGCACACCAAAGATTATGAACCCAAATCATAAATCTTGTTCGATCTTCAATAAACACCTGCACACAATCAACTTGAATCTCTTGTGATCAATCACACACAGAACGGAGTTTGTTAACAATGGATTATCACAAGAAGTCTTTAGATCTACAAACAGTCTAAAGATCCACGTCGAAACTTCGATCTAGTTTGAGTGAATCTTATATCAGAAGAGAAAATTCTCAAGCATAAACAAACTAGGTGCAATCAAAGTTCAACCACCGTTAGTCAATCAAATCAATCGAAAACTAATAATAAACTGCAATTATCTGGTTTCCCACCAAAGGTACTCGTAGAGCTTCCCAATCCCAAAGAAGTCTTTAAAACGAGCGGTCGTAAGAGATTTCGCCTAATTAGGGTACTTTCCTCTCCGAATAGACGGCTCCACCAGTAACAACACAACTAGGTAGTTTTGCTGGCTCTGAGGATTAGTTTGGTCAAAATGCAAACTTCAATATTTATAGACCAAGGAAGTTTGGACACCAAGGAATTTCCAAAACCGAATATTCTCAAAGATATGCAATAAACCCAAAAACGGTTTACATAATTCCTGGAAATGCTCTGTCCAATTAATGACCGAAATCTCAATAGAAAATCTCCAATTAGTAAATGCACATTACTAATGTTTATTTTCTAAATATATGCATTTTAATTGCGGGAATTTAAAAGCATATAAAACTAAAAACCTTAATTAAAAGATTCTCAATTTATTTCGATCCGGGATTCTTTTCTTTAGCTATTAAGGAATATCTTTGAACAATAAAAGATAAGAGTTACTGCACATGTTCAAAGTATGTCGACATCTTTACTTTGTAAATCCTTTTTCATACTTACAATCTTGGAACCGATTTGCCACACTTCCAAACAAGTTTAGAATTGGTTCATCCGATTTCCAAGAACTATGTGATTGATCAAAAACATTCAGTCACCATTCATGGGTTTAACGGTTCTACATAAACAAGTCTCGGTTTTACCTCCATGTGGGTACTATGATCGATCACACTAGTTACCAAAAGTTGGTTGACTAGGTACTAGGATCGGTTACCACATATATATAGTATCTAACTTGTATTTGGTTGCACAATTTATGGGATCGGTCACACCAATTACTAAAACTTGTTAACCTACTACAAGGATCAATTACACATCTTGTGATCAGTACCAACCAAGTTCTAGGATCGGTCACCCAATGACTAGAAGTGGTCACACCAATTACAAATATCGATCATATCATCTCTGGTGATTAATTAAGATCGGTTTCACTAATAAAAGTCATACCAATACAAAAGTAAGGCCTTGTGAATAGTTTTACCAAGATACATAAACAAGTTATGAGCGGTTATACTAAACACACATATTGGTAGTCCAAAGATTTGCAATGAATGACAATACCAATAAGCCTAGCGATTTCCCTTTCGATTCATAAAACAAGTTCATGAATTTACTTCCTTTAAACGAATGTAAAACATTGTTTCCTAGGACGAAATCTTCACCCATACCCATACATAATCACAATAACATTCATACGATTATGTCGATGTCTTATATACGAAGTTCAAAAGATAGACGTTATACTTCGTATTGTAATTCCTTAATACTATGTCTAACTAGAGTATAATCATTCACAGCTTCGCAGTTATGTTTTCAAATTGCACGACTTGAAAGATACGTTAGGAATAAAGATTTCAAGTCAAATATTACTAACCTCAAGTGGAAGGATGATGTCATCGCTGTAGCTCTTTACTTCTTCACATTCTTTAAGTCTTCACGTAATACTTGGAAGTCTCATCATATCCTAGTAACTTTCTAGCTAACCTATACGAAGTTGACTCTAGTAAACAATCAATCGACTCTTTAAATGAGTTTTGATTCACTAAAATATGAAAACCAAACTTGACATACCAATGCTTGGTGGGTTCAACCGAGTTATGCTCTAACAATCTTCCCCTTGGTCAATTTTAGTGACAAAACTCTTACATCATATAGATAAACAAATTACAAGAATTAATTACGCATACGCTTGATTCCCAAATTCAACAACACAATAACCTGTATACATTCAATCCATAAATGTCGATGTTGACATTATAATAACAGATCTAATACTTCCCCTAAAGGTAAGATAGGTAGATTTTCGATCTGCACGTCTTTGTTATTTCCATCATCATATGATATGTTACTCCCCCTTAGTCTATGCTTTACTCTTTCGTTAGATATAACATTTAAGCACCAATGTACTTTCCTTAGTGATATCAAATCACTTGTTTACTCCATATATTTCTCCCCCTTTTTGTCACAAAATGATAAAGGTACGAGCAAATAAAGGACAAACCGAAAGGATCTTACAAATCTCAAAAGACTTGCAAAACCTATAAGAGTTAAGCACGAGGGTTCCACACACCATTTTTGATAACCAATATCAAAACCTAAACTACAAAGTGATTTTGTTTTGATATGTTACCAAGGAAACAATTTCCCGAAGAAATTTTCCTTAATAGTTTAGCAAACCAAAAATTGACTAAGCACTTTAGTTCCTTTGCTAAACCGATTGTACAAATACAATCGCTTGTTCGATAAGACCAAAATAAAGATAAGAATTAACTCTATTTTTCTCATCAGGCTCTAATTATTCAAATAATAACTTAGACATTTCACTTTTAAACAAGACAAATACTAGTTTAGTTAACTAGCGTTTCTTGTTAAGGCATTCGATTATACTTGAATAATCGAAACCTCTACTTTGATAAGTCTAACTAAGATCAGAATTAACTTAGTTTCTCTTATCCGGAATCTAATTGGACTAAACAGTTCATCCCGAAAACTTTTTTGTTAAGCCATAAACAATTCATACAAACCAAATAAATCAACTTGCACAATTATTTACCTCAACCGGAAGCAATTGAAACAAACATAGCCATTATAATACCGCAATTTCACTGAAATTTTGTAAGCCTAAAAAATTGATACCACACAATAAAGCAAGATACCAATAGTTTTTCTTAACCAGAAACAATTGAATCACACACACATCCATACACAAATAATGGAATAAACATCAATTGTACCGATAATTTTGTTAAGCAAAAGTAATAAATATATGCAATAAAATCAGGCTTTTCTTAAACAGGAAAACGATTAACTAACAAATTTGTTACCTCAAGTTCCGCATCCTCTTCTCCCCTTAAGATATGTCATGAAGCGCAAGTTCACATAGAACTCTCCCCCGTTGTGTTGTCATCCTCTCGCAAAACAAAAGAACAACAACAAGGACCAACCTTTACCAGAGAAAGGTTGAAAACCGGTTTTAACTTATGTGATGCAAAAGTTGAAACCCAGAAACACATATGCTTTTATGCTAAACCAAATGATTCAACATATTGTGACTTTTTCACATATTTGTTTCAATCGGAACCCCTTATGATCATTTGATAAAGCCTAGCAACATGGGCTAGAACTCAATCCCGCTAAACCAAAAAGTCACCCAAACCATAAAGGTTCACACCATATGAGATCGAATATTAAGGTCATGAAAACCGAAATCAAACATCCCATCTATAATACAAAACATAGTTTGGCTAAGTTAGCCTAGATAAAGAGCGGTCAGGATTTGTTTAGGGAGAACATAAATCAATGGTTATAGTTTGATCAATCCAAGATTTAAATCAATGGTTAGTATCCTATTAAATTTTACTAATAAATATTTTATTGGTAAGTATTTTGAAATAAATGTTTCATTAATTAATCTAATAAATATAACTCCATTAATAAATAATAAATTATTTGATATTAACTATATAAGGTAAAAAAAAAAACTATATAAGTAGACACACGGTGGTTGTGATGGTGGGAGAAGGTGGTGGAGGCAGTGGCGATAATAGTGATGGGTGTTGGTGACTGGTGGAGGGGTGACATTAATGGTGGTGGTGGAAGAAGTAGTGGTAGCGGAGAGAAAAAAATCCGAAGGTAGATAAATTATGTAGTTACTCTTAATTAGTTTTTATTCATTTTTTTAATTATCTTTTAGTTTATGATTATTTTTTAAAATCTAAAGATAAATTAATGGTTGCGATTTGCATATCAAATACAAGGATACATGTAAATTAATTGTAATCCATTCACTTTCTCATATCTCTCTCCATTTATTTTCCTTTTTTTGTCTCTTGGACTCCATATAATTATGCTTGAGAAACAGTTCATGTGAATAGGTAAATAGAGAAGATGAAGAGACAAGAAACGAAATGTATCAAAAATTACATATTATTCAACTTTAGGAAAATGTATAAACAACTTATGTAAATTTGGGATGATTTATATCACCAAAGAAAAAAAAATAAACCTTACAGTTAATAGATTTTGTAAGATTAATCTGATTGATTTTGAAGTAATCTTGGATGCTTTTAGTTTTGTCACAGATTTGGTGAATCTCTTAGGATGATTTTTATTTTATTTTCTTTTGAGGTCGGGATACTACTTAGTATTTTGAAGTCATGTTTTACTGCACATGGGATTCACTTTAACAATTAACAATGTTTGTCCTCGAGGGTTTTATGACTACCAGATATAATACTAAAACAAAAACATATGAGGATAAGTGTACAATATTAGCACAAATACACCAGACCAATTTTCCACAAACAACTGTAACATAAGATTCGAGGGATACATTTAAACACATATTCTTTCCCTGCCTTTACTGAGAAGATAAATCTGCAGTCATGGTTTGTTTAAATTAAACATTATAAGTGTTTTATTAATCTAGTTAATTCCTTATAATAAATTATTTATTAATATTTCATCATAAATGTCCCTTTAACTAATCTATCAATACATATTTCCATCAACAAAGAGTTTTAAAAAAATTATTTCAATGAGTACTAATGGTGGTAGTGGAAGAAGTAGTCGGTGGTGGAAGAATTTCGGGTGTTAGTAAATGTGGAGACGGTTACGTTAGTGGTAGTGGAATAAATAGTGGCGGTAAATGATTTTAGTGGTGGGGGTATTAAATTTTTTTTTTGAAGCAAAAAAAAAAAGGTGGGTGAGATTGTATTTTAAAAGATGAAGTTGGTTGTTTTTTTACATGATTAATAAAGGTAGGTACAAATATTTCGGGGATGATAGCAAATCATACAAGACAAAATGATTATGATCATTGGATCAAATGGTAGCCCCGTTATCTTTGGTAAACGATCGTATAGATCATGGTTTTTAGAATTAAAATAAAATTAATTACAAGACAAAATAGAATATAATAAAAGAGATATAGTTGAATAAATTAATTGACGACCTAAGTTTGTGCAATCTAAAGTTTATACATGACGTTTGCCGTTAAAAATTCGAAATACGCCCAACATCCTACGAGGGATGTGGTGGTTTTGTGGTGCTGGCGGGTATCAGTGATTAGGAACAGACTATGTTAATATTATGTTGTTACAAAATGGGTAACATTATAAAGTAAAAGATGTGGTTGATTGTCTTAATGCTGAAATAAATTTGGTTAAATACATGCAAATTAAAATAAACACTGGGATGTCACGTTATATAATAACTACTAAAGATGTAATCTTTATTATCAAGATTTCTCATTTCAATAGATAAATCTATGGTTGTATTGAGATTCCCAAAGCGATGCGTAATTTTGATCTTGGCTTTCTGAATAGCGATGAAAATAATGAAACACTCCCTCTCAGTTTCTCCAAACAAAACTGAAACCTTCTCAAAAATAAAAATCAACCAGACAACGGTTAGATGGTGCACCATCACCACCACTGTAAATTTATCTATGCTACATATCCAGTGAACTTTCTACAGATTAATTTGGAGATTTCAACCTATTGTAATTATTGATAAGGCATGTAATTAAATTTCTAATAGTGATTTGGAGGTATTTTCTAATTACAAAATTCTCTTATAAATTTTGTTTATGCAAATATAATTCAACTTGGTTTTTTTTTATGTTTAATTGATGATGTGTTAATTTGAATACATGTTTAGGTAATAGAATTTGATACTGTAGATGGGGCAAAAAGATTTGATGGTTTTTACGGAATTAAGGAGACGACCGTACGGAGGAGACTCCTTAAACCGAGTGAAATGTTCAACCTCACACAGATGCACTGCAAGAAGGGAGTGCTTTGAATTCGAGAGATCAATCTGTAGTACTCCGGCCTAAATGAAGACAATGGCCGCTCCAGAGTAAATTCGGTCACAAGAGAGGATGGGTCGATCTGTAGGAGGGAAGCTGAGAAATGTGTGGAATCAATGGTAATCAAAGATCGTAGGTGTGTTGTGAATTCTGAATAAGATAAGTTCTGAATGATTGAATCTCTGTTGAGAGTAATTACTCAGATGTTTAGTTAATCTCGTGTTGTCTGTGAGACGTGAGATCGTTGTATATTCAATCATGATTTCAGAGACTTATTTATATTGTTGGAATTGTAGACACCATGATCCCATGAAGTGTGACAGTTGATGGAATCAAAGAGTGGGGAAATGAAAATCGTGTTTGAATCCAGTTGCTCATCGTGCGGAGACTTGGTCGATTTTCCATCCACTACTTTGTTAACTCCTTCAACTGATTGCACGACTTGCTTACATTCCATCGTGTGTAAGAACACACGTGCCGTAGACCGCCAGACCAAAACCCTAGTTAATATCCCCCATGTGACACGATTGACGTCTCGTGGCTAATTAGTCAGTTGTTGACTTCATGACTTTATGGGACGATGAGTCAATGTATTTGCTGAGTTGAACATGATTTTGCAAAATGTTCTGAAAATCATGAATTGAACGTGTCTGTTGAGACAGAGATATAATTCTCACGTTGATAGTTGAGGTGAGCAAGTATTTCTCATTCGATGAATTGTTGAATATTGATAGTTGAACCAATATTCCTTGATTTGAGCAAATATTGCTTATCTGAGCCAGTGTTGCTCGTCTGATGAATTATTGGTAGCGTGACCGAAATAAAACATTAATTAGAATACTGGTAGTTGAAACGAGTATAATAAAATGGTGATCATGAGATTGTCATAAAATTATTAGCGTTCGAATATGGAATTATGATCCTTGGACTCAGAAACCCTAATTTGATCAATTGATGACCGAGTGATAGTTTATTGAAAATTTAACCATGGAATGAAGGAGGACCGACTACATGAGACCGTGGGTCGACCATATAACGTCCATATGATCGCGTGAGCAAATACCAAGACCCCTTGAAGAGTTGGTGAAAAGTTGATCAAATGCTGGTTCAATCATTTTTCATATAATGCTCTCGTCTGAGCCTTAGGTGATAAAACCTAATTAATTATGGAGAGGTCAGAGACCGACCTAGGGGTCATGAAACCAACCCTGGATGGTCGTGGGATCGAATTATGATCACTTCATGAAATTCCAAAATTATTTGGAAGAGTCTTGGACCTAATATGTGCAATTGCGCAAATTAGGTCAAACCATGAAAATACGTGGGACCGGATCATTGCGAACCAAAGAGACAACCTTGGTCGGTCAAGGTAACATGCTGACGTCGTCAACACGTCCGTCTCAGTCTTGAGAATTTTGATATTTGCTGGCGTGCATTTGAGCAACCATTTGAGAAAATACAATAAAATCAGGTTTTTGCTGAAACTGAGGAAACTTCATGAGATGAAGGAAAAAAATAATTATAAGATGAAGGAATATGAGGCGTGGGACCGCTGGAGCCAAGGCATGGCCGGCCGGCCAGTGACCACGGCCCCATGGTGCCTTTTCCTAATTTTATAATATTTTTCATGATTTTATGAAAATATCATGAAATCAAGGAATTTTGTTAAAATTAAGGAGTTTCCTTAAAGTGAAAGAGTTTCCATGGGATCAAGGAAGCAAATAATAATAAAATAAGGGCGTGTGGGTCCGGCTTAGGCCCGGTCCCACAAGTTTTCCTAATTTTATGTAATTTTTGTGTATTATTTTCCATGATTTGAAGGAATTTTCATAATTTGAAAGAAATACCATGAAATCAAGGAATTTCATGGGATCAAGGAAACCTTAAAATAATAATAATAAAATAAGGGGCGTGTGGGACCGGCTGAGGCATGGCCGGCCGGCTAGGTCCCGGTCCCACGAGGTTCCCTAATTTTATTTTATATTTTCATGGTTTTGTGAAAATACCATGAGATTAAGGAGTTTTCATGAGATTAGGGAAATAATAATAAAATAATGAGGATCCATGAGGTGTGGGGTCGACCGGGATCAAGGCATGGCCGGTTGGCCAATAATCACGGCCCCGCAATGTTTTTCCCAATTTTATATTATCTCCTTGGTGGTGTGCTTGGGAACGACACACAAAAGACTTGCAAGTATACAAGGTCAAGTTTTAGTATAGAAAGTAAGAATGGGATCAGTCCACAGGGAGTGGGAGCATACAAGAAATTATCCTAAGCTATCAATGGGTGCAAAGCACTATGGCAGTGAGCAAGGCAAGGTAATATGGCAGATGCAAAGAACCAAAACAGTTAACAAACCAAAGCAGTTAACACAAGATGGAAAAACAGCAAAGATTAAATGGCAGAGGATATAAAATAAAAATAGCAGGGAACCAAGGATGTAAGCCAAGGGCAGGGGGAGTTTGTGCACTGATTTCAGTGCACAACAGCTTCAAAATGCAAGAAAAACAGTGAAAGAAAGTAAATTTAGCAGGGAACAAAATAGAACTGAAATTATAAGTGATTGTAAAGGATTTGTGGTTAAGCCAAGGCTTAGAATCCACCTTGTGTCCTAATCAAACAACATATTTCTAGGTTGAGTTGAATATCCTATGCATACATCTAGAAATGGAAGAGAACTAACTTGCTCATTAGTTTGCCCCTAGTATTGACTGTCTTTTGACAGAACAGTCAATCACAGGCACTATGAGCATTAGTTTCTTCCAATTGCTCAAGCAAAACAGGGCATGGAGTTAACTATCCTAGCAACTTGTCATTTGACAGTGCATAAGGCTTCAACTGAGCCTTAGCTTAATGCTACTTAGCTCATGCTCAACATATTACATACACAAGCATTCATCATACAAGATAATTCAAACACAACACACAACATTCAAAAATCAACTGTGATAAAGGGACTGAATTTGAAATTGTAATGAAAATTTCTTCAAATGTCTACTGGCTAGTCCAGAGATGCCGAATTTTACAACCCCTAACACCCTTTTATAGTTACAACAAAAAAATTCCAAAATCCCCAAATCAGTGAAATTAGGGTTTTACAAAAAATCCTTACCTAATCTCTGAAAACGATTGATAGCTCTCACCCATGCTTCCTTGTCGTCTGCTGATGCTACCCATGCCTTCGATTTATCCTCTACCCTCACCTATTTCATCAACTCCTAACCTAGGGTTCCTGTGAGATGAAACGATTAGGAGGTGATGTAATAAGTGTCTAGAAAAGTATGTCTTGGTTGTTAGAAGTGATGATGGCTCGAGTGGTGGTGGTTGAGTGATTTGGGGGGAGAAGATGGTGGTGATTGAGTGATTTGGGGGAGAAGATGGTGGTGATGGAGACAGCGTCGCTGTTGCAGAAGAGGGGAAGAAGGAGATGGCTCGATGGGTTTTGGGCTAGGGTGTGTTTGTTTTGGGTATAGGGTTAGGTTGTTCGAGTGTGAGGCGGGTACAACAAATCTTGATGTCTTGCGAAGCTGAGCCGTGGGATAATATCTTCTGGGACGGATCTAACGGCGAGATGGAGGCAGATCAAGAGCGACCGTTGGATGCCTGATACAACGAAACTGACGGCTCAAGATGGAGTTAGGTGCTGTAGTGTTAGACAGGATCTTCAGACTTTGATGTAATGGCGATGCTGCGACCGTAGGATGCTGAGATGATCCAATCTGACGGCTAGAAAGGGAAACGGGTATGGATATAGGAAATGGACTTGGGTGAGGGTTTTGGGCATTGGGTATGCCAAGCCCATATCTTCTTTAAGAACAATTCTTCCTCTTCAAGCCCACTTCTAGCCTTTTGGTCTTGTGCACAACATTCTTCGCGGCTTCCTTGTGTAATTCCTCCCGGCTTTTCACTACTTTTCTGCTCTTTTCGCTCCGCTATTCATCCAAACTTTATTTATTACCTAAAAATGCAAAATTAATTAATAAAAATATTTATTCTTGAAAACAATGAAAATACAGAATATGGGATAAAATGTATAATTAATGCACAAAAGATGAGTTAAATGCCAAGAAAAATATATAGAAATATGCACTTTTTAGCACTCATCAAATACCCCCAAACCTGAATTTTACTTGTCCTCAAGTAAAACAAAACTAAGGAAATCCTACATATACCACTGTCGCTGGTCTCTCGAATGCATTTAGCATATGCACTAAGCCTTTTAAACCACTAAGTGTCCCTAGTGGACGAGTGAAGTCTCGTGAAGGTTTGCTTAGAACGTACCTACAAAGTTCTAGGACAAAATATAAGCTCAGATTCCATCAAATGTGACATGTGCAAGACAGTAGAAGCTCACAGCAAAATGGAGATGTCAATCTAGCTATCTAAGGCACAATCCTAGCACTGATAACAACTAAAGACACGTGATAAGAGTGTAAAGTGTATCTACACATGTTTCTAGAATGACCTGAAGTTACGACTACTAATCACCAAGAGATAGTTTTTAGGCTAAGAACCGAATTCTAAGCCAAGCTAGCTGTCAGGCTTTACGAGAATTGTGAATGTTCACCCAATGAGTTGGTGATATTTCAGTTTACCCGCGTTATACATCGATGGCTGCACCCTCCTTGCTTATTACAAGACTATTTACAACAAAAAGATAACTCTTTACATGACTCTTATTTACATTGATTACTCTCTTTTATTTTTGGAACAAGAGAGAACTATTGTCTTTAACATGACAAAACATAGAATAAATAAATACTTGATATTTTTTTTTTTTTTGAAGAAAAACTTTGATCTTTACAACATCATGACACTTTTGATACATGAACAAAAAGAAAAACATAATTACATGACTCTTAGCAAGAGGTGGCCCTTATCGAATGCATCCGGTCAAATTCTATGGTTGCTTTTCTTAACGTATCCTCCAACTTCTATCCCAGCCAACCAAAGAACAAGCTAGTCAAGTCTCATTCAGTATTCTAAAGTGATTGGCAATCTAACTTCCTATCAAACACCTTGAAGATCGAGGCTATACATGTATTGGTAGATCGTGCGCGTGCAAATTTCTTATCACTATGTGAATTGTGCTAGAATCAGGGTGCCTAAATATCTAGACTAAGACTCCTAATAATTACATATTTGCACAAGAGTCAACATTTCAAGGTAAATGAGCTCCATTTTTTTTTTTTTTTTTTTTTTTTTTTGAATTTTTAAATTTTTCAAAAAGAAGGAGTTCTTGTTTTCAATTATGGCATATTATCGTGGTATCTACTCTATACCCCCAAACCTAAACTAAACATTGTCCTCAATGTTTAAAAATATGGAAAGAATTAAAATGCAACATATGGAAAGGGACATGCTGAGTAGAGTAAAAGGAGAGAGAATACCCGAAAACGGCGAAAGCAGAATTAAAACTCCGTTATCCAAGGCAAAACTCCAACATATTCGGAGTCACAATGGATGAGCACAAAATATATACAAAAGGAAATTTAACTAACACATTATCTACAAGAAAATTTGGTTTTTAATGGGATTGGACTTTTTGGGAAAAATTTGGTTTTGTCGGGAGTGAAAACTTTTTGGTTTTTTAGGGAAAAAGGCTTTTTGGTTTTCAATGGGGAAGAAAACGCAGCTACTTATGTACAAGGGTGGACCAGCTTAGTCCACATAGACTGGGTCCTCCAGGTTGGTTGTTTCAGTGTCGGGTGGGAATGGTTCAAGGAATGGTTTTAATCTCTGCCCGTTGACTTTGAAAATGTTCTTGTTGGAGACATCTTCAAGCTCTACAGCTCCATGAGGGAAAACTGTGCGTACTAGGTACGGTCCCTTCCATCTGGAACGCAGTTTTCCAGGAAAAAGATGTAACCGGGAGTCATACAGCAAGACTTTCTGACCAGGAGTGAAGGATTTGCGTAGAATACGCTTGTCATGAAATATCTTCATCTTCTGCTTATATAACCTGGCACTGTCATAAGCCTCATTTCTCAATTCTTCCAACTCGTTGAGTTGAAGTTTCCGTTGAATTCCAGCTTCGTCTAGAGAAAAGTTCAGTTGCTTGATTGCCCAATAAGCTCGATGTTCTAACTCCACAGGAAGATGGCACGGCTTTCCATACACTAGACGATAGGGGGACATGCCAATTGGTGTCTTATACGCTGTTCTATAGGCCCACAAAGCATCATTCAATCTTATTGACCAATCTTTCCTAGACGGGTTAACCGTCTTTTCTAGAATGTGCTTGATTTCCCTATTAGACACTTCCACTTGTCCACTGGTCTGAGGGTGGTACGGAGTAGCAACCTTGTGAGTTATTCCATACTTGCGTACTAAAAACTCGAAGTGCCTATTGCAGAAATGTGAACCACCGTCACTGATGATAGCTCTCGGGGTACCAAAACGTGAAAATATGTTTTCCTTTAAAAAGGAAAGTACCACCTTGTGGTCATTTGTTCTGGTTGCGATGGCTTCTACCCACTTGGAGACGTAGTCAACGGCGACTAAGATGTACAACTTGCTGTCAGACATGGGAAATGGACCCATGAAGTCGATCCCCCAAACATCAAAAATCTCAACAATCAGAATAGGATTCAATGGCATCATGTTTCTCCTTGAAATGCTTCCCAGCTTCTGACAACGTTCACAGGCAACACAGTAATCATGGCAGTCCTTGAACAACGATGGCCAATAGAACCCACACTGCAAGATCTTTGCAGCGGTTTTCTTGGCACTGAAATGGCCTCCACAGGCTTGGTCATGACAGAAAGATATCACATCTTTCTGTTCGGTGTTGGGGACACATTTCCTAATGATTTGGTCTGGGCAGTACTTAAACAAATATGGGTCATCCCAAAGGAAATGTTTAACTTCAGCCAGGAATTTAGAGCGGTCTTGTCTCGACCAACGTGAGGGCATCCTACCTGTAGCGAGGTAGTTAACAATATCAGCAAACCAAGGAAGGTCTGAGATAGACATCAGCTGTTCATCTGGGAATGATTCTCTAATCAGCTCAAATTCATCAATAGACTCTAAAGTCAATCTAGACAAATGATCAGCAACCACATTCTCACAACCTTTCTTATCACGGATTTCGAGATCGAATTCCTGTAATAATAGTATCCATCGAATAAGGCGAGCTTTAGCATCCTTCTTGGAAAGAAGATACTTCAAAGCCGCATGGTCTGTGTATATGATGATCTTAGACCCTATCAGATAAGATCTAAACTTGTCTAATGCGAAAACGACGGCAAGCAATTCCTTCTCGGTAGTTGAATAATTGAGTTGGGCATCATTAAGGGTTTTGCTAGCATAGTATATCACATATGGTAGTCTATCAACTCGCTGTCCTAAAACAGCACCAACAGCATAATCAGAGGCATCACACATAAGTTCGAACGGAAGCTTCCAATCGGGTGGTCGGACTATAGGAGCGGTGGTGAGAAGGGTTTTTAATTCCTCCCATGCCTTCACACAAGCAGCATCGAAATTGAAGGCAACATCTTTGGAGAGAAGATTGCACAGAGGTCTGGAGATTTTGCTGAAATCTTTGATGAATCGCCGGTAAAAACCAGCATGACCTAGAAATGATCTGATCTCCTTCACAGAGCGAGGTTGTGGTAGATGTTGAATGAGGTCAACTTTAGCTTTATCCACTTCAATTCCTTTTTCTGAGATGATGTGTCCTAGAACTATTCCTGAATTCACCATAAAATGGCATTTTTCCCAATTTAGAACAAGGTTCTTTTCTTTACATCTGGATATCACGAGGGCAAGATGCTTCAAACATTCGTCAAACGAGGAACCAAAAACAGAGAAATCATCCATAAAGATCTCGAGAAAACTATCTATCATGTCAGAAAAAATGCTCATCATGCAACGCTGAAAAGTAGCAGGTGCATTACACAACCCGAAGGGCATACGTCTATAAGCAAACGTCCCAAATGGACACGTGAATGTAGTTTTTTCCTGATCTTCCGGAGCAATGTGAATTTGGTTATAACCGGAAAAGCCATCTAGAAAACAGTAGTGACTGTGTCCAGACACACGTTCTAGCATTTGGTCAATGAAAGGGAGCGGGAAGTGATCCTTCCTTGTTACTGTGTTCAACTTCCTGTAGTCGATGCATACTCGCCATCCTGTGGTTGTACGAGTAGGGACTAATTCATTCTTGTCGTTCTGAACTACAGTAATGCCTGACTTCTTAGGCACAACTTGAATGGGACTAACCCAGTTGCTATCGGGAATTGGGTATATGATACCCGCATCAAGCAGTTTCAGGATTTCTCCTTTGACTACATCTCTCATGTTAGGATTAAGTCTCCTTTGCATTTCCCTAGATGGTTTGGCACTCTCTTCGAGATTAATGTGGTGCATGCAAATGGTAGGACTTATTCCTTTGAGGTCTGAGATGGTCCATCCTAATGCCTCCTTGTGTTCCTTAAGTACTTCTAAAAGCTTACTTTCCTGTTCCGTGTCTAAACATGATGAAATAATGACAGGTAAAGTATCATAAGAACCTAGGAATGCGTACTTCAACGTACTAGGCAATGTTTTCAATTCAAGCTTGGGTGGCTCAACAATGGATGGAATGAGCTTGGAATCAGAGAGTAAGGGTGGTTCCACTTCATATTTCCTTTCAGTGACGTCCATTTGAGGTACAGATTCGAGCAGAGATAGGACGTCACTACAGTATGCATCATCATAGGAATCTGAGTTAAAGTTCTCCATACATGCTTGAAAGGGATCGGACGGATAGAATGTTAGTCAACGAATCTTGTATTAATCCTTCAATCATATTAACTTCATGCACATCATCATCATCAAGATTCACAGGTTGTTGACTAATATCGAACACATTCAATTCTATCGTCATGTTGCCAAAAGACAGTTTCAACATTCCGTTACGACAATTAATAATCGCATTGGACGTAGCTAAGAAAGGACGTCCTAAGATGACTGGAATGTGACAGTCTGGGTTTTGTACAGGTTGAGTGTCTAAGACAATGAAGTCTACGGGAAAATAGAATTTGTCAACCTTGATCAAAACGTCTTCGACCAATCCACGAGGAATCTTGACAGATCGGTCTGCCAGTTGTAGAGTGATAGATGTTGGCTTCAACTCCCCAAGACCTAACTGCTCATAAACAGAATATGGCAGAAGGTTAACACTTGCACCCAGGTCTAATAACGCTTTATTGACCGTGTGTTCTCCTATAGTGCAAGAAATTGTTGGACATCCTGGATCCCTAAACTTGGGTGGAGTTTTGTTCAGAATGATGGAACTCACCTGCTCAGCTAAGAAAGCACGTTTGTGCACATTGAGCTTGCGCTTTTGAGTACACAAGTCTTTGAGGAATTTGGCATAAGCAGGGATTTGCTTGATTGCTTCAAGAAAAGGAATGTTGATGTTGACTCTCTTGAACAGATCTAACATCTCATTGTAATGGGTACTTTTCTGTTGATAGATCAATCTCTGAGGAAAGGGGCAACAGGAGAATGAGTTGGCAAAGGGACATTCATAGCGGTAGAATTGTCAGGCTTTCCAACTTGCTCAGATTCTTTGGTTTTCTGGGGTTGTGGAGACAGCGTGGAATTTGTATCAGATTCATTAGGTTCGCCCACTTTGTTCTCGATGACTTTACCACTTCGGAGGGTGGTAATGGCATGTACTTGATCGGGAGAGGTTTCCTTGCAGGATGATGAGCCTGTTTGAAATATACTCTTTGGATTTTGTTGGGGTTGGCTCGGAAGTTTACCCTTTTCTCTCTCACTTATGGAATCACAGATTTGACCCATCTTTTGATCAAGACTTTTCTGACTTTGCACCAGACTCTGGACAATCTCCTCGATGTTGGATAGTCTCTTGTCGGTATTGTGTTGAGGATATGATTGTTGAGGGTTTGATTGTTGTTGAGGGTTTCTCGGGTGTTGATAACCTTGATTGTTCTGATATCCCTGATTGTTTTGATAGCTCTGATTGGGTTGAGATGGTCCTCCCTGAGTGGGTCCTTTGGACCATGAAAAGTTAGGGTGGTTTCTCCATCCTGGATTGTAGGTCTGTGAATAGGGGTTATGCTCTTGTTTTTGAAACATGGCATGTGCCTGTTCAAGCCTAGATTCCTGGACTGCAAGCAATTCGGGACAATTTTGGAATTGATGGTTGGGATCGTTACAAGCGGCACATACAGACGAAGCGACATGTTCTCGGAGAGTAGTGGTGGAAGGTTTTGAATTTTTATGTAGTTCTAACTCTTCTAATCTCCTAACTATTGATGCCATGTTTGCTTTTCCCTCGAAATTTGCTTCAATCCTAAAAGCCTTAGCTTCTGATGTAGTCTTTCTGGGTTCACGGATGGATTCCCACTGTTGCGTCTTTTCAGCTACTTCAATCAAGAAGTCCCAAGACGCATCAGCAGTTTTGTCTACGAATAGACCATTGCACATCGACTCAACAGTTGTTCGGGTGGACACATCTAGACCTTCATACAAAATTTGCACAAGTCTCCATTTTTCAAAACCATGATGGGGACATTGGAGCAATAATTCATTGAATCTCTCCAGGTATCTAGCTAAGGTCTCACCCTCTAATTGCACAAAGCTATTTAGACTTTGACGAATTGTCGCAGTCTTGTGATTTGGGAAAAACTTTTTGAAAAACTCCTTTATGAGGTCATCCCATGTCATGATGGATTGAGGCTGTAAAGCATACAGCCAGGCCTTTGCCTTATCTTTCAGGGAGAAAGGAAAGAGCCTTAACTTTAGGATTTCATCGGGCATTTGAGTGAAACGCAGAGTTCCACAAATCTCCTCGAATTCTCTCACATGGTGATAAGGGTTTTCATTCTCAACACCTCTAAAAATAGGAAGCATTTGTATTGTGCTCGATTTCAGCTCATAATGGCCATTAACCTCGGGTAGCACAATACAAGAAGGTTGACTGGTTCTCGTTGGGTACATATAATCCTTGAGTGTACGGGGTTCTCCCATTGTTTCTGGTTGATCTGGACTGTCTCCCTCAGAACTTAGAATTTGATAGGTTCGTCTGGGTTAATTCTAACAAGTCTGTTTGTTTGGTCTCTGTAGGTCACAATCATGTCCTAGCAGGTACCTTAACTAACATTTTAGTCAGAGCAATCGGAAACAATTTTGGACCACAAAAAAGGCCCAATATTTTGGTTTAAAATGGGTTTTGATGATTTGGTTTTGAGTGGGTTTTGGTTTTAATAAGGGATTTTGTTTTTGGTTTAAAATTGGGCTTTGGAATTTTTTTTTTTTTTTTTGAACTAAACCTAGCATAAATTAGCACAACCCATAAAAGAAAATAAAAACAATAATAATAATTAAGACAAGCCCATAAAGAAAAAGAAAAAGAAAAAGAAAAAAAAAGAAAATAAAGACAAAAAAATAATTACAATCCCAAATAAAAAAAAAGAAAAAGAAAATAAAGGAAAATAAAAATTATTACAATCCCAAATAAATAATTAAATTAATTATTACAAGCCCGAATTTGAATTTAAATGAGGCCCAAGTGGGTTAACTCATGGGTTAGGCTTACTTGATTTTTGGAGGGAAGCCCAAAAATAGGCTTTTGGTCCCCTTTTAGTTGCACAGCCCAGTTGGGCTTTAGGATCGTCCTAAGTAGCTCACGCCCAAGCCCAGCAACAGTTGGAGTTGGTTCAGCAACACGAGCCCAGGAGGATCAGCTGCGAAGCCCAGGAGCAGAAGATCACGAGCCCAGCAACAGAAAAAGGCAGAGCCCAGCAGCAGCAGGTGACTAAGCCCAGTTGCAAAGTTTGGCGAAGCCCAGCTCAGGTGGCCAGCAACACTCTGCAGCAACTCAGTGGCACCTGCAATGATAGTGAAGAAGCTCAGACAACTCAGTGCAATGATCACAGTGCAATCATTGTAGTGCAATGATAGCAAGGCAGAACTGCAATGATTGCACAAGCAGTGTGCAATGATAGTGAAGAGGCTAAACAGAAGTTGCAATCATTGCAGTGCAACGATTGCAGAGGTTATGCTGCAATGATCTGGTGCAAGTATGCAATGATTTGCTGCAATGATTGCAGGTCAGGACAGCAAAGGAAATCAGCAGCAGCAAGCACCACTCCCCGGCAGCGGCGCCAAAAACTTGGTGTGCTTGGGAACGACACACAAAAGACTTGCAAGTATACAAGGTCAAGTTTTAGTATAGAAAGTAAGAATGGGATCAGTCCACAGGGAGTGGGAGCATACAAGAAATTATCCTAAGCTATCAATGGGTGCAAAGCACTATGGCAGTGAGCAAGGCAAGGTAATATGGCAGATGCAAAGAACCAAAACAGTTAACAAACCAAAGCAGTTAACACAAGATGGCAAAACAGCAAAGATTAAATGGCAGAGGATATAAAATAAAAATAGCAGGGAACCAAGGCTGTAAGCCAAGGGCAGGGGGAGTTTGTGCACTGATTTCAGTGCACAACAGCTTCAAAATGCAAGAAAAACAGTGAAGGAAAGTAAATTTAGCAGGGAACAAAATAGAACTGAAATTATAAGTGATTGTAAAGGATTTGTGGTTAAGCCAAGGCTTAGAATCCACCTTGTGTCCTAATCAAACAACATATTTCTAGGTTGAGTTGAATATCCTATGCATACATCTAGAAATGGAAGAGAACTAACTTGCTCATTAGTTTGCCCCTAGTATTGACTGTCTTTTGACAGAACAGTCAATCACAGGCACTATGAGCATTAGTTTCTTCCAATTGCTCAAGCAAAACAGGGCATGGAGTTAACTATCCTAGCAACTTGTCATTTGACAGTGCATAAGGCTTCAACTGAGCCTTAGCTTAATGCTACTTAGCTCATGCTCAACATATTACATACACAAGCATTCATCATACAAGATAATTCAAACACAACACACAACATTCAAAAATCAACTGTGATAAAGGGACTGAATTTGAAATTGTAATGAAAATTTCTTCAAATGTCTACTGGCTAGTCCAGAGATGCCGAATTTTACAACCCCTAACACCCTTTTATAGTTACAACAAAAAAATTCCAAAATCCCCAAATCAGTGAAATTAGGGTTTTACAAAAAATCCTTACCTAATCTCTGAAAACGATTGATAGCTCTCACCCATGCTTCCTTGTCGTCTGCTGATGCTACCCATGCCTTCGATTTATCCTCTACCCTCACCTATTTCATCAACTCCTAACCTAGGGTTCATGTGAGATGAAACGATTAGGAGGTGATGTAATAAGTGTCTAGAAAAGTATGTCTTGGTTGTTAGAAGTGATGATGGCTCGAGTGGTGGTGGTTGAGTGATTTGGGGGGAGAAGATGGTGGTGATTAAGTGATTTGGGGGAGAAGATGGTGGTGATGGAGACAGCGTCGCTGTTGCAGAAGAGGGGAAGAAGGAGATGGCTCGATGGGTTTTGGGCTAGGGTGTGTTTGTTTTGGGTATAGGGTTAGGTTGTTCGAGTGTGATGCGGGTACAACAAATCTTGATGTCTTGCGAAGCTGAGCCGTGGGATAATATCTTCTGGGACGGATCTAACGGCGAGATGGAGACAGATCAAGAGCGACCGTTGGATGCCTGATACAACGAAACTGACGGCTCAAGATGGAGTTAGGTGCTGTAGTGTTAGACAGGATCTTCAGACTTTGATGTAATGGCGATGCTGCGACCGTAGGATACTGAGATGATCCAATCTGACGGCTAGAAAGGGAAACGGGTATGGATATAGGAAATGGACTTGGGTGAGGGTTTTGGGCATTGGGTATGCCAAGCCCGTATCTTCTTTAAGAACAATTCTTCCTCTTCAAGCCCACTTCTAGCCTTTTGGTCTTGTGCACAACATTCTTCGCGGCTTCCTTGTGTAATTCCTCCCGGCTTTTCACTACTTTTCTGCTCTTTTCGCTCCGCTATTCATCCAAACTTTATTTATTACCTAAAAATGCAAAATTAATTAATAAAAATATTTATTCTTGAAAACAATGAAAATACAGAATATGGGATAAAATGTAGAATTAATGCACAAAAGATGAGTTAAATGCCAAGAAAAATATATAGAAATATGCACTTTTTAGCACTCATCACTTGGTGCGAAGGAAACACCATGAAACTGAGGAGTTTCCTCAAAACGAAGGATATTTGTTCAAATGAAAGGATTTTCATAAGGTCAAGGAAAATAACAAAAAATATGATAAAATATAAAACTGGCGTGGGATTGGCCACGACACGGCCGGTCGGTCGATGAGCCCAATCCCTTGGCGCCTTGGTCAATATTTTAATTATTTATTATTTTCTTTCCTATTTTGCATAGATTCATCGTTTCGTCGTATTTTGAAATACTCGTTCGTGCGGTGATTGTTAGTGTATCATCGTTGAGTACACTTGCACCTTTTGAGCCGGGGCTTACTCAGAGGTAGCTCAGATGCCCATGCGTTGAATATTTATTACTAACCCATGGAATTCTGCTGGGAAGAACCATCAATTAAAGTAACGAAATACTGCGAAAATATTTGAATATTTTAGGAAATTCAGTGGATGAATCCAAGAATTTAGGAATAATTAACTTATGGCTCTATACTAGCAGAGCAAGCTGTCTAGGAGCATTAATTATTCTGACATGAGCTTGCTGGAGCTTCATATCCTTTATATAGTCAGGGAAACTCGTTGTTTGTATCCTGAAGACGTTATCGCTCTATACTAGCAGAGCAAGCTGTCTAGGATCCGTCAATCTCGTGATTCTATATAGAAATAATTACTGAAGTGTTCAGTATTCATGAGATATGTCGTTGTCCAGCAGAGAGACTACATATCTGCATGTACTCTGAGAGAAAGTATTCTTAGTCAGAGGATTCGATGAGAGACCCGTGTCTCAATACTCACAACTGATTGCTGGATCAGGAGTTCGTATAATTATGGTTTACGATTTTAGCCTTTGTCGAAAATCCACCATCTACATTAGGTCCCCTGCTTAGTGAGGAAAGCCGTGTTCCTCAGTCAGCATTGAATGGTGATTTTCCGGTCATAAACAATATAAGTAATTGAACTTAGTCGTAAGTTAAGACGTTACCGGATTTTGATGGTGCGAGCATACCATGACTTGAATGAAGATCTCAGTGGCATGATAGAGCATCGTTTGATGAGCATAAAGTGGCGTTGAACCGCTGGTTTGGATGATGGAACCTTGGTCGTTTAGGATTCGCGGGTCGGGCCCAAATAAGGAAATCCTTGTAAAATTAGGTTTTGGAAATAAAAATTGATATAAAAGGGAATTAATCCCTTTTTTTTCCACGACCAGCAACTTCATCACCTCTCCACCACCTTCACGCCAGCAACAGGAGAAGAAAGATTTCACGCCGGAGCACCGACCGCCGCCGCCACCGTCCGACCAACATCCGGCCGGCGCCGACCAGGTGTGGATTTTTTTTTTTTTTTGCTGATGTTTATATGAGTTTCATGAAGTGATCATGTTGAAATCATATATGTGTGTAGGTGATTAGGATTTTTGTTGAAAAACCCTTGTTCTTTGAAAACGTATGTTCGTTTGATCGTTAGTTTTGAAAACTAACAATAATCCCTGATTTAAGAGAGATTTTTAATATATGTAGACCTAGGTCCAGTGATAAAGTTTAGTTTATGAGCTTTCATGTGAACCAAAGTTTTATCATAAAAGAAGTGAGTTTTCACAAAACCGAAATAAACCTTCGTTTTAGAGGATGGCGATAGTACGAAGGAAAAAAAAAGTTTATACATGAACTTGTGTCCAGTGATAAAATTTTGTTTATGAGCTTTCATGTAAATCAAAACTTTATCTTATAAGGTGTGAGCTTTCACAAAATTGAAATAAACCTTCGTTTTACAGACGAACGACGATACGAAAGAAAAGAGTTTTTTTTTTTTTTTTGCGTGAGTTGTTACTCACTAAAAATAAAACGTCAGTTATTATTTCATGTTTTGTAAACATATATTTTCAAAATTGATTTTTGAATAATGTTCAAAGTAAACAATTATTTATGATGAGATATTTTTTTAGTTTTTCATAATTCCATGGTGAATGTTCACGCAGTAGAAATGTTCATGATTTTATGAAAACCTAAGATTCGTTCGTCTTTTGCAGGTTTCGAAGAAACAAACGAGTTTTGAGGTGTTTAACTCTTGGATTACCACTATCACTGTCGTCAGTGGAATCGTAAAGAGGTAAGAGTTAAGAATTACCATTTTTGCAGATGGATTCACTTGCATGTTGATAATTTTATGCTCCTGGTTTCAGAAAATGTCAACTTCCAGCGGCAACAATTACGATTATTATTACTCCTCTTCCTCCTCCATCTCCTCTGATGAGGATTCCAAAGCTTCTGTAGCCAAATCAAAAGCTAAGACAACTCATGATGAGGGAGCGAAGTTTAGCGTACCCTTGAATGATCGCAGGGTCACTTATGCTGAACTTTTGAAGAGGAAGGCTGAAGATGATGAAGCCGAGAATCGTCAGCGCAGAAGGGATCGAATCCGGCGCCGAGTACAAGCGGCTGAGGAAAGACGTCAATTCCTTGATGGGGTACCCTCTGACTCTGATGCTGATGTTTCTGAAGAGGAGATTGCGTGGGTATTTACAGAGCGCAAGATCAAGCCTGCCCGATACGAAAGAGAGTTTCGGAGGACCATGAAGCAAATTGAAGCCGAAGCTGAAGCAGAAGAAGACTCAGACTCAGATGATGATCCTGAGGCTCGTTCAGACTTCATCCCTGATGCTGATTCCGACGAATAGGAAGATAGCGATGACAAATATGATGACTCGAATGACGAGAAGGACAGTGATGACGAATCTGACAATTCGGATGAGTCTGACGAGTAGCTTTACTTCTATCTTCTTTAAACATTTGAATGTTCTTTATCCTTCGTAGTAGACATTTCTTTGATGATTTGGATGACTTTTCTTTAGAGCTAGGGATTTCTTCTGAACAATAAATATTTTATTAATGTTGATTCCTTCTGATCGAATGAAACAGACCAATGTCCATGCGCCTGAATCCATCATACTTTCTTTTGATGATTTCCGTCTTGTGAGAAGTACCAAAATACAGTTAAGAGACACGGGACGTGTAGAGAGATGCGTGGACATTCTATGACTATGCCATTCTCAGTCCACGATGTGTTATTTTCCTCCGCGTCTTCAGTATTGATCTCGTTTGAAGCTTAGGGTTTCCGCGAAGCCCGTAACTGAACTGACTATTCGTAGAAGATAAACATCCACCGTGTATAATATATATCTTCGAGACTTTGAGTCTATCATCTACGTGAATATTTCCTCCATTCCTGAGTCAGTTTCATCATGCAGAGAAATTCCGATCATACCTTGTTATCGCTATGTCGAGCGGTAGTATTTCTTCTCGAGATGATCCTTAGTCGAAACGCGAAATAGAAGCGTCCATCCCAGTAATTGTATACCTTTTTCGTCTATGTCTGATCGAGATTATCTGATCATAAGAAAATGATTTGTTGCAGGATAACCAGAAGAATTCTTCATCTCATAACTCGAGGCCCAAGCGGACTGTTGGAGCTCCTGCCCGGTACAGGTCGGCTTATGCTTAGATTGGATCATCTGTAAGCACCCTTACAACCCTTGCAGTTCCACTATGCTCAATTTCGGAAAAATTGAATACTTCTCCGTTTCGTCGCAGGAGAATGTTCGTGTCGTCGTTGATGCGAGAAGGAGAAGGAGTGGAAAGTCTGTGACCGTGGTTGAGGTTGAAGAAAGCAGCACCCGAGTTGGTGAAGACTCTGCAGAATCCGTAGAGATTGAACACAGGGTTCACGCTCGTGAATATCCAATAGCTGGACCATCATTTGAAACTCCTATGATCAATAAATTCCCAGACAATGAGGTGGTTGGTGGATTCGTCATCCCCAAGTGTCACACGCCTCTTTACACCAAGATCTGGAAAAGATATGGACATATTGCTACGACCGAGGTGTGGAAGGGTTTTCTACCAACCCTCCTAACTACAGTTGCAGGGCTGTTACCGATCATTGAGGAGATGGACCAGATGCGCCTGCGAGATGTCAAGAATCAGGAATTGCACAGGTGGGATGAGATGATTTCGAACTGCGAGACATTGCGGTTCAATGTAGGATGGCTTCGTCATCGGCTCGAGATAATCAAGATTCATAAGGCGGCGGAGGATGCTGATGCGATTTCTCTGACCACTGCTTTACTGGAGGAGGAGAAGATGCTCTCTTTGGAGTCGGCCTGGGTTGAGAAGGCGGTGCAAGAATGAGGACGAAAACCAAAAGTTTTCAGAAGAAGCTTGACAAGGTTGCTTACAGAGATTACCCATTGTTGGATGGTTTGGTCTGAGTGAGCATTTATGATTGTTGTTTTTGAATAGGTTTAAGCTTCTGGTTAGGTGGAATAATTGATCATGGTATGAAGGAATTTTACTCATTTATGAAATGTTTAATGAACAAAGGAGCATTTGCACGCTCTTTGGAGGAATGAAAATTACATTTTTGAAAATGCTTGAAATGATGAAAAGATAATTGCTTTCATGAATCAGGCGTAATAGGCTTTGAGCCATTTGCCATTGATTATATTCCCTTCCACTCCTCCATCCACAGCTAAGATCCTATGGTACCCACTGGATACTGCCTTGATGACTACATATGGTCCCTCCCATTTCGGAGAGAACTTGTGAGCGGACATATCTTGTTGAATGTGCTTTGCTGTCTTTAATACCAGATCTCCTACTTGAAATGTTCGAGGTCTTACCATTTTGTTTTAGGCCCTGGAGATTCTTTATTTGTAGGTTTCTATGTATTTTTCCACCTTAGCCGTCCTTGACTCGAGCATGTCTAGTTCAACGATTCTTGACTTGGATACTTCGGCCTCATCCCATTGTACTCCACTGGATGTTGCAATCCTTGCTGAAGGAATTTTGATTTCTGCTGGAAGTATGGCGTCTGCTCCGTAGACGAGGGAATATGGCGAAGTGTCGATTGAGCTCCTTGGTGCGGTTCTATAAGCCCATAGCGCCATAGGCAGCTTTTCATGCCACGTTCGAGGATTGTCATGAATTGTCCGACTGAGAATTCGGATCAAAGTTTTGTTGGTGCTCTCCGCTTGTCCGTTTCCTTGGGGATAATATGGTGTGGAGAAGACTTTTTTGATTCCGTATTCCTCGAGTAGTTCAGTTACATGTTTATTGGCGAAAGGAGTTCCATTATCAGTAACAATGTGTTTAGGAACACCGAATCTACATATCATGTGCTCTTTGATGAAGGCTGCAATCGTGACTCCGGTGGTGCTTCGAAGAGGAATCGCTTCAACCCACTTGGTGAAATACTCAGTTGCAGTGATGATGTATTCATGCTGCTTTGAAGATGCTGGATTGATATTCCCGATGATATACAGTCCCCAGCTGTAGAAGGGTCATGGACTATTCACAGAATTCAACGGGAGACAAGGAGTGTGGATAAGATTACCATGGATTTGGCATTGGTGGCAACTCTGAACGTATGCAGCTGCATCGTCTTCCATGGTCGGCCAGTAATATTTCTCATGGACTTGAAGATATAATTTTCTCTTTCCTTGATGTTCTCCATCGTGCATTTCCTTCAGAATTATTGGGATTTCATATTCAGCTAAACATCTCAGTAAATACCCACCAAAGCTTTTGCGGTATAAGATCCCGTCAAGAAATACAAATTTCTTAGCTCTCTGAATGAGTTTGACTGCTTGCTTCTTTTCTGTTGGTAGTTCATTGTCCCGGAGATGTTTGATGTAAGGCTCCCTCCAGTCCCCACTGTTGTGGACTTTCAAAACCTCTAAGTGATGGGGAGGTTTCTGACATTTGGGACAAGATCCTTGTAGAGCCCTTGCTTGAGCTTCCATGGAAGGCCAGTAGTATCTTGCCCTCTGAAGCCTTCTGTAAAGTGTTACTACTAGTGTTTGTCCGCATATTTCTTCATGTATGCGCTTGAGTTGTTCTTTCGCTTTGTCGTTTCCAAGGCACCGTGATAGGGATCCATCAGGGTTTAGGTAATACAGCGCCCCGTGAAGCAAGAAATAATTCTTCAATTCTTTGAGGCTGATTTTGCCTTCTG
The DNA here is from genome assembly GCF_003573695.1 of Papaver somniferum. Lineage (NCBI taxonomy): Eukaryota > Viridiplantae > Streptophyta > Magnoliopsida > Ranunculales > Papaveraceae > Papaver > Papaver somniferum. The sequence continues at coordinate 43,910,605 of NC_039362.1, read as the reverse complement.
AAATAGAGCTGCTCAATTCATGAATGATAGGTGCTCGCCAATCGTCTATTGAAATGTCTTCGACTTGAGTGAGCCAGGTAGACGACACAGTACGCCTCTGTACAGTGATTGTTTTCTCTGCCCCTTCGAACTACAGCTTAGAAGCGAGAGTTGCTAGGCAGTCGGCATGGCTGTTGTTGGTCCATCCAGTATGGACGATCGTGGAATCAACAAAATGAGTTAATAATCACTGAGCTTCTGTTCGGAATGGAGCGAGCGTGATTTCCTTGAGAGAGTATGCTCCATTCATCTGATTGACCAGTAACTTTGAATCTCCTCTTGTTCAAGGTGTGTCGCTCCTGCTTGCTTGGCCAGGGACAATCCTAATAAGAAGGCTTCATATTCTGCTGAATTGTTGGTGCAGTGGAAATCCAACTTGAACGAATGTGAGAAAACTTCACCAGATGGGGACACCAGCACTATGCCCGCTCCTACGTTGTCATTGATAGGGATGGCGGATCCATCAAAGTATAGAAGCTATGTTTCTTCTTTGATAACTAAGATATCTAGAAATTCACCGGGTACATCCTCGTGTAATGTTGTCGTATCTTCTCCTGGAAAAGCAGCGAGCAAATCTGCAACTGTTTGGCCTTTGATCGCTTTAGGCGGCGTGCAATCTATGTCAAATTCTGACATCTGGAGTAGCCACCTCGCTGGTCTCCCTATCAAGACTGGCTTTGATAGCAAGAACTTTATAGGATCAGCTTTGGAGACGAGTACGACCCTGTTGGAAAATAAATAGTGCCTGAACTTCTGGATTGCATGTACTAATGCTAGACATGCCCTTTCAGCCTTTGGATATCGGAGTTGAGCGTCTCTCATTGTGCGTTTGAAGTAGTAGATTGGTCGTTCGATGCCTTCGTCGTCTTCCTGAGCAAGGAGTGCTCCGATAGCAACGTCACCGGAGGCTGTGTAAATAATCAGGGGTCGTCCCTGTACTGGAGACTTTATGACAGCAGGTGACAATAGTATCTTCTGTATCTTATGGAAGGCTTCTTGTTGAACGGCTGTCCAGGTGAAACTTGCTGCTTTCTTCAGTAGAGGGGTGAATGAGGCAATGAGTTGAGCCAATCCAGGAATAAAGCGTCGAATATAATTTACCTTGCCTTCTTTAATACCAAATCTCCTACTTGAAATGTTCGAGGTCTTACCATTTTATTGTAGGCTCTGGAGATCCTTTGTTTCTAAGCTTCCACATATTTTTCCACCTTGGTTCTCCTTGATTCCAGCATATCTAGCTCAGCGATTCTTGATCTGGAGATTTCGGCCTCATCCCATTGTACACCACTGGATGCTGCAATCCTGGCTGAGGGAACTTTGATTTCTGCTGGAAGTATGGCGTCGGCTCCATAAACAAGGGAATATGGCGAAGTACCGATCGAGCTCCTTGGTGCAGTTCTGTAAGCCCATAGAGCCATGGGTAATTGCTCATTCCATGATCGAGGATTGTCATGAATCGTCCGACTGATAATCCTGACCAAAGTCTTGTTGGTACTTTATGCTTGACCATTTCCTTGTGGATAGTAAGGCATGGAGAAGATTTGTTTGATCCCATATTTATTGAGCAGCTTTTCAACATATTTATTGGCAAAAGGAGTCCCGTTATCTATGATGATATGCTTAGGAACTCCGAATCTGCATATTATGTGCTCTTTGATGAAGGCGGCAATCGTAACTCCAGTGATGCTTCGAAGAGGAATAGCTTCGACCCACTTGGTGAAGTACTCTGCCGCAGTGATGATGTATTCATGTTGTTTTGAAGATGTTGGATTGATCTTCCCAATGATATCTAGTCCCCAGCTGTAGAAAGGCCACAGAATATTCACAGAATTCAACGGGAGACAAGGAGTGTGGATGAGATTACCATGGGTTTGGCATTGGTGAAACCTATGAACGTGTGCGGCTGCATCATCTTCCATGGTTGGCCAATAATATTTCTCATGAATTTGAAGAAATAGTTTCCTCTTTCCTTGATGTTCTCCATCATGTACTTCCTTCAGGATTGTAGGGATTTCATGTTCGGCTAAGCACCTCAGTAAATTTCCACCAAAGCTTTTGCGGTATAAGATCCCATCGAGATAGACGAATCTCTTAGCTTTCTGAATGAGTTTGACTGCTTGCTTCTTTTCCAGTGGTAGTTCGTTGTCCCGGAGGTATTTGATGTAAGGATCCCTCCAGTCCCCAGTGTGGTGGACCGTCAAAACCTCCAAGTGATGAGGAGGTGTTTGGCAATCAGGGCAAGATCCTTGTAAAGATCTTGACTAAGTCTCCATGGATGGCCAGTAGTACCCCATTGTTTGAAGCTTTCTATAAAGTGTTACCACTAACGTTTTCCCATAGACTTCCTCATGTATGCGCTTGAGCTGTTCTTCCGCTTCGTCGCTCCCAAGACATCGTGATATAGATCCATCAGGGTTTCGATAGTATAGACCTCCATGAAGTAAGAAGTAGTTCTTCAATTCCTTGAGGCTGACTTGGCCTTCTGAAATACAGATGCTCAATTCATGAATGATGGGTGATCGCCAATCGTTCGCTGGAATGTCTTCGATCTGAGTGAGCCAAGTCGAAGATACTGTACGCCTCCGTACAGTGATCGTTTTCTATGCTCATTCGAATTGCATCTTGGAGGCGAGAGTTGCTAGACAATCAACATGCCTATTGTTAGTCCGTCCAGTATGGACGATCGTTGTGTCAGCAAAATAGGTCAACAGTCGCTGAGCTTCGGTTCTGAATGGAGAAAGTGTGATTTCTTTGAGAGAATATGTTCCATTCATCTGGTTGACCAATAATTTTGAGCCTCCCCTTATCTCGAGGGGTGTTTCTCCTGCTTGCTTGGCCAACGATAATCCTAATAGGAAGGCTTCATATTCCGCTGAGTTGTTGGTGCAGTGGAAATCCAACTTGAATGAATGTGAGAAAACTTCACCAGATGGAGACACCAGCACTACGCCCGCTCCTCCGGTGTCATTACTAGGGGTGACATACCCATAAAAGTATAGAATCCATGTTCCTTCCTTGATGACCAAGATGTACGGGAATTCGCCGGGCACTTCTTCATGTAGTGTTGTTGTGTCTTCCCCTGGAAAAGCAGCGAGCAAGTCTGCTACTGCTTGACCTTTGATGGCTTTAGGTGGCGTGCAAGCTATGTCAAATTCTGACATCTGGAGTAGCCACTTCGTTGTCTCCTTATCAAGGCTGGCTTTGATAGCAAGAACTTTATGGGATCAGCTTTGGAGATGAGTACGACCCTGTTAGATAATAAGTAATGTCTGAACTTCTGGATTGCATGTACCAATGCCAGACATGCCCTTTTGGCCTTTGGATATCGGAGTTGAGAATCTCTCATTGTGCGGCTGAAATAGTAAATCGGTCGTTCGACGCTTTCGTCATCTTACTGAGCGAGGAGTGCGCCGATGACGACGTCACTGGAGGTTGTGTAAAGAATCAGAGGTCGTCCCTGTACTGGAGACCTCATGACGGCCGGTGACAATAATATCTGTTGTATTTTATGGAAAGCTTCTTGTTGAACAGCTGTCCAGGTGAATCTTGCTCCTTTCTTCAGCAGAGGTGTGAACGAAGCAATGAGTTGAGCTAATCCAGGAATGAAGCGTCAAATATAATTTACCTTGCCCATAAAGCTCTGTAGTTCCTTCACGGTACGTGGAGGAGGCATGGTGGTAATAGCTTTTGCCTTGTTTGGGTCGACTTTGATCCCTTCGGCCGTGACCAGGAATCCTAAGAATTTTCCGGAAGAAACTCCGAATGCGCACTTTAAAGGATTCATTTTTAAATTCTATTCTCTGCATCTTTCAAACACCTTCCTTAGAACTTCGAGATGAGATGCTCGAGTCTTCGATTTTACCACCACATCATCAACATAGTCTTCTACTTGCTTGTGCATCATGTCGTGGAATATGGCAGTCATGGCTCGTTGATAGGTGGCACCAGCATTCTTTAATCCAAAGGGAATCACAGTGTAGTGAAAATTCCCAATGGGAGTACGGAACGCAGTCTTGTTGGCGTCATGTTCATATATCTTGATCTGGTTGTACCAACTATAGCCGTCCATGAAAGAGAACATACCGTGACCACTGGTTGCATCGACGAGCATGTCAATGTTGGGTAGAGGAAAATCATCCTTTGGACAACATTTATTCAAGTTCCTGAAGTCGACACAACATCTGATTTGACCATTTTTCTTCTTAACAGGTACCACATTTGCTAGCCACGTTGGATGAAGAATATGCTTGATGAACCCTGCTGCCAACAGTTTCTGGATTTCGACCTTGATTTGATCCTCGACTTCGTGTCTAAATTGTCTGGGCGGTTGTTTGACAACTTTGGAACCAGGGACGATGTGCAGGTGATGGGTGACGAGTTTGTCATCCAGACCCGGCATTTCCTCGTATGTCCAGGCGAAGACATCTTGATATTCTTTCAATAATTTTACCAGCTCGGTCCGCTCCTCTGGTGATAGTGATGGTATTTTCAATGATGTTGTAGTAAAGAGTTCGTTGAGGCTTGTGAAGGCAATGAATTCTAGACTTAATAGAACTTAAAAATATAGAAAACTTAACTCAAAATTGATTTCAAGTGATTGGAAAATAACCAAGACACTAGAATCCACTATTACACATGAATGATGTCAAATATTTCATAACTCTAATTATCCTTTTAATCCTTTATTTCTTAATCCACAAATAATCAAACATATTCTCAAAAATTAATTGTATCCCCTAAGCATAAATTATCTAACCAAAGCATAACCTATCTAATTGAATCACAACTAATGAAGAAAATTATGTAAACTTTTAAGAACTCTGCAAAAGCAGTGATTGAGTGAAGTATAATTAAATATTAGAGAAAATGAAATAGTTACCCATTGTTTATGTGTGAATAGCTTCATCCATTGCCTTGGTTACGAGAGAATTAGCCGCTCATCATGTTGGAAACACGCTGAAAAGTTGATTTCATTTATGCTCAAAGGGTTACAAATGATGAATAAGGGAGAATTATAATAAAAATCGGGTTTGCAACGCTTATAACTGTTGCAAAAATTGTTACAAAGAGCCGTTACTGTTGCTGTTGCGTTTTTAAGTCTGCCTGTAAACTGCGACCCACAGAATGAGTTGCTGTCACTCTTCAAAAAATACTGCTGGTGCAGGTCCGTTTTTCGTGTTCTTCAGTTTTGCAGCAGCAGAAATGGCAGCTCTGCAAATTTGATTTTTCGCTCTGTGGTGCTCTTTTTCTCTCCCAATCTCTCCGTCTCCCTTCTCTATGATACCCTCACCCTATATATACCAACATCAGGAAAATATCACGCCATAACTCTCACAAATTTTCATTAAACTCAGCAGTGAAGAAAAATATTCTGGGAATATTTTCTTCCCTGTTTTAGCTTCTCACGTGTTTCTACAGCTGCAAAATCTCCTCATTTATCTTCTTCATGGTCCAGAGTGTTGCTAGAGTCATCATACACGAGCAGAACATGCATAAATCTTCCAAAACCCGTAAACTATTCTTCTCATGCACGGGATGCCCTGATTCCTTGTCACGGATTTTCTATCCGAATTTGATCGGAACAAATACCCATACCAGCTCTTTTATGACATATCACAACTACCCATGAAGTTTCAGCCCTTTAGTCCACCTAGAACATCTTCAAATTTCGATAGAAACATTCTCAGAGAGCTGCCACATTTTTCCCGCCAATTTTTAAGTTTCAAATGAAGAAGATGGTGTCCCCCTAACCAGCTGTGGGGTGCGAATAGCAGCTTCCCTTTTTGGGCGCCCCTTAGTAATTGAGGTGCCCCTTAACCAAATCTGGGCTCCGTATAACAAGTGTCCTCCGTGGGTGTTCCGAGTGATTTTTCAAGCCGATTTTTCCAACAATATTTATTTTCCAAAAATACCTAAAAATACACAAAACACCATAATAAGGACGAAAACGAGTACCAACAATACGAAACATTGAGGACAAATTAGACACATAAATGCATCTATCAAATACCCCCAAACTTATTATTTGCTAGTCCTCGAGCAAAACTAATAAAAAATAAATAAAACCGAGTTAATCTCGGGAGGGTTTACCAGAGGTGTGCCCACAAAACCATTACTCCAGACTCTAGCTATCTATGCAGAACCTTGGAAGGCACTAAATAATCTCCTTGGTTGACATACTTATTGACTACAGGAGGAAGTACCCTGATGCGAAATTCCAATTGTTGTACACGAGTTTGCACTCAAGCATACTAAAATTCATATATAAGTGACAGAGCTCTACTCAGATAGTTTCTGGACATCATAAACCGGAGTCAACCAATCACATGGATAGATTAAGAAGATGGACGTAGAGAAAAATGTGGATGATGTTGACTAAGGTGAACCTATCCTAATGGACTGAGATACTGGTCTGGAATAATATCAACACACTGGCAAATACAAGGGAACCAGTAGTCGATAATCCTAACTCTAGGTCAACTCAGCTGGCATATACAAGGGTACCAGTGGTCGACTTTATTGTATTTATTCTAGTTGGTCTGGTGGTCTGGTCTCAATTTTATTATTTTTTTTTTCATCTCAGTCACTCTATTTCACCCTAGTAATGGTAAAAAAACAAAAAAAGAAGTGATCAGGATTCTTTCGATGTTTCCATCACGAGGATATGGTGAAACTACCATGTTTTCTTTTCTAACACCTGAGCTCTGTGCTTTTATGAATAGACTCTTCTATATGTTTCCATCTAATCAGATTGGTTCCTCAACTCCTACAATCAAAATGTTCCCATACACTTAGATTGGTTAGTGCCAACCTTAATAAACATAAATTTCTAGGCTCTGGAGTTTATTTATTGCAACTAAAAGCTAACAAAAAGTTTCTTCCCCACCCCCAAACTTAAATCTAACATTGTCCTCAATGTTTCTAATGAAAGAGCAATACCAAAAAGTAAAGTAACATGAGGAATCAGTAAAGAGAGAAGTCGGAAAGATAGTACCTGGGTGAAGAGAGAAATCAAAAACTAATATACAACATACAATCGCCTCGATGGTCAATCAAGGGTAAACAGGGTCCTCCAGAGGGACCTCCTCAACATCACCTGTTGGAAAGGGCTCTAAAAAGGGTTTCAATCTCTGACCGTTAACCTTCGAAGAACTACTACCATCCGGTGTCTCGATCTCAATAGCTCCATGAGGAAAGACAATGCGAACAATAAAAGGACCCGTCCACCGAGAATGTAACTTCCCAGGGAAAAGATGCAAGCGGGTATCATACAGAAGAACTTTTTGACCTGGAGAAAATGACTTCCTTAAAATATTTCTATCATGCACAAGTTTCATTTTGTTCTTATACTCCTTCGCACTATCGTAAGCATCAATACGAATCTCGTCCAACTCATTGAGCTGGAGTTTCCTATGGGCTCCTGCCTTGTCAAGAGAAAAGTTTAGCTGCTTAACAGCCCAATAATCTCTATGTTCTAACTCGACAGGTAAATGACATGCCTTTCCATACACAAGCCGATAAGGAGACATTCCAATGGGGGTCTTAAACGCAGTACGGGAAGCCCATAAGGCATCAGTAAGCCTAGACGACAAGTCTTTCCTATTAGGATTAACTGTTTTCTCTAATATACGTTTTATCTCCCTATTGGAAACCTCAACCTGACCATTAGTCTGTGGATGATACGGGGTAGCTACCTTATGTGTAATACCATATTTCTTCATCAAAAGCCTAAAAGGTCCATTACAAAAGTGCGACCCACCATCACTAATTATAGTCCGCGGTGTACCAAAACGTGTAAGAATATTATTTTTCAAGAAATCAATCACAACCCTATGGTCATTGGTTTTACACGCAACCGCCTCAATCCACTTAGAGACATAGTCTACAGCGACAAGGATGTATAGGTTACCAAAAGAATTAGGAAACGGACCCATAAAGTCAATACCCCACACATCAAAGACCTCGACAACTAAAATAGGGTTCAAGGGCATCATGTTCCTACGGGAAATGGTTCCTAATTTCTGGCAACGTTCACAAGTAACACAGTAACTGTGGGAGTCTTTAAACAACGAAGGCCAATAAAATCCACACTGCAATATCTTAGCAGCAGTCTTCTTAGCACTAAAGTGACCCCCACACGCATGATCATGACAAAAGGAAATAATACTGGACTGGTCACTCTCAGGTATACATCTCCTAATAATCTGGTCTGGACAATACTTAAACAAATAAGGATCATCCCAAAAGAAGTGCTTAACCTCAGCTAAAAATCTAGAACGCTCTTGTTTACCCCAATGTTGGGGCATTCGACCAGTAACAAGATAGTTCACTATATTCGCATACCAAGGTAATTGGGTAACAAAGAACAATTGTTCATCAGGAAAGTTGTCCCTTATAGGAAGGGAATCATTAAGGGTATCCACAACAAGTCTAGACAAGTGGTCTGCTACTACATTTTCTGCACCCTTTTTGTCTCTAATGTCCGGAGAAAACTCTTGTAACAACAGGATCCACCTAATCAATCTAGGTTTCGTATCCTTCTTAGACAAAAGATATTTCAAAGCAGCATGATCAGTATATATTACGATCTTAGAACCTAAGAGATAGGGTCTAAACTTGTCTAAGGCAAACACAATGGCTAACAGTTCCTTCTCCGTAGTGGTATAGTTCAACTGGGCATCATTCAGAGTTTTGCTAGCATAGTAAATTACATGAAGTAACTTGTTTTCTCGCTGACCTAGCACAACACCAATAGCATAATCTGAAGCATCGCACATGATTTCAAAGGGTAGGTTCCAGTTGGGTGCCTGGACTATGGGGGCGGTAGTGAGTAAAGTTTTAAGCTTCTCGAAAGCCTCTAAACAAGCATCATCAAAGACAAACTTAACATCTTTTGCAAGCAAATTGCAAAGAGGTCTAGAAATCAAGCTAAAATCCTTAATGAATCGACGATAAAAACCAGCATGCCCTAAGAATGACCTAATACCTTTTACGGTTTTTGGGACCGGTAAAGTTTTAATAAGGTCAACTTTGGCTCTATCTACCTCTATACCCTTTGAAGATACGATATGCCCTAGAACAATTCCTGAACGAACCATGAAGTGACATTTCTCCCAATTAAGCACTAAATTCTTTTCCTTACACCTAGTCAAAACTAATGACAAATGATGCAAGCACTCATCGAAAGACGAACCAAACACTGAAAAATCATCCATAAAGACCTCTAAGAACCGTTCTACCATGTCAGAAAATATGCTCATCATACAACGCTGAAAGGTCGCAGGGGCATTACATAGGCCGAAAGGCATGCGTCTATACGCAAAGGTACCAAAGGGACAGGTAAAAGTGGTTTTCTCTTGGTCTTCTGGGGCAATAGGAACCTGATTATAACCGCAGTATCCATCTAAAAAGCAATAATGGCTACGTCCAGCTAATCTCTCTAGCATTTGGTCGATGAAGGGAAGGGGAAAGTGGTCCTTCCTAGTGACCTTGTTCAATTTTCTATAGTCAATACAGACACGCCAACTCGTGGTCATTCGGGTTGGGATTAACTCATTGTTATCATTCTGGACTACAGTAATACCGGATTTCTTGGGAACAACCTGAACGGGGCTGACCCACTTACTGTCTGAAATGGGGTAGATAATGCCTGCATCTAACAGCTTCAGAACCTCGGTTCGAACAACTTCTTTCATATTAGGGTTCAGTCGACGTTGCATCTCCCTAGAAGGTTTGGTGTCACTCTCTAAATAGATATGATGCATACAATCAATAGGACTTATACCCTTAATGTCTGCTATGGTCCACCCTAAAGCTTCCTTGTTATTCTGAAGGACAGTCACTAGCCTACTTTCCTGATCACTATCCAAGTCGGATGCTATAATCACAGGTAAAGTTTCAGGGGGCCTAAAAAACATACTTCAGGGTATCTGGTAATGGTTTAAGGTCCAACTTGGGAGGCTTTTCCAACGAAGGAACTAGGGTAGACTCGGGAACGGGTAAAGGTTCGAACTTAGGTTTCCATCCATTACTAGTGTCTAACAAAGGGGTTGAATCTAACAAAGCATTCACCTCATTAATCACATCATCATCATCAAAATCAATCCCAAAGTGAGCTAGGCATTTCTCTAATGGATCTTCTATCAAAGTGTTTGGTAATGACTCCTCTACTAAGGTGCCTATCATGTTCACCTCTTCTACGCTCGAGTCGTCCAGTTCCTGGGGTAGCTTACTAATGTGAAAGATGTTCAGCTCAATAGTCATATTACCAAAAGACAAATTCATAATACCAGTTCGACAGTTAATGATCGCATTGGATGTTGCTAAAAATGGGCGACCTAAAATCACCGGTATCTGGTTCTCTGGGTCAGGGACAGGTTGGGTATCTAGGATAACAAAATCCACTGGATAAATAAACTTGTCGACCTCAATAAGAACATCCTCGATCACACCACGAGGAATTTTAACGGACCTATCAGCTAACTGGAGTGTCATCTGGGTAGGTTTCATCTCACCAAGTCCTAGCTTAAGGTACACATGGTATGGAAGTAAATTCACACTGGCTCCTAAGTCAAGCAAAGCTTTCTCAACACGGTGTTTACCTATTGTGCAAGAAATGGTAGGGGACCCTGGGTCTTTATACTTAGGAGTAGTGGTATTCTGAATAATGGAACTCACGTGACTAGCTAGGAAGGCTTTCTTTTGGACACTAAGCTTACGCTTTCGTGTACACAAGTCCTTAAGGAACTTGGCATAAGCCGGAATCTGCTTAATCGCATCCAACAATGGTAGGTTGATAGTAACCTGCTTAAAAACCTCTAATATATCATTAAAGTTGGACTCCCTCTTAGTCGGAACTAGCAGCTGGGGAAACGGGGCTCTGGGAACAAAGCGGGCTCAGCAGGACCCTCATTGGTCTCTTTGGAGACTCTATCAGTCTTCTCATTCTCTGGCTCAGAAGGGTGAACTACAGCATGTTCACTATTAGGCATGGAAACCTTGTTGTCTATCTCTCTACCGCTCCTAAGGGTTTTAATAGCATTTACATGATCGGATGGTCTTTCACCTATTTCATTAATTCCTCTAGGGTTTGGTTGAGTTTGACTAGGAAACTTACCTCTTTCTCTTAAAGACTCATTTATATGACTAACCTGGGTTTTCAACTCGGAAATAGCCTGAGAGTTAGCCTGACCTATTCTCTATTTTCTTCTAAACCTTGAGCAACAGATTGCTGAAACTGCATAGTGTTACGAGTTAACAAAGCAAGAGACTCTTCTAAACTCATAATCTTCTTATCCGAAGGGTTCTGAAACTGTGCCGGGGCTGAAGGATTCTTAGGATAGCCAAAACCTGGGGGAGCTTGAGAGTTACTAGACTGACCTTGATTCTGGCCCTTAGACCAAGAAAGGTTGGGATGGTTTCTCCAGCCAGGGTTATAGGTTTCTGAATAAGGGTCAAACTTCTGACGGTTATCGAATCTAGTGTTGTTATAAAGAGCATTGGCTTGCTCTTCAACAGTATGGTCTTCCCAAAAAGGCTCTATTCTACCACTAGTACCACTAGAATGACCTAATTCCAACGCTTCTAACCTTTTGGCTATGGCTGCTATTTTAGCATCTGACTCATAGGATCCTTCTACCCTATTGACATTTCCTCTACTTAGAAGAATTGTTTTCTGGGGTTCCCTATTATTTTCCCATTGTTGGGTCTTATTGGCGATTTCATTCAAAAATGTCATCGCCTCATCAACAGTTTTATTCTCAAACCCACCTGTGCATAAGGACTCAACCATGGTTGTTGTTGAATAATCTAAACCCTCGTAGAGGATCTGAACTAACCTAACCTTCTCTAAACCATGATGAGGACATTGAGATATTAAGTCATTGAACCTTTCTAAATACCTATATAAAGATTCTCCCTCTTGTTGAGCAAAAGTACAAATTTGTGTCCTAATAGACGATGTTTTGTGCCTTGGGAAAAACTTATGTATAAAGGCAGATGTAAGTTGTTCATAGGTTTCAATTGACTCAGAATCCAAACTATACAGCCAAGATTTGGCTTTATCTTTTAAGGAAAAGGGGAATAACCTAAGTTTCAGTGCATCATCACTAAGGTTTTTAATTTTCAGAGTACTACATACTTCCTCAAATTCCCTAACATGAAAATAGGGGTTCTCATTCTCTTTTCCTAAAAAGGTTGGGAGCATCTGTAAAGTCCCAGGTTTGAGTTCATAATTTGCCTCGGTTTCAGCTAACTTGATACAAGACGGACGAGAGGTCCTAGTTGGGTTCAATAAAGCTTTTAAAGTTGCCATTTCTGGCACTACCAAAGGACTAGGAGTACTTTCTTCACAAAGAAGCAGATTCTCAAAACTGAAGTTTCCAAAAACGGGGCTCTCTAAAGAAGAGTCTTCGAGCTCCCCGCCTTCACAAGAAGAACTACTAGGTTTATCACTAATCAGACGACCTAGAGTGTTTCTTTTCCAAGCCCGTTCTCTAATGACCTCGGGCATACACTAGAAAAACAAAACTAAAACGAAAAGCCCTAAAAGGGAAGGGAAGTTCTATGCAAACACAAACAAGGCTGACTCCACCACAGCAAACCTACTGAATTCTAGCAAACAAAAAGCATGATGGCTCCACTTAGATTGTTTCTAGACCAGCTTCTAATCCTTCGAAAGGGAATTCGTTACAATTTAAGCAAACCCCTCTGGAATCAATCCGAGTCAAAGTAAGTTGAATTGAGGCGAGGGAAGCTCAGTGGAGCTTTGATACCCAAGGCCTCACCGCTATCACAAGGCGGCGCAGTCACGCATTCAACTCACAGAAACCATCATGAACTTCGAAGTATGCTAAAAGAGTAACCAATATTTTTCGAACGACTTTCCTACTAAGCTCGTTACCCTATAGGTCTCGTTCTATTCCAAATTTTAAAGCTTAGGTTCGCGTTTGGTTTCGTTTTCCTAAGGCGGGCAAGAAGAGAACGGTGATGAAATCCGAACCCTTATCTTGTATGGCCAGTCCTTGCCCTTTACTAGGAATTTAAAACAGCCGTTTTCAGTTCCTCAGCATATATGCAAACGAAGGAATACAGTAACTCGCTGACAGGGGATTCGCGAGTGTTTCGACAAACTTACCTCCCGTTCCAGACGGGGGATGAACCGTTGTCGTCGACTCGGGCCACAACTCCTATGTTGTGTACGAACCCGAGGGGCCGAGGTGATATCGTAATCACCGTCCTTCTCTGCAAACAGTTTAATATTTAATCTACCCTTCCGTAGGGTTTAAAAAAAATTAATGTCCAAATGTCCAAAGTCCAAAAGAAAGGTCCAAAAAATAAAGTGCAAAAAGAAAAAAAAAATACAAAAAAAAAGAATTCCTAATACAATCTAATAAAATAACACTCTTTTTTTTCTCTCTTTTTCTATAAAAAAAAAAATTCTTCTTTAGCTCCTTTCGCTTTGCCTTTTACTTCAAGTCTTTAAATATTCGCCAAAAGCTTTGGCAAAAATTTCTTTCGCTCCAAATTCCCAAAATCTGAAAGGAAAAGACAAAAACCCAAAAACGTAAAGAAGAACAAAAAAAACTAAAAAAAAATAAATCTAAAAACTCTATCCTAAAGACAAGCCCGCGTCGGCGCCAAAAATTGATGGTATTTTCAATGATGTTGTAGTAAAGAGTTCGTTGAGGCTTGTGAAGGCAATGAATTCTAGACTTAATAGAACTTAAAAATATAGAAAACTTAACTCAAAATTGATTTCAAGTGATTGGAAAATAACCAAGACACTAGAATCCACTATTACACATGAATGATGTCAAATATTTCATAACTCTAATTATCCTTTTAATCCTTTATTTCTTAATCCACAAATAATCAAACATATTCTCAAAAATTAATTGTATCCCCTAAGCATAGATTATCTAACCAAAGCATAACCTATCTAATTGAATCACAACTAATGAAGAAAATTATGTAAACTTTTAAGAACTCTGCAAAAGCAGTGATTGAGTGAATTATAATTAAATATTAGAGAAAATGAAATAGTTACCCATTGTTCATGTGTGAATAGCTTCATCCATTGCCTTGGTTACGAGAGAATTAGCCGCTCATCATGTTGGAAACACGCTCAAAAGTTGATTTCATTTATGCTCAAAGGGTTACAAATGATGAATAAGGGAGAATTATAATAAAAATCGGGTTTGCAACGCTTATAATTGTTGCAAAAACCGTTACAAAGAGCCGTTACTGTTGTTGTTGCGTTTTTAAGTCTGCCTGTAAACTGCGACCCACAGAATGAGTTGCTGTCACTGTTCAAAAACGACTGCTGGTGCAAGTCCGTTCTTCGTGTTCTTCAGTTTTGCAGCAGCAGAAATGACAGCTCTGCAAATTTGATTTTTCGCTCTTTGGTGTTATTTTTCTCTCCCAATCTCTCTGTATCCTTTCTCTATGATCCCCTCACCCTATATATACTCAACATCAGGAAAATATCACGCCATAAATCTCACAAATTTTCATTAAACTCGGCAGTGAAGAAAAATATTCTGGGAATATTTTCTTCCCTGTTTTAGCTTCTCATGTGTTTCTACAGCTGCAAAATCTCCTCATTTTTCTTCTTCACGGTCCAGAGTGTTGCTAGAGTCATCATACACGAGCAGAACACGCATAAATCTTCCAAAACTCGTGAACTATTCTTGTCATGCACGGGCTGCCCTGATTCCTTGTCACGGATTTTCCAGCCAAATTTGATCGAAACAAACACCCATACCAGATCTTTTATGACATATCACAACTACCCATGAAGTTTCAGCCCTTTAGTCCACCTAGAACATCTTCAAATTTCGATCGAAACATTCTCAGAGAGCTGGCACATTTTTCCCTCCAATTTTTAAGTTTCAAATGAAGAAGATGGTGTCCCCCTAACCAGCTGTGGGGTGCGAATAGCAGCTGCCTTTTTGGGGTGCTCCTTAGTAATTGAGGTGCCCCTTAACCAAATCTGGGCTCCGTATAGCAAGTATCCTCCGGGGGTGTTCCGAGTGATTTTTCGAGCCAATTTTTCCAACAATATTTTTATTCCAAAAATACCTAAAAATACGCAAAACACCATAATAAGGACGAAAACGAGTACCAACAATACGAAACATTGAGGACAAATTAGACACATAAATGCGTCTATCAGATAGCGCTGAACTGATCAGGATTGGCCTTGGATCGTCTTCACTCCCAATGTTGATTGTTTCAAGATCGTCAGTGGTAGAGTCAGTGTCGTCCTGTAGTTGTCGTGGGGCATCTTGGACTTCTTCTTCAAGTGATAGCTCACTCTGACACGATTCTTCATGGTGGGGAGACTTTTCATCGTTCTCCTCGATTAATTTCTAATCTTTCCGTCGGCGATAAATGACTCTCCCTTCTACGTCTCGATCGGTCGTGAAGTTTGTCCCTAGAGTTGAGACTTGATCATTATGGCGTTTAGTCGGTGTAGTAGGTGACTTGATTACTTTAGCAGCTGAGGATGACAGATCATTATCAGCCTTCTCGATAGTCTTCCAGCTTGGAAGTAGCGTACTGCGAATCCTGCTTGGAGATTCCGGGATGCCTTTTTGAGATTCAAGGAACTCAGTATCATAGACGGGAGCATAAGGAGATGATGAAGCCGGAATGCGAACAATCTTGTTGTCGAGCAGGGTCTTCATGCATTGATGGTATGTTGAAGGAACCACCTTGTTATCCTGGAGCCATGGGCGTCCCAGTATTATGTGGTAGTCAGGTTCTTGCTCGATCACATGAAACTTTGCTTTCGATCGAATCGGCCCCACCCTCAAATCTATGTATGCGTATCCATATGTATGGCTTTGACTTCCTTCAAATCCTGTCATTAGGATGGGATAGCGAACGATTTTACCTTGTGGGAATCTGGCATCCTGAGAGTCTTCATAGTGACAATGTTGGTGGAAGCACCAGTGTCAACAAGAGATCTTCTAAATTCGATGCCTTTGATGAAACCAGTGACATACAATGCTCGGTTATGTCCTTCATCTGTCATGCGATCTTCTTCTCCAAAAGAGATGTTGTCGATCGAATGCCCAGGCAATAGGGATACTTCTTCAACTGATGGTGTTGGTGGCGTTATTTGCACGTTGGATGATATCTGGTTGAGTGATGAAAATATGTCTGTGCGCTGATCCCTGGAGAAGTGCAGGAGTTCACATAGATTTTCAATCAAATGTGTGACCTCTTGTTCCACCGGATTCTCGTATGTGGTGAAGCTGTTGATTTGAGGGTCAGATGACGCTTCAGTCCCTGGTGTTGAGGCTTCTGGAGCGGAGATACCGCCTAACTCGGACGTTAATTTGATGAGAAAGTCGAGGATGTGGTTTATCGTCTCCTTCATCAGGTCCATGTTCCGGGTATAGACCTTTAGGATTTGAGCCAACTCTGCCAAAGTCGGTATCCCTCTGCTTTTCATGCCGCCAGGTGTAACATGAGGAATGTTGCCGTTTGAAATATTCTGATCTGAATTAGATGAATTAGTCCTGAGACCAACCATCTTGTGAGATTTTTAGATTGCAACCGAGAGAATGATCTCACACTGTGGTCGCCAATCTGTGGATGGGGAAAAACGATTTGCTGGTTTTTAAGGAATTAAAGAGACGACCGTACGGAGGAGACTCCTCGAACCGAGCGAAATGTTAAACCTCACACAGATGCACCGCTGCAAAGGGGGTGCTTTAGATTCGAGAGATTAATCTGTAGTACTCCGGGCTAAATCAATACAATGACCGTTCCAGAGTAAATTCGGTCCCAAGAGAGGATGGGTTGATCTGTAGGAGGGAAGCTGAAAAATATGTGGAATCAATGGTAATCAAAGATTGTGGGTGTGTGAATTCTGAATACGATAAGCTCTGAGTGATTGAAATTGCTCAATTGAGAGTAGTTGCTCAATTGATGAGTTGATGATCTCGTGTTGTCGATGAGACGTGATATTGATGATACTGTTGATGCTGATGATTCAATCATGATTCAGAGACTTATTTATATTGCTGTAATTTTAGACACCATGATCCCATGAAGTGTGACAGTTGATGGAATCAAGGAGTGGGGAAGTGGAGATCGTGTTTGAAACCAGTTGCTCAACGTGTGGAGATTTCCACCCACTACCTCGTGAATTCCTTCAACTGGTTGCACGACTTGCTCACATTCCATCGTGTGTTTGAACACACGTGTCGTAGACCGCCAGACCAAAACCCAAAGTGATATCCCCCCAAAGTGACACGATTGACGTCTCGTGGTATGTTAGTCAATTGATGACTTCGTGGTTTGAAGGGACGATGAGTCCATGTAGTTGCTGAGTTGAACATAATGTTCTGAAACTCATGAGTTGAACATGTCATGAGACAGAGGTATAGTTCTTACGATGAAGTGAGCAAGTATTGCTCATTCGATGGATCGTTAAATATTGATTGTTGAACCAATATTCATTGGCTTGAACTTTAGACACCATGATCCCATGAAGTGTGACAGTTGATGGAATCAAGGAGTGGGGAAGTGGAAATCGTGTTTGAAACCAGTTGCTCAACGTGTGGAGACTTGGTCGATTTTACACCCACTACCTCGTGAATTCCTTCAACTGATTGCACGACTTGATCACATTCCATCGTGTGTTTGAACACGTGTCGTAGACCGCCAGACCAAAACCCTAAGTGATATCCCCCCAAAGTGACACGATTGACGTCTCATGGTATGTTAGTCAATTGATGACTTCGTGGTTTGATGGGACGATGAGTCCATGTAGTTGCTTAGTTGAACATGATGTTCTGAAACTCATGAATTGAACATGTCATGAGACAGAGGTATAGTTCTTACGATGAAGTGAGCAAGTATTGCTCATTCGATGGATCATTGAATATTGATTGTTGAACCAATATTCCTTGGTTTGAGCAAATATTTATCATCTGATCAAGTGTTGCTCATGTGATGAATTGTTGAATATTTGATCTTCTGAGCATGTGTTGCTCATCTGATGGATTATTGGCAGCGTACCAAAAAAATATTAATTAGAATACTGGTCGTTGAACCGAGCATAATTAATAAAATTAATGACCATGAGGTCGTCGTAAAATTATTAAGGTTGGAATATGGAATGATGATCCTTGGATTCAGAAACCCTAATTTGATCAATTGATGATCAATTCATGGTTCGTCAGAATTTTGACCATGGGATGAAGGAGGGAGCGACTACATTGGACCGTGGATAAACCATGTAGTTTCCATATGCTCACGTGAGAAAATACAAAGAACTCCTGAAGAGTTGACGATTTTTTGGTGAAATAATGATTAAATGCTGGTTTAATCATTTATTCGAAAATGCTCGTCTGAGCCTTAGGTGAGAAAACCTAATTAATTATGACGGAGTGAGGGACCGACCATGGGGTCATGAAACCGGCCCTGGGTTGTAACGTGACCGCCTGACGATCACTTCATGAAAATCCAAAGTGTTTGGAAGAGTTTTGGACCTAATACGAGCAATTGTGCAAATTAGGTCAAAACTGTGAAAATTGATGGGACCGGCTTCCGTGAGCTAAATAGCCAATCTTGGTCGGTCAAGATAGCGTGCTCGTGTCCCCAAGGCGTCCGCGTCTCAGTCCTGAGAATTTTGATATTTTTTGGCGTGCAATTGAGCATCCATTCGAGAAAATATGCCAAAATTAGGGTTTCGACAAAACTGAGGAAAACACCATGAGATGATGAAAAATAATTATAAAATAAGGAATGAGAGGCATGGGACAGCCGTGGTCAAGGCATGGTCGGTCGTCGTGATCACGGTCTCGTGGTGCCTTTTCCTTAATTTTATAATATTTTGATGATTTTATGAAAAATTCATGAATTTTGAGAAATTTGATGAATTTAGGGAGTTTCCATGAATTGAAGGAGTTTTCAAGAGTTCAGGGAAGCAAAAAATATTAAAATAATAAAAAAAGGGCGTGTGGGACCGTGGAGGCATGGTCGGCCGGATTGGGCCCGGTCCCACGAGTTTCCCTAATTTTTGTGTATTTTTCATGTATTTTTGATGAATTGAGGGAATTTTTCCTAATTTGAGAGAAATACCATGAAATAAAGGAATTTGATGAATTCAAGGAAAACTAATAATAAAATAATAAAACAAAGGGGCGTGTGGGACCGGCTAGGGCATGACCGTCCGGCCAAGGCCCGGTCCCACAAGTTTTCATAATTTATTTTATTATTATTTGATGATTTGTGCAAAAATACCATGATATCAAGGAGTTTTTCATGAAATTAGAGAAATAATAATAATAATAAAAAAATAATAAGGAACCGTGGGGTGTGGGGCCGGTTGGGACCAAGGCATGGACGGTTGGCCAATGGTCACGCCCCACACTCCTTTCCTTAATTTTATATTATTTTTTATGGATTTATGGAAGTACCATGAAACCGAGGAGTTTCCTCGAGACGAAGGAGATTTGATAAAATGAGAGAATTTTCGTCAAATCATGGAAAATAATAAAAATGCATTAAAAATATAAAACTGGCGTGGGATTGACCACGACACGGTCGGTCGGTCGTGTGTCCGTGCTCCCAGCACCCTGGTCAATATTTTTAATTATTTATTATTTTCTTCTTTATTTTGCATAGGTTCATCGTTTCGTTGTATTTTTGAAATACTCGTTCGTGCGGTGAACTGTTAGTGTATCATCGTTGAATACACCTTCACCATTTGATCGGGGCTTACTTAGAGGTAGCTCAGACGCCCGGTTGTTGATTATTTATTACTAATTGTGGAATTCAGCGGAGAATAATTCACAAAACTGAGTAATAAGATGTTTATTATTAATTCATAGGATCAGCTGAGGATTCGACTACGAATTCAGAATAATAAAGTGAGCATTACCATTCCATGGGATCGTAGATTCGACAATAGAATCGGAGTAATTAAGATTTATCTATTACCATTTATGAGACCAGTTGTGGATTCGATCATGAAATCGGAGTAATGAGATAATATAGTTATTGCCATTTTATGAGATCAAGCCGTGGATTCGATCATAGAATAGGAGCAGTAATAGATTATTCTGGGAATTCAGTAGTGAATGTCACAGCAGAATTAATCTTGATTAGGAATAATTAACTTTGTGGCTCTATACTAGCAGATCAAGCTGTCTATGAGCATTAATTATCCCGATATGAGCTTGTCGGTAAGTCATATCCTTTATGTAGTCAGGGTAAACTTGTTGTTTGTTCCTGAAGACGTTATCGCTCTATACTAACAGAGCAAGCTGTCTAGGAGCCGTCCATCTCGTGATACTATATAGAAATAATCACTGAAAGTATTCAGTATTCATGAGATATGTCGTTGTCCAGTCGTGAGACTACATATCTACATGTACTCTGAGAGAAAGTACTCTCCGTTGAGAATTCGATGAGAGACCCGTGTCTCGATACTCACGTCTGATTGCTGAATCAGAGCTTCGTATAATTATGAGTTTATGATTTTAGCCTTTGTCGAAAATCCACCATCTACAATCTCAATGTCTTTTTCTCTAATGTCTCAATAGGTTGTTATCCCTAGCATTCCAATTTCTATCTTTTCGGTGAGAAACAGTATGTAAACTTAGCTAACCGGATACTATGTGACGCTAGAAGTTTCAAAAATGCGACTAAAACGTTTCTCCCATACCCCCAAACTTAAATCTAACATTGTCCTCAATGTTCTAAAGATGAAATTAAAAGCATGAACAAAGAGAAATTGTTACCAATTGAAGCAAAAGAGATAAGGAAAGATATTACCGTGTCGCATGAATATTGGGTTACCTCCCAAGAAGTGCTAAGTTTAAAGTCTTCAGCCAGACTAAGAAAGGATTAGTCACCTTATAGAATCATAAAGTAATAGCCGGAATAGCTGCGGATCACCAAAACCAAATAGGGCTATCACAAGTAAAATGAATCTGCAACATGCCAAGAAAATTAACGGATAAAGCACGCCCTTGTCTAGTATCCTGTTTAAGAAAACTACATCTAGCTGTGGTTCAGGTTCAGGTTCTATAACTGGGTCTAGATAAAATATTTTCATAGACTGCATTTCCTCGTAGCTAAGGTCCGATTCAGGTATTAGAGTCTGTAAAAACTCAAGTAAAAACTTGGAAGCACATAATTATAACCTAAATAATTACGGATCCTTTAAGTCAATTAGTTTTGACCCACACAATTGACCACGATGAAAGTAGTGGTCTTCCTTAAACAAATGTGTCGACCCTAATCTCCTAAAGTAATTAGGTTTGGTCTCAAAACTTAATAATTGACACATATGAAACTTATACATTCCCCCAATTGGTTGAAAAATATTTGGTGGGAAAACAAAGTCAATTTGGGTACTATCGCCTGGGTAAACCACATCAACCATAGGATGGGTTTCTAACAACTGAACTTCTTCCTGGACATTATTAAGTTCGGGATATCTACTATGAAGGTAATCTGGCACAAAGGTTGAGGCACATATATCAAGTCCAAGTGAGGGACCTTTCTAAGAGTTAAAGCACACAGAGAATGATAATCACCCCCAAACTTAGAGTTTCAGTGTCTCTAGAAATACTAGTCACAACTTCCCTAATTTCTAGGTCATCAGATTCCTGGAAATGGTCAATTAATTCTTCTAAGTCAGGTTCATCCTCACTCATCTCTACGAGTTCACTTTATTTGTCTAAAACTATTGTTTCTAAATCGCTAGACTCAAAATAAACTCGTTCCTCTAAACCTTCGTTGGCTTCGTGAAAAGGAAATACTACATCGTCTAAAACGGGGGTATTTCTAGTCAAAATCCTCATCCTTTTGAATAGGTGAATAATTATTAAAATTATTTGGATTTGTACTAGAAACAACACTATCATTATAAAGCTCAATCGGAGTAACAAATTCCTGATCACTATGCCTACATATTTTATGTTCTTCATCAATACTATCCTCATCATAATTATCATTATAATAACATGAAAATGATCAAACCCCATCTAAATAAGTAGTATTACCAATTATAGCCTCGTCATCTTGATTATGTGAATAAAAACTATCCTTATTTTCAAGGGTGGTATTGGGAACACTATATTGGTATTTAAGACTATCTTGAGCACATTTTTCTACAATCCTATTTGTACTCTCAGTAAATTGCTTGAGGGACTCTTCTAGAGACATGTTAGTTGACTTCTCTACGGACTCTTCTGGGAACGGAATATTATAAGTCTCTTTCATAAATAATTGAAATTTCTGTGTTGACTCATTGAAACTCTTGAGAGACTCTTCTAGAGAAATAGAAGGATTGTTTTGCTCGTATGACCTGTGGGTATGTGGATAGTAATTGGGCTCACAATGGTATGGACCATAACCTTCAAAAGTTTCGCGTTCCCAATCACTATTCACACTTTGGTCATAAAAAGGATAATGTCCAAGCTGCTCAGTCGGATACTCATTGTATTGGCTACTATAATACTAGTTTGACATCCTAACTGCTAGGGAATTCTAAACAAGCACAAAGAAGGCTGACTCTACCACAACAATCCTATTTTATCTACCTAACAAAAAGCATGATGGCTCCACTTAGATTGTTTCTAGACCAGCTTCTATTCTTTCGAAAAGGAATTCGTTACAATCTGAGCAAACCCCTCTGGAATCAATTCGAGTTAAAGTAAGTTGAATAGAGACGAGGGAAGCTGCGTGGAGCTTTGATACCCAAGGCCTCACCGA
Source organism: Papaver somniferum (assembly GCF_003573695.1). Taxonomy (NCBI): domain Eukaryota; kingdom Viridiplantae; phylum Streptophyta; class Magnoliopsida; order Ranunculales; family Papaveraceae; genus Papaver; species Papaver somniferum. Next base: position 43,887,820 of record NC_039362.1, on the reverse strand, counting down.
CATTACAAGGCGGCGTATTCAACTCACAGAAACCATCATGAACTTCAAAGTATGCTCAAAAGAGTAACCAATATTTTTCGAACGACTTTCCAATTAAGCTCGTTACCCTATCGGTCTCGTTTTAGTCCAAATTTTAAGGCTTAGGTTCGCATAGGTTACGTGTTCCTAAGGCGGGCAAGAAGGAAACGGTGATGAAATCCGAGTCCTTATCTTGATTTGGCCAGGCCTTGCCCTTTACTAGAAAAATAAATCCGATTTCAGGTCCTCAACATATATGCATACAAAATCATCCAGTAAACCCGCTGACAAGGGATTCGCGGGTGTTTAGAATTCTTACCTCCCGTTCCAGACGGGAGATGAACCATTGAGGTCGACTCGAGCCATCGACTCCAATGTCAGTGTACGAACCCGAGGGGCTGAGATGATATCGTAATCGTCTTCCTTCTCTGCACACAGTTTATATTTAAACTACCCTTTCGTAGGGTTTAAAAATAATGTTCGTGCGGTGATTGTTAGTGTATCATCGTTGAGTACACTTTCACCTTTTGAGCCGGGGTTTATGATCGAATTTTAATATAGTGGTAAAGGTTGTCGTTCACTCGGACTTGATGAGATTGATTTTTTAGATTTAAATTATAAGACTAGCAATTATATACAAAATAGTAACAATGTATCAAGAGGTACTAAGACTAGGATTCCACCAAATATTCAAATTCATGCGATTCACCTATTTATTCTAAACCATTATAGCTCATTCAATAAGAATTTTGACTCTATATCTTTACCTAAGGTAGATTCTTAAAAATATTAATTGTAAAACTTAAGCATGGCATATCAAAAGAATTAATCCTAAGCATAAACCATCAAACGAAATGACAATTAATTAAGAAAAATCTTTTTCTAATTTTAAATTAATTCAAATAGTCATATAAAGAATTAAATGAATTTACCACATGATGAATTTTGGTTTCCTCCGTCGTCCCAGAGAAAGGTTTAGCTCCACATAGTGAAAAACACACTCAAAATATATTTCATAGCTCAATTGGTGTTTACAAAGAAGAAAATATAACTCAGGGAATTCGCAACGCTGTCACGGTGTTACAGAGCTCACCGTTACAATAATTGTCACAAACTTAAGATAGCGTTACAAATCGGCCGTTAAAAACTGTTAAATATAAGACCCTTGAAACGACAGTCTTTTACGGTAGTATGTTCTTCAGTTTCTTCTTCCCTGCAGCAGCAGAAAAATCTGCTCTGCAGCTTCCTATTATTCTCTGTAGCTTCCCCCAATCACTCGACCCCCTTATCTATGCTCCCAGAAGACTTTTTATACTCGGCAGGCACAAGAATAACGTCTCATTAACTCCTCAAATCTTCACCATTACTCGCAGTAAAGAAAAATATTCTCGGTTGTTTTCCTTCCATTCTTGCCTTTTCACGCTGTCAATCAGCGTTTACACGTTCCAAACTTGTTTCCAGCACATGGAAAATTGAGTCGAATCCTCTCCAAATACTCACCAACCTCAGTTATACTCGGGATATGCTCGTGCTTTGCTGTGTCCGACAGACTCCTCTTTTTCGATTCTGAGTCATCTATCAATCCTGTTTTAGCTGAACATGATATTCCCAACTAATTTTAATGGGGAAACCTGAAAAATACTCCAACAGATCACTCCCAGAACTTCCACAAAAACCTGAGTCCATGTCCTCCCCTGTTTTTCTTGACCCAAGAATTAAACCCTGTTTTATCGAATCTGGAGTGATTACCAACCCTGTTTAGTCGAAACAGGGTATATCCAATCCAAAGATCCCATTGAATCCGGCCAAAGCTCCAGCAAAATCTTGCCTGAAATACCCGTGAAAAGTTCACACCTCTGTTTACTTCTAACTCGAGTTCTAGCCAAATTCAATCGACAAAATCACTCCTTCTATCCCTGTTATGCTCTAACAGATGCTTTCCATCATTTTCATCCATTGAGTCTCCTCGGAAGAGCACCAAAACTCGAACCCTAATTATGTTCTTCCCTTGCCAAGATTTCCCGCCAAAACAATTAATTCAAACTGAGAAGAAGATGGTCTCCCCTTAACCAGTGATGGGGTGCGGTTAGCAGTTGCTGTCTTGTGGTGCAAATAGTAAAGAAGCTGCCCCTTAATAAATGAGGTGCCCCTTATCCAAAGCAGGGGTCCGTTTAGCAAATGTGCTCCGAGGGTGCCTTTATCAACTTTTCGAGCTGAATTTCCCAAAAATACCTACAAACACACAAAACACCAAAATTAGTACAAAATCGAGTGCCACCAACAATATACAGTATTGAGATCAAATTAGACACAAAAAAGTGTCTATCATCTTACTCAGAGGTAGCTCAGATGCCCGTGCGTTGAATATTTATTACTAACCCATGGAATTCTGCTGGGAAGAACCATAGATTGAAGTAACGAAACACTGCGAAAATATTTGAATATTTTCGGAAATTCAGTGGATGAATCTAAGAATTTAGGAATAATTAACTTATGGCACTATACTAGCAGAGCAAGCTGTCTAGGAGCATTAATTATTCTGACATGAGCTTGCTGGAGCTTCATATCCTTTATATAGTCAGGGAAACTCGTTGTTTGTATCCTGAAGACGTTATCGCTCTATACTAGCAGAGCAATCTGTCTAGGAGCCGTCAATCTCATGATTCTATATAGAAATAATTACTGAAGTTTTCAGTATTCATGAGATATGCCGTTATCCAGCCGAGAGACTACATATCTGCATGTACTCTGAGAGAAATTATTCTCAGTCAGAGGATTCGATGAGAGACCCGTGTCTCAATACTCACATCTGATTGTTAGATCAGGAGTTCGTATAATTATGGGTTTACGATTTTAGCCTTTGTCGAAAATCCACCATCTACAGATACATATATGGTATTCTCTTTGTTACACTGATGTTAGTCTCTCCCTTTTTCCCGTTGGCACACTGTTTTGATCCCAAAATTCTAATCATTATTTGACCAATGTTGGGGTATATGTTTAATCTAAAGGCCCATATAACCCAACGACAAAAGTTTGTGTCGGCTTTTACCCTGAAACTAATGATTTTTCTTCATTAGATGATTATGTTCTTTATTGTTCCGAAATATTTGAGTAACATTAGATGTGAGAACTCCACTCATGCACTACTTAGCATAGTTGATGCGAAATTTTTTTATCCACAAATTTGTTCAATTTTATGTTATCAATATGATTGAGGAAGAAGCTTGCACATGTTTTGATTTACGTTTATAAGTTTATTTTTTCAGCTCAAACAAATATATCTCAGCCTTCCAATAGCCTGGAGTTCTTAATTTTTATGAAACTCTCACATTTGCGTAAAAAAAATAGTTTAGTAGGGAAAATATTATGGATATTTGTTTCACTTCCTAGACCCTTAATTATCAGTAATTTTAGACCCTTCATGGAATTGGGTTGTCAATTTTTGTATATTTACTGTTAGATGAAATATTCTTTTTGAAATTTAAAATTAGCCTCACATGAAATAGTATATATGGACAATATCTATTTTTTTTTTTTAATTTTCATGTTGGGACAACATTATTACTCCGGCCAAATACTAAATTGAAATAACATGATTAAATAAAACAAAAGGTCAGGTAACTAATCATTTTTCTGTCCCAAACTTATTTTAATATCAAAATTATTACCCACGTAAAAATAAAACAAACAGAATGTGAACAATATCGAGTTAGAGACAAAAGCATTTCGTGCCGTTACGGCACGGGTTAAGCCCTAGTAAACATACATAACAATAAAATAAAGCATTCAAGCACAGGATATGTAATCGAAAACTATCACAAGAAAAATTATAAACTAATAATTTTATTCATAAATAAGATAGTTTTATTCATAATAGGCCTTATACAATTTATTGAGAGAAATCAAAAACTGTTGTCTATTTTGAAACTCTAATTTTAACCTTTTAGAGTTTCCTTCAAGGTTGAAGTCGGATCAGAAGATTTCACCGGATTCCAATCATCTTCTATGATTACTAGTCTTGATTCAAGATTAATAACATTGTTATTGACTTCCTTTACTTCCTTTCGCAAATCCTTTTCCATGTTCCTTACTTCACATAAGATTAGATCTAATTTTAGTGAAAGATTCTTGAGAATATTATCATTGAGAGAAGAGATTTCTTCATTAGGAACATCTTGATGAAGCTTTGGAGATGAATCCGAATCACCATCAGAAGATTCGAGATGAAGGTTCTTGTTAGGAAACAGTATAGTCCGGAATTTTTCGGTTTTGCCAGAGTTGCAGCTAGAGGTAGATATTCTGTCAAAATTCTATAAAATGAAGTAAGAGGTCTCTCCTCTTATAAGTTCAAAAACTTTCTCTCAAATCTTTGAGAATAATTTCAATTAAATCCTTAACCGAAAAATTATTTTTATAAATATTTTTATCCAAATATTTACATTCATATCCTTACTGTATACCTTTTTTGAGGGTAACAAGTAAGGATTCATGATAACCAATTAGGTTGTCATTTTTCGGTTGTTGAATCTTCTTCCCTTGAAGGTTTCAACATCCTTATGGATTTGAGAAGCAATTGTGTTTCAACTCTTAGGTTCAATCCTTAATCTTGATGTTCGAAAATCTTATTCTCCCTTTTTGAAGAGATTTTTGATCTAGACTTAGATTCTGAACTTTTGGGTTTATAGAGTCTCCCTCTCTGTTTAGTATCAGAACATTTCCTTTGATAATACCCTCTTTCTTTGCATTGGAAACAAACACCAGAATTATTCCGGTTTCTGGATTTAAATTCCACAAATTTATTTAAGTTTGCCTCCTTGCCTTTTGATGCATTCATACCAGGTGATGGCTTTCCAAAGCAATTGAGTTTATCTCTCAGTTTATGATTTTCTGCTTTTAACTTCCTTATCTCATCCTGACAACATTTAATGTCGAGAATGAGTTTAGATACTTGTACCTTTTCGGAACATTGAGAGACCTCGATTTTCTACAGTCGCTTGTTAAATTTTTCTTTATCATTCAGAAAACTCCGTTTGAGTTGATCAAGCGACCATTTTAATCCATTGATGTAAGATTCAAGAAGCTGAGTTCTTTTATCTTTACATGGAAACATTTCTTTGAAAATCGAGGGGATAAACTCTTCTTGAGTATCTAGAGTTGAAAGAATTTCAGATTTAAAGACTTCTGCAATGGTTGAAATATTATCCACCATATAGTCTTGATCATCCTCGTAAGGGGAATAGTCAAGGGTTCGCAGTATATGCATTTCTTTTCCATTGGTCATCCTTAGTTGGACAATCCGGATAAATATGACCAAATCCTCTACACTTGTAGCATTGAGGAATATCATCATTGTCATCCCAAGTGTCTTCACGCTTTTGTGTAGAAATGTGATTTCTTTTTGACACAGGAGATTCTCTTTTTCGGTGTCGCAAAAATTTCTTGAATTGTTGAGTAATAAAAGATAAATGATGATTTAGTTCAGCTTCATCTTCATCATTTTGATCTTCCTGATCTTGGGAGTTTTCCGGACATTGAGTCGGAACCTTTCTCCCAGCTTTATAGGCCAGATTGTCTTTTTTTTTTAGACGAATACTCCTGATCAAATATCTTCAGATTTCCGACAAGGGAACTTATCGATAAGGAGGAAAGATCATTAGCTTCGATGATTTTATGTTTCTTAGAATCGTATCTAGATGGCAACGTTCTGAGAATTTTGCATACTATATCCTTTTCAGAAATAGTCTTTCCAAGCGAGAAAGAAGCATTAATTATCTCAGAGAGTTTAATATGAAACTATTCAAAAGTGTCGTTGTCATCCATTCGAAGGTTTTCCCAATCAGACATAAGAGTTTGAAGTCTAGCTTCTTTCTCTGATGTGTTTCTTCGAATACGATCTGAAGATTATCCCAAGATTCTTTCGAAGTTTGACATGTTGATACATGATGTTGTAGATCACGAGTTACAACATGTATTATAACATTCAAACCATCTGAATTCTGCTAGCAAAAGTCTTTTCTTCGTTTGAAAAATCTACTAAGCGTTTAAACTCAGTTTCCGAATTTTCTACTTTCGGTAATTATAACCATCGACGACTAACAGCCATGTATTAAAGTCTCGTGATTGAAGAAAAGATCTCATAGCATATTTCCACCATAGATAGTTTGTTGCGTCAAATCTTGGAGGTACGTTAATTGAAGTCGACTCACGAGAACTCGAGTTCATTTCTTATAGGTTGGATCACACCAAACACAGATTGTTAGATCTTTTCGTGTTTGCCTGCTCTGATACCAATTGAAAAGACGAGGGCACCCAAATATACCTCAATCTAAAACTTTTCTACCTATAAGTCCTTTCTACGAAAGTGATTGTCTATGTACTGAGTCGAGATAATACAACTAATCGGTTCACACTTCGTGTGATCGTCTATGGATATGAGATCTATACAATACGTCAACAAGATAACTTGTGTGATTGACTACGGATACAAGATCGAGACAATAAAACAACGAAGTAAGTTTACTTGATAATAGGTTCGGACTTAACCAAACACAATAGGATTGATATCAAGTAAATATGAATTAATGTTTGTGTATTTTACTTCTAGTTATAATAAAAACAATTATAATTGCGGAAATAGAAAATTAAAAGACATAACAAGATTTTGTTAACGAGGAAACCACAAATGCAGAAAAACCCCGGGACCTTATCCAGAATTGAATACTCTCAGGATTAAGCCGCTATACAAAATCTAAACCAACTTCGTATAGTTGAAACCTAGAAACTAAACCTATAGTTAACCTAGTTCCGTCTGTATCCCTGCGCCTCCAACTTGCAATAAGTCACGCACTTGGAACAATTCCTTTGGTTCGTATTCCAAACAGTAAAGGAACAACAAATATGTTCGGTAACAACTCTTTTCAAACAAGTGATATGAGTTTGACAAAAGGCTCTTCCGTTTATCCCAATAAACTCCTTTGTCAGGTTCTTAAATCTATCTCAATAACAATTACCAAAGTAATTGTCTAGATTTTGCAATCAATACTTCTTAGTCACAAAGACAATATATTGATGCCGATCTACTCAACTAATCAATCAAGGTTATCACAAAGATAAACTGATTATAGTTGGATCCCCAGCCGATGAAGTTTTGTGCACACCAAAGATTATGAACCCAAATCATAAATCTTGTTCGATCTTCAATAAACACCTGCACACAATCAACTTGAATCTCTTGTGATCAATCACACACAGAACGGAGTTTGTTAACAATGGATTATCACAAGAAGTCTTTAGATCTACAAACAGTCTAAAGATCCACGTCGAAACTTCGATCTAGTTTGAGTGAATCTTATATCATAAAAGAAGATTCTCAAGCATAAACAAACTAGGTGCAATCAAAGTTTAACCACAGTTAGTCAATCAAATCAATCGAAAACTAATTGTTGCGGGTTTGTGGAATATGTGAAGGTATCCCATCCTTTTATAGGATCCAACGTACTTATCTCAAACAACAATACTTGTTTAAGACATATTTTTGATAGAACAACATAATGTTTATTATGACAAAAGTAATACACTAATGTAAATACAAAGAAGCATAAAATAAACGTAAACGAGAAAAATACATCGCTATATCATTGCCGCAGCTATCGCGACTGCACTTAACATGTGCATCAATCCTTTAAACCGTTAAATTAACGGACGAATTTTAGTCTCGTGAGGGTTTTCAGAGAGGTATGCCCAAAAAACCAATGAATTTTCGTAGTTAGTCTTCACCCGAATCGGGGGTTTCAAGTGCTAATAGCTGGGGGGTTCAGGTCATGAAAATGATGCCTTAAACTGAGGTATCAATTTTATTTTTTCAAAAAATATCTTTTTGTAGGATTCTTTCTCTCTCCTCTTTCTATCCTTCGTCTCTTTTAGAAAAAACCTAGAAAACTTTCTTCTCCAATGGCGGCTCACACCATTAGAGAGTAAATCTTAGGACCACTTGGGGGTGAAAGTTAGATCATGAGCTAGGGATTACGGATCTGGGGAAACTGATGGAAGAAACCATTATTTTGCAGGGTATAATCCTTTTTTTTAGTTTTCTTTTCTCCTTTTTCTTCTTGTAGTGCTTAGATCGAAGTATTGTTTGTCTTTACTAAGATGATTTATGTGACTTCTTTTATAACCAGATTCTAATTTTAATTTTCTTTTAATGTTTCTTGTTTCTTCTATGTTCCTTCTTTTAATTTAGAATTTAGATATAGATTGGATTATAATCTTGTTTCTCTATCTATTCCTGCTGTGAGCAGTAAAAATGGGTTTCTTAAAGTGAGATTTTAAAGGTGGATCTCTTAAAAGAGGGGTTTTGGAAAAGAAAAAAAACCTTCTTAATAGTTTGCTATCTAGAATACAATTTCAAATTTCTCTTATGGTTTCTCTTTTGATGTAGATCTATTGCTTGTATGCTTAGGTTGTCAAGTTTGATACCTCTCTTAATCCTTGTGGCTGATGCTTGCTCTTTATTGGGTGAATGATTCTCTGATCTTGTTTAATCTTCTCTTTATCCTCTTTCTGCTTTTTCTTTTGATTTTGACATGGGGCTCTTTGATTCTGAGTTTTAATATGGGTTCTAAAATTGAATCTCTTTAAGTAAGGTTCTTGTTTAAGAAGGAAAGTGAAAATATTCTTATAGTTCGTTCTCTAAAATCTTGAATATGTTTTAGTTCTTTCTTCTTTGATTTGTTGGAAGAATTCTTCTCTGTATCCTGTTAGACTTTTCATGTTGCTTTTTCTATCTGCTGTGGGCATCTTTCTTTACCCCTTTCCTATCTCTAGTAGTAGTCTTCTGGCAATTTATTTTGTTTCCTGATCTAGGTGGATTAGTCCTTCTAATCCTTCTTATGCTTCATCTTGATGGATGGGTCATTGTATGTCTTCTCTTTCTTTTTATATCTTGATTGATGGATGGTTGCTGGTGTTGGAAGTTGGCTTTATTCTCCCCTCTTTGAGTTTTTACTTGATATCTCTCTCCTGAAGCTCTTTGTATTGGCGTTAAACCATTTTTGGACCTAACTCTTCTTTATTCCGCTTTCTGTCTTGCTTTATGTGCATGTATGCAACCTTGTCTCATGTCTGTTTTTGCTTTCTTGTTAAGTTTTTGCTTGCTGTTTTTGTGGTTAGTTATGCTTGAGAAATAATGGTCAAAATGAAGAACTATCCTCAGTTTCCTACCCTAGCTCAGTTGATCTGACTAAGCCCCCAGGTAAGTCCATCCACAGTATCCTTGGCATCTCTCATTTCGTTTATAGTTTGTTCAAGTTCTTAAATTCCCCTAACTTTCTTCTCTTTTAAAGCTTGTTTTGGAATAGTTTGGTTTGCTATACAGGGGCCCTCTTCTTTCTCTCTTCTACTTTGATTTTTTCATTTGTTAATTTCTTTACCTTGGTTGTATTATTATGATGCATGTTATTCAGGTTCACTAGTTTCTACAATTTCTTAGTATCCATTATTATTTTTAGCCTATCTAATTAGAATATTATTAGTTGACTCTAGTTTGCCCCTTTCCTATATGCTTTTCTCCCCTGGACCAGTTGAGACTAGACAATAAACTAGGCTTTTTATTTAGCACGTATCTTATACAGTTTTTATTTTAGTTTATTTTAGTTTTAGAAATTTCGATTTGGTTAATTTAAAAATGTATTGTGTCTGTGTAAGGTTGGTGTGTAAATTTAACCTACCTTTGTATTTCTTCTTGGAATAGGAAATTAAATGCTCCTGTGAAACAACATGATGCTGAAATCAATACTGGCTATGTTCTATATGGATGCATTTTTTCGAAGATGCAACTCTCATCAACAAAATCTTCGATTGTGGAAAAGGCTATACCGTCATCCTCAGTCATTAAGAAGAGATTTACTTCCTGTACAGGCCGTCGTGACACTTTTATCAGACTCGTTTGTGATAGAAGGGCTCAGGAAACCTTTTTGATAGTTCTATCGCGAGCAAAGACGCTCAACCTTCATAACTTGCTTGTGAAATCTTACATATTGCCAGTATTAGAAGACTACTCATTGGGTACCAATGGAGAACGAATGATTCCTAGGTTATTGAAGAATTACAAATGTTTTAGTTTTTTTTTTGCAACTTTAGTTTTAGAATCTTCTGTAGGACTCATCGCGTTGTGCTCTTTTCCTTCGTCAAGGTTTTATCCCTTTGGATATGGGTTTTCCTTGTCAAGGTTTTTAACGAGGCAACATATGCGTGTCCAACACCTTTTGGTGGTTTATCTTTTACCTTTTATTGTCTAACATTTACTTATCTTGTAATTCTTTTAGTACTGTTGTAACCACGGCTTCTAATGCCATAAGTTAGTCTGTTGAATGAAATACCTAATTTACAAAAAAAAAAAAAAATAAGTATAAATCCCGCGCATGACTCTCCTGCAAAAAATAAACAAATATCAACATACAATGTTTTATTGGATAATTCTATTTAAATATTATATCAATAGGGACTAAAATGAACTTACAATTGTCGTTTCAACCCATCCTGCAGGAAAATTACGATAAAATGGTATTTGTAGTGTTACGAATACCTTCACCTCTTTTTTAATTATGGACAAACTATTTCGCAATGATTTCGTACACCGTCCATTATGATTTCATATTATGTCGATAAACTCTCGCAACATCCGATTCCAGAAAACTCTAGTAGCTTGGTTTTTGTCTACATTTGTACCAACACAACAATAGGCCCTAGTGAGAGCCTCATCTTCCTCCGGGAAGAACCTAACCATGTTTGAACATAAAATTTAGATAGTACAGATAACCAAAAATAATTATAGAAGTTTAGATGCTTTTTTAAAAGTGTGTGGTTGTGTATGTGTTACCGACTACGCCTATTTATAGCCAAGTTATACATGTCAAATTAACAAGAGAAAAACAAGATTCATTATCGCCAACACCACGAAGTTTTCTTTTACATCAATAGCTCCCAACTGCATCATTGAATGGTTATCCATATTCGTACACTATTCAATGTCTTTGTATTTTTTTGAACGATCGCTGCAATTGGTCAGTGATGACTATTGAAAACTCATTACGACGTGTATTGAAAACTCACTGCAATGAGTCATTCATGCTTACGGAAAAGTGTAAATGTCTGAGGCTCCTCACTAAAGTGTTTTCATTACTAGCAAAGATAAGACTCATCACTGCTTTGATCACAGTCTCGTACACTGCTTTTTACCCATACAATATTGAATTCTCGAAATGGGAGAACAATAAATGTTCTTCATATCTTGTTGCACCTTTATATCTTTCAATATAATGTCTGTCATCTAGAGAATTAAGTAAACACAAAGTTTTTTGAACTCCCACGTGATATAGATATAAGCTTTTATCAAATTAATCATGCGCTTCACTAATGTAGAAGAAGTCGGCATTGTGGAAGCCTGGATCTTTGCTACAAATGTCGGTTCCCTCGGAGCAGGTGATAATCAAGTGAGCATTTTTTGGAACCGAGTTTTTCAAGCATTTGAAGATATTACTGGAAACGAAAACGACAGAACGAAGCTCTCAGTAAATAAAGATTCAACTAGATCAACAGTGAAATCCAAACTTTTGTTACAATCATGTTCGAAGTAAAGATAGCTAATCCAGCATCGTCATACGAATCATTGGTAAGATTATTCAAATTTTATTATCGTCATCATACATAAATAAGTAATCTAATATTTTTTTTAAATTTTATTTATTTGCAGAAAACTATGACTCGAATCGAGTTTCGTGAGACCACGAAGAAACCATTCAAGTACGATGCACTCTACGAGCTCTTGAAGGACATTGTTCCAGGATACAATTTAGAATGACTATGTATGTGCAATCGATAATGTTGTTCATGTTGTTAAGTTGAAATGAAGATACTTAATAAAGTAAGTTATATTACATAAGATTTAATGTCCATAGTCTACGTAAGCTGACTGTCAAATACAAAGTCCGGGTCATCAAAATCAATTCAATTATCACTGTTATGACCACTACTATAACCTCCTCCAACACTAAGCCCTATGAAATCAGTATACGGTGATGTATTAGTCGCAGTAGTCTATATAGGTTGTTCAGTCGTCACATTGACTGGTATATAATACTTTTCCGAGTTTGGTTCTTCTCTTACATTTTGACGTGTACGACCATCATTGGTTTGCTGGAAAGAAGCGTCTGCAAAATAGGTGTCCCCCAAAGTTTGTTCTTTGTGACTCCAATTGTATAAAACATCAGATGCTTGTGAAGAAGAAGGGTTTCCTGATAAAGAACCTCCGTGAAAACGGCGCCTCGACTCTTCATACACCACTTGATAACTAGATTGGTTAAACACGTATTGTTCTGAAGAAAATTTTTGCAACTCCTGCAAAATAAAAGTTTAGAATTACGTAAAAATTTAATAAAAATGGTTCAAAAAATAAAATAAAATTACTAACCAATGATACATTCATTTGACTAAAATCAAATGGAATTGAAGTTTGCTTTGGCACAAGTACTTTGTGTCCCCCCGGGGTGTAAAAAGGCAAACTCCAATCCACTTGAGGCAGTTGTGTCATTTGATCTCCAAAATCGATTGTATGTGTAGGATTGTGACGCCATGCTGGGAGGCAGGAATTCTGGAAACAACTGTCTAGAAACACCATTGTTACCCACACCAAACTCGTCATGGGTTCTTTTATGTACTGTTTTTGTCACCAAAGTTCCGACACTTTTACTTTTCCACAACCGACGGTATTGGATTTCGTTAATTGCATAAAAGTGAATCGTTATAAAGACGGGTTCATCATGTTGAACATCATCCAGCTCAGGTGGGTCACATGAGATTACAACTTCCCCCATTGCTTGTCTATAACAGCTCTCGACCAGGTATGCCGATATTCTCGTTCCCTTTTCAACATCCTTGAAAATAATTCTTTTTTTAGACCGTTCTAAAGCATTCTGAAAATCCACAGATTGACTAATCTCATCACTTAGCCTCCATGGGTGACAGATTATCGTATCATATGTCCTCAAGTCTATTTGAGCTCTAGCACTAGTGACTGAATGTTTATGAAGATCTCTATTACCCCTGGCATATATGTTGGAGGCGCGGAAAAGTGAAATGGCAGGGTGCCAATGAAAGTCTTCTTCTGCTAAGTCGTTCCTCAAAACCGGTTGACAGTTACGAAATTAAAAATAGTACCAGTATTCTAAAAAATCAAACCATTTATACAAATTACCAAGTGCAAGAGTACCCCAATCATATAGTTGCCTAAGTTTTCCAAATTTTCAAAACACCAACGTTTGTCATCTCTTATACTGGTGTCTGCGAACAGGAAAGACCCGATACACCACAGTAAAAACATTCTTGTCAATTCTTCGACAACATTCGTAATGTCAATTACTTGTGTTAGGGTTGATTTCCTACTTTTTGTGTAACTATCCAAGTGAGATACCTCCAATTGACTTTTCTTTGATTCCCAAACTGACACATCCTCATGATTTTGCCTTCGAGACTCATTATTCTGTAACATACCCTGGAAATATTTTTCATCCATTGCTTCATTATCTGTTGCAACAAATATCTCTCTTGGAAGTGCAGGAGGGTTCTTATTTCCTCCAACCAGAATACTTGTCAACCTATAGAAGTCCAGAGGTGACAATCCTACCTCAAAATCAGGAAAATGGAAAGTCTTCGTCTTCTTCCTCCACCTCTCCATTAGAGCTTCAGTCAATTGTTGATCCGCATTCTTGAAAGAAAATTGAAACACAGAAGAGAAACCGCAGTTGTCACAAAGCACACGTGCCAGGGGGTTATTTGCAACCACTATTTCATAAAACTCTTTCACACTACCACAACTGCTTCTAAATTTTCCTTTACGACGATCATCAATGATATCACTATCAGTTCCATGCCTTGATGGTTCATTTCTTCTATACAATGTCTCAAACTTATCCAAATCAATATCCTCCTCCATTATCTAATTTATTCAAAAAATAAAATCATGCTCAGTTTGTGCGTCAATTAACAAATTATCAAAACCATCTATATCTCATTTTATTTTTTATCACAAACACCATTACCACATATACAAAACCACAAACCCAATGCATCAAAACAACCATCATAAACATAATAACCACAACATTATGCATATCAAATTCCATACATATTATGTGTAAAATTATAACCCAAAATTCATTTGAATTCCAAAATTAAATCAACACTATAAATTAAAACTGTTAGAGCATTGCTCGGTCGAACTCGCATGCGTTGCTATCTCAAGCATGTTTGTCAATGTTAGTGATCAAAACTATAAGTCTTAATTTCTAGTCTATCATAGCTAAGTCTCGGACTAGGATAGAAAGTGTATTTGAGCTCAAGGACTTCATGGCGATTCATCAAACAAGTAGAAGAACTACTCAAGGAACTGGTGGAACTTCTCGACAAAAAGGTATGTGAAGACTTGAACTTATCTTTCACTCAAAAGTCTATCTACTCTATCTCCTACTTCTCGAGACAAAAAGTCGTATGCTATATATATAGACTTAGATTATACACATTTGGTATTTCGAGCCGAGTATACCTCGCCTATCTATATCTCGAAATATGTGTTGGTAAGCTTTTCGCTTCGACAAAGTTTATCTTTACCTAGTGACGAAAGTCATGATATGTTTCAATCACTTTGAAAATTGCTTTGACGATAAATGGTGTAACAACTATATAACGTCCTCTAAGAATGTTTCAATGATTGGAATGAGAGTTTAGATTACATAAACAATGATGGACATAAGCATTGTTGTGGAAACACACTTATGTATAAGTCATATTCCTTGAACCAAATTTTTCGAACTTTGTTGATCAAGAGAACCGGAAGAATGGCTTGTTGCCAAGTCCGCGTACTCAGTCCGCGAACTGCGGAAGTTCTCAAACCCGAGAATTTCAGCTGGAGTTGACAAACTAATTGCGTGAGCTAAGTCCGCGAACCCAGTACGCGAACCCAGTCCGCAAACCGGCAAAGTTCTCATCCCGAGAATTTCTGCTGGAGTTTGTAAACTCTGTCCGGTGTCTTAAGTCCGCGAACCTAGTCTGTGAACTTGAGAAGGTTATATATCTGAAGATGATTTCTGAACTTAAACTTTAAAAAGACTAAGGAATGCAGTTTGCAAACCGTGGCTATAAAAGTTCATGAACCGATTCAAGTGAATCAAATCATCTTTGCTTCAATTGTGTCTTGTGTAGTTACATAAGATTTCCTTGCAATTGAACAACTCTCTAACTAGTTCATTTGAGTCATTTGAACTAGTTATGGTGAAGAAAAACATGGTTGATATGAAATTCTCATATCGCTAACCTTTTGGTTAACTATTGTTGAACCAACAATGTACACGTTTGGGTACGGTTAACAAACCTAGAAGCGTGCAGTTCATTTGTGTATAACAAGCTAAGCTTTCGATCTAACGGTTGAGAAATTTTAGCTTGAATCTAAATCAGGTTTTCATCTAACGGTGAATATTGATTTCTTTGTTACCAAGGAAAACCCTGATTTGAAAGACTATATAAATGAGACATCTAGTATTGTGGAAAACTAATCCCCACACCTTACGTGTGATACTAGTTTACTAGATTCGGTTCTCCTTTAACCTTTGGTTTTCTTCTTCTAAAACCAGTTTAACGACTTAAAGACTTCATTGGGATTGTGAAGCCAGACCGATACTACTTTTACCATAGTTGTGTGATCTGATCTTGCATCTTCTATCGTACGAGTACAATCAGATTGATTGGCTTGAGATTTGATATCTCCGATAGGCAAGATATAAAAATTAATCACAAAAATCTTCGTCTCATTGTTTGTGATTCCAAAACATCTTGTTTCGCTACCATACGATTAAGATTGTTGTGAGGCGATTGATTAATCTAGGTTGTTCTTCGGGAATATAAGACCAGATTATCAAATGGTTCCTGTTCACGTTGATTATTATCAAAAGACGGAACAAAAAATTTAGGGTTTTTTTGTGGGAGACAGATTGTTCCTTTGATAGACTTGTCTGTGTGAGACAGATTTGTTTATTGTCAAAGCCTGCGATTTTGGGTCGTAGCAACTCTTAGTTGTGGGTGAGATCAGCTAAGGGAATCAAGTGCGCAGTATCCTGCTGGGATCAGAGGCGTAAGGAGTACAATTGTACCTTGGATCAGTGGGAGACTGATTGGGGTTCAACTACAGTCCAGTCCGAAGTTAACTTGGAGTAGGCTAGTGTCTGTAGCGGCTTAATACAGTGTGTGTTCAATATGGACTAGGTCCCGGGGTTTTTCTGCATTTGCGGTTTCCTCGTTAACAAAATTTATGGTGTCTGTGTTATTTCAATTTCCGCATTATATTGTTTTATCTTTATAATTGAAATAATACAGGTTGTGCGTTAGATCAATCAATTGTAGAATCCGACCTAACGGTTGTTGATTGATATTGATTGACACTTGGATACTGGTCTTTGGTACCATCCAATTTATTCCTTGTATTTGATTAGTACTCACAGTTTCTGTTTGAGGAAATCAAATCAAGAGAGAGATATAAACTCGTTGATATACTTTTAATTGATTGAGTCTTGTTGATTCTCTTAAAAATATATTCGAGTTTGTCCATACAGATTGCTAAGTGAAATATTGGGTGGTGTTGTTAGACACCCGCCTTTTCAATTGGTATCAGAGCAGGCAAACACGTTTAAGACCTTACAAGTCTGTGTTTGTAGCGATCTGACTCTATGGACAGAGGTGCTATCTCTATTAACGTACCACCAGTCTTCGATGGCTCTAATTACTTATGGTGGAAAATTGCGTATGCGAGCTTTTCTTCAAGCGCGTGATTTTCAATCATGGGTACGTGTTGTTAAGGGCTATGATCCTCCGGTAAATACAGAAGGCGATGTATCTTTACCTAAGGATGTTGGTTGTTACAGTCCTGAAGAATCTCTTGCTGCAATGCAAAACTCTGACGGATTGAATGCTATCAGACAAGCCATTACCCCAAATCTTAAGCACTATGTGTCTACCTTCACTAAGTCTAAAGATGCCTGCGATATCTTAGATACTGTATTTGAAGACAATAGATACGTCCCTAGGAAGCATGCCATCGATGGAGGAAATAACCTCAACACCCTCTCCAAAAATGCTTCTCTCGAAAAGGTAAAAATTCTTGATCAAATTTCTTCTCAAACCATTGCCTTCAATGGCATTTCCAATACAAGTGAAACATCTAACTTGTCTTGGGCTGATGAATATTGCTCGAATGGTGAATGGTTCGATAGACCATTATTAACAGAAAGGATCAAGGAATTTGTAAAAAGGAGCATTAGATGTGATAAACATCCACTGTCAGTTTTTACTGCTAATGGTTCTAAGAGAGAAAAATCCTCATGTGTCAACGTTCTGAATACGTCTGAAGAATGTGATGAACCCTCAGCTCATGCAACAGAAACGTCCTCATACTCAAGTTCCGATCCAGAATTTGAGTCTGACACAAAGAATTTTGAATTCTTGAATAGAGAGGTTCTTCAAGAAAATCTTCAATTAAAATCTTCATTGAAGAAATTAGAATCATTAATCCAGGTGAAAACTCTTGAGATAGACTGTCTCAATGATGAACTCACCAGAACCATTGCTCTAAAAGAAAGAGAGATTAACACTATTAAGGATGATCTACAAAGATTATCTGGAAGCTCTGAAAAAATTTCAGCAATGTTATTTGGTCAGAAGTCCTTTGGAAACACAAATGGTCTAGGATTTAAAGGAAAAACTGCTGGCATTGTCAACCATGTTGTCTCTATTAATCATGGAATAAAGGGTGACAGTTGTGATAAACAGAAGACATCTCAACAAGACAAAGGATCCTTGATTTGTTCATTTTGTGGAAGTGCAAATCATGATCAAAGCACGTGTTGGAGATTCAAGAGGAACAATAAAAGAATTTCAAGACTGCAAAGGAACATGTAAAAGATGAATCTGGATAGTCAACATGGGTCTCAGAAAACCAATGCTTCCAGAATCAGAAGAGGTAGGAAATCTGTTTATACAAAAAACCTTGGAAAAACACTATGAGGCAAACAAGGGGAGAGGTTGGCTCACAACGTCTCTATCTAATACTAGAGACGTTCGCATCCTCATCTTTAACTTGAGAAAATGGGGTTTTGCGTCTTTGTGGCCCAGGTACTGTATTTATTGTTGTTAAGAAAGTATTCCTCTAAAAATATAAATAATGGATCTTTAAACCACAGAAGACTTGTTCTTCTAGGGTTTTAGTCGTTCACGAGCTGTGTATTTGTTATAGTCTTTTCATTCCCTAAGAAGATACAGGGTCATGGCGCCGGTGACTAGAGGCACAACAAGCAGGGATGCAGTTGAAGCAGCTAACGTATACCGGTGTAAAGGAATTTCTACCACAAGGATGAAGAAACTGAATGCTTCAAATAATGGTAAAGGTTCTTCCTCAACCTGGTTCTTTTCCTTTTTTCAAAGAGATGATAACTTCAGAAGCCTGGTAAAAGATTTTATCAGCAAAAGAAACGAGTTAAAATCTCGAATCACTTCTTCCTTGGAAGAGTTAATTTACTATGAACGAATGTTATCTCTTACAACAAACTCCATACGAGAACTACAAATAGAACTTAGTGAATTAACAAGTATTTCTGGAGAGTTGAAGGAACTGAACGATCCTGTTATTGATGGGTTCTTTAACGGTGAAAAGGAATTCTCTGAAGAGGCTTTGATGAAACTAATTGTTGCCTAGTATGTCTTCTTTTTGGTTTGGTTGGAAGAATAACTAGTGCTTGAATAGCAATGATTGTGACTACACATAGCTATTATTTTTCATCTTCTTATATTATTTTTAGGTTTTTTTGTATGAAATTCTAAAAAATAAATAAAATATATTCGGAGGATGATGGTTTGCAGTATTAATCTTTATGATTTGTTATATTGCAACTTGTTATGGGATATGTATGTTTGCGTCCGTGAACTTGAAGGTCCCATACTTTGTCAAAAGTAAAGTCGTTCGTATTCGGTATTCACGTACTGGTAAAAGGATGAATGGAATTTTTATAAATACAAAAGTTAAGCTTATATTGTCAATTATGTTGATGGAAGATAGCTTAAAATCTTTTGTTTTCAAGAATTATGTCTATTATTGTTGTTATGCAAATAATGATTGAAGATATAATGAATCCTTGTGTATTCCGCAGTATTGATCATCCCTGATCCATATTCGTACGTATTACTGTGAGGCTCTGTAATGTGTCTTATGTTGAGCACGATACAACCAAGTTGATTATTTATGATTAGCTTTGTTGGTTGTTCCGTAAGGTACTTTATGTTGAGCATTTTGAACTAAATTAATCATCTTGTTTGGTTATTTAGTTATTGCTCCGTAAGTTTTCTTATGTCGAGCAAAACAATTGACAATTAAATTGATTACTTTCGTAATTAGTTTGGTTGTGTATTCCAACTAGATTAATTATGGGTTCTCTTGTAATTAATCTAGTTGAGTATTTTTGTGTCTCCATGAGTTTTCTTATGTTGAGCACAAACAATTAAATTGATCACTTTTTGTGTTTGATTTGGTTGCGTATACCGATTAAATTAATCATGGGTTTACTTATGATTAATTTGATTGAGTTTTGGATAAAGAAATCATTCTTATGGTTTTGGTGTCCAATAAAATCCTTCTTTTCTTTCGAAATTAAGGTCGCTCTTGTTGTTCTTTCTGGAATGACATCAAATGGGGGAGAGTTCTTTTGAACTTGTGCTTAATGGTCATATCTTGAGGGGTGTCCGGCTGTGGAATTTTAGAGGGGTTATCTTGTATCTTTAAACTCCTTGATGAATGCTATTAGCTTCGGCTATATGATTGCATCTAAATAAGATGATGTGTGTTCTTTCTTTTTAAGTCATGAAATGTCTCTTTCATAAATTTCATTATGATCCCGTTCTTGTACCTTTACCAATTTTATTGACAAAAAGGGGGAGAATTAATTTGTAGTTTACACTACAAATACATATGGTCTTCGGGTCATTACGTAAGGGGGAGTGGTTTCCATGTGAGATGGAGTATTGACTAAGGGGGAGTGATACATATAACCATAGTATTATTATTGAAGTTGTGATACAATTGAACTTTGACGCTGTGTAACAATACTATGACATTGTATAACAATGATCGAGACCGATGCTTTCTCATTGTTATAGCTACGGATCTTCAACAACGGTGATGCTAAACTTACAACCTTTGGGATCATTGGAGTACTTGAAAGTGACGAAGATTTCAAGGAATATTGAAGATTAGCCATGTGGAATAGGAGCTACTTAAGTTTCTTTATCTTTTTTTTGTATTCCATATGTATTGATAGTAATGTCACTGACAAAGGGGGAGATTGTTAGAGCATTGCTCGGTCGAACTCGCATGCGTTGCTATCTCAAGCATGTTTGTCAATGTTAGTGATCAAAACTATAAGTCTTGACTAGTCTATTATAGCTAAGTCTCGGACTAGGATAGAAAGTGTAGTTGAGCTCAAGGACTTCATGGCGATTCATCATACAAGTAGAAGAACTACTCAAGGAACCGGTGGAACTTCTCGACAAAAAGGTATGTGAAGACTTGAACTTATCTGTCACTCAAAAGTCTATCTACTCTATCTCCTACTTCTCGAGACAAAAAGTCGTATGCTATATACATAGACTTAGATTATACACATTTGGTATTTCGAGCCGAGTATACCTCGCCTATCTATATCTCGAAATATGTGTTGGTAAGTTTTTCGCTTCGACCAAGTTTATCTTTACCTAGTGAAGAAAGTCATGATATGTTTCAATCACTTTGAAAATTGCTTTGACGATAAATGGTGTAACAACTATATAACGTCCTCTAAGAATGTTTCAATGATTGGAATGAGAGTTTAGATTACATAACCAATGATGGACATAATCATTGTTGTGGAAACACACTTATGTATAAGTCATATTCCTTGAACCAAAGTTTTCGAACTTTGTTGATCAAGAGAACCGGAAGAATGGCTTGTTGCCAAGTCCGCGAACTCAGTCCGCGAACTGCGGAAGTTCTCAAACCCGAGAATATCTGCTGGAGTTGACAAACTACTTGCGTGAGCTAAGTCCGCGAACCCAGTACGCGAACCGGCGAAGTTCTCATCCCGAGAATTTCTGCTGGAGTTTGTAAATTCTGTCCGGTGTCTTAAGTCCGCGAACCTAGTCTGCGAACTTGAGAAGGTTATATATCTGAAGATGATTTCTGAACTTAAACTTTAAAAAGACTAAGGAATGCAGTTTGCAAACCGTGGCTATAAAAGTTCATGAACCGATTCAAGTGAATCAAATCATCTTTGCTTCAATTGTGTCTTGTGTAGTTACATAAGTTTTCCTTGCAATTGAAAAACTCTCTAACTAGTTCATTTGAGTCATTTGAACTAGTTATGGTGAATAAGAACATGGTTGATATGAAATGCTCATATCGCTAACCTTTTGGTTAACTATTGTTGAACCAACAATGTACACGTTTGGGTACGGTTAACAAACCTAGAAGCGTGCAGTTCATTTGTGTATAACCAGCTAAGCTTTCGATCTAACGGTTGAGAAATATTAGCTTGAATCTAAATCAGGTTTTCATCTAACGGTGAATATTGATTGCTTTGTTACCAAGGAAAAACCCTGATTTAAAAGACTATATAAATGAGACATCTAGTATTGTGGAAAACTAATCCCCACACCTTACATGTGATACTAGTTTGCGTACTAGAGTCGGTTATCCTTTAACCTTTGGTTTTTTTCTTCTAAAACCAGTTTAACGACTTAAAGACTTCATTGGGATTGTGAAGCCAGACCGATACTACTTTTATCGTTGTTGTGTGATCTGATCTTGCATCTTCTATCGTACGAGTACAATCAGATTGATTGGCTTGAGATTTGATATATCCGATAGGCAAGATATAAAAAGTAATCACAAACATCTTCGTCTCATTGTTTGTGATTCCACAACATCTTGTTTCGCTACCATACGATTAAGATTGTTGTGAGGTGATTGATTAATCTAGGCTGTTCTTCGGGAATATAAGACCGGATTATCAATTGGTTCTTGTTCACGTTGATTATTATCAAAAGACGGAACAAAAACTTTAGGTTTTTTTTGTTTATTGTCAAAGCCTGCGATTTTGGGTCGTAGCAACTCTTAGTTGTGGGTGAGATCAGCTAAGGGAATCAAGTGTGCAGTATCCTGCTGAGATCAGAGGCGTAGGGAGTACAATTGTACCTTGGATCAGTGGGAGACTGATTGAGGTTCAACTACAGTCCAGTCCGAAGTTACCTTGGAGTAGGCTAGTGTCTGTAGCGGCTTAATACAGTGTGTGTTCAATCTGGACTAGGTCCCGGGGTTTTTCTGCATTTGTGGTTTCCTCGTTAACAAAATTTCTGGTGTCTGTGTTATTTCAATTTCCGCATTATGTTGTTTTATCTTTATAAATGAAATAATACAAGTTGTGCGTTAGATCAATCAATTGGAAAATCCGACCTAACGGTTGTTGATTGATATTGAGTGACACTTGGATATTGGTCTTTGGTACCATCCAAGTTATTCCTTGTATTTGATTAGTACTCGCAATTTCTGTTTGAGGAAATCAAATCAAGAGAGAGATATAAACTCGTTGATATACTTTTAATTGATTGAGTCTTGTTGATTCTCTTAAAAGTATATTCGAGTTTGTCCATATAGATTGTTAAGTGAAATATTGGGTGGTGTTGTTAGACCCCCGCTTTTTCAAAAACTATAAACAACAACTAAACAAGACATTCACACATGTTTTCTTGTAATTACGAATCAAAATTCAAAAAACATCATAAAAATCAAAAACAAATCATTTCAAAGTTATTTTACATACCTAATTCTTCTTTGTGAATGAAAATGAGGTAAAATAGGCTCTAAAGAACCACATCAACCTCAAGCAAATACCCTTACAACCATAGCGGCTAGGAAGCAATCTTGAACCACCTTGTATGTTGAATCTTGGATGACCATAGTGGTCAGCCTAAGCTCTGTTAAACTCAACACTTTACTTTGTTCTCTAAATCAACAAACCCAAACACTATTGCTTTATTTTGCTTTCTCAACTTGCGCTTTACAAATATCTATCGACCAATTCTTCTCCTCTTTCCGAAAGAATCAAAAGATGATAATATTTGTTAGAGAAAAAATGAGTTGCTGTTAACGAGGAAAAATGTTCTTATTGAGTTGATCAGGGAACATGTTGGATAATGACATTGTATCTAATCTTTCTTTTTTATTGTTGTCTTAATCCAATTTTGTTATTGATAGTATATATTTGTACGTAAGTTCAGGATTATAATGGATCAGAAAACATAAGTATCATGTAGATTTATGTGGCTGTTATAGATTGGTAGATTTTAAGTGTCCTTTAATTACTAATAATTGATTCTCATGTTTCTTTCTAACTTTGTGACGATGGTGTTTCATGTATGCAGGTGCTTGCACTGGAGATGTTGTAATGTTCGAGATTTTTTTTTTATGAAATATGAGATTTTAAACTATATCTCTTTGGTGCAGTTAGAGTTTCATTAATCCCATAACCATATTATACTCCTGCTTGATACCATTTTAGTTCGTAGGGTACAATATAATAGCTAGAAGTGCCACAGGTCCTCCTTGGAGGACTAGATTTTTCCGGGTTGTATCGAACATAAAAGAAATTTAGGGTTTTACCAAACAGTAACGTGTTGTAATGGCAAGCTTGACTGCTCCATATGCAACGCTAATTTCAGACAACATTTCATTGAAACTAATTAATGTTATTGGAGTCTTTGGACTATTAATCCACCCGCACCGTCATTTTCTTTATTTGTTTTTATTTTTAATTTTAATACCTCATTGTTTCAAAAAATTTGATGTTTTGTTGGTAAGATAATTAAAGAGTTAATGGAGTTTATGGTTATGATCATAATGAAGATATCAGTTAAAATTATGGTTGATGCCATTTTAAAGGGTTTGTTTACTAAATCTTAGTTATGAATTGTGTTATATTTTTTATATTTTTGATTGCAGATCCATTAACTACAAGTATTACCAAAGAAATCCCCAGTAGGGGCTACACGTTCAAATTCTTCTGTTGGACTCACTAACATGGTGAAACTGAGTATGAAGCAATTGTAAAACTTGATGAGGTGAGTCGTATCTCGGAAATTAGTTATAAGATCACCGGTGTAACATTAACTATCATGCATATTTCTATTGCAGGGTTTCAACGGGCTGATCTTTAAAATATCTTCACTGAAGTAGGAATGCGTACAGGTCGTGCTCAGGGTGATTACGTCATTTATGAAGATTTTGTTAAAGTAAGACAATGAAAATACTTACAAGTTATATTTTGTATTGCACAAGTTGTAGGATTATAGGGATATGTGTTTGCTAATATACTTTCTGTTAGAGCATTGCTCGGTCGAACTCACATGCGTTACTATCTCAAGCATGTTTGTCAATGTTAGTGATCAAAACTATAAGTCTTGATTTCTAGTCTACTATAACTAAGTCGACTAGGATAGAAAGTGTAGTTGAGCTCAAGAACTCCATGGAAATCATCATACAAGACGAAGGACTACTCAAGGAACTGATGGATCTTCATCGACTAAAAGGTATGTGGAGACTTGAACTTATCTGTCACTCAAAAGTCTATCTACTCTATCTCCAATTTTGATACAAAAGTCGTTTTGCTATATTGACTTTGATTATACACATTTTCTATTTCGAGCCGAGTTTATCTTGCCTATCTATTTCTCGAAATATATGTTGGTAAGCTTTTGCTTTGGCCAAGTTCATCTTTACCTAGTGATGAAAGTCATGTTATGTTTCAATCACTTTTAAAATTGCTCTGACGAAAAATGGTTTGTGAATAACAACTATATAACGTCCTCTGAGAATGTTTCAATAATTGAAATGAGAGTTTAGATTATATAACCAATGATGGATATAAGCATTGTGTGGTAACACATATATGTATAAGTCCTTTTTCCTTGAACCGAAGTTTGCGAACTTTGTTGATCAAGAGAACTGGAATAGTGGCGTGAGCTAAGTCCGTGAACTCAGTCCGCGAACCCAGTCCGCAAACTGGCGGAAGTTCTCGACCCGAGAATATCTGCTAGAGTTTGTGAACTCCTTCCGGGAACTTAAGTCCGCGAACTAAGTTTGCGAACTTGAGTTGGTTATATCTAAAAACGATTGTTTGTGAACTTATTCATGTTAACTAAGGAATGCTAAATGCAAACCGTGGCTATATAGTTCATGAACTGATTCGAGTGAATCAAATCGTTTTTGCTTCGATTGTGTCTTGTGTAGTTATATAATATTTCTTTGTAATTGAACAAATCTCTAACTAGTTCATTTGAGTCATTTGAACTAGTTATGGTGAAGAAGAACATGGTTGATATGAAAGTGCTCATATGGCTAACCATTTGGTTAACTACTGTTGAACCAAAAAATATTCATGTTTGGGTACGGTTACATAAACCAAAAATAGTACATTTTATTTGTGTGTAACAAGCTAAGTTTTCGATCTAACAGTTGAAAGATATTAGCTTGAATCTAACCAGGTTTTCATCTAACGGTGAATATTGATTGCTTTGTTACCAAGCTAACATTGATTTCAAACCCTGATTTGAAAGACTATATAAGGGAGAACTCTAGCAACTGGGAAACCTAATCCCCACACCTTCCGTGTGATACTAGTTGTATTAGCTAAAGTCGATTCTCCTTTAACCTTAGGTTTTCTTCTTAAACCAGGTTAACGACTTAAAGACTTCATTGGGATTGTGAAGCCAGCCAATACTACTTTCTCGTAGTTGTGTGATTTGATCTTGCTGATTCTATCGTGTTGAATACAATCATAACTATTGGCTTGGGATCTTTATCTCCGATAGGCAAGACTGAAAAGTAGTCACAAACATCTTCGTCTCATCGTTTGTGATTCCACAATATCTTCTTTCGCCGCGTCGATTAAGATTATTGTGAGATGATTGATAATACTAGGCTGTTCTTCGGGAATATAAGTTCGGGTTATCAATTAGTTCATGTTCACCTTGATTTATCAAAAGACGGAACAAAAACTTGTAGGTTTATCTGTGGGAGACAGATTTATCTATTCTGTAGATTTTTCTGTGTGATACAGATTTGTTTATTAAAGTCTTCGAATTTGGGTGGTAGCAACTCTTAGTTGTGAGATCAGATAAGGGAATCAAGTGTGTAGTATCCTGCTGGGATCAGAGACGTAAGGAGCGCAATTGTACCTTGAATCAGTGTGAGATTGATTGGGGTATAACTACAGTCCAGACCGAAGTTAGTTTGTATTAGGCTAGTGTCTGTAGCGGCTTAATACAGTGTGGTGTTCAATCTGGACTAGGTCCCAGGGTTTTCTGCATTTGCGGTTTCCTCGTTAACAAAATTCTGGTGTCTGTGTTATTTCTATTCCGCATTATATTTTGTTATATAATTGAAATATCACAGGTTGTGCGTTTATATCAATCAATTGGAAATCCGACCTTTGGTTGTTGATTGAAATTGATTGATCCTTGAACATTGGTCTTTGGTACCGTTCAAGTGATTTCTCTTGCATTCAATTAGACTCGCAAATTTCTATCTGCTTGAGAAAGAATTGAATCAAGAAAGAGAGATAAAACTCTTTGATATAATTTATTAAGATTGAGTCTTATTGATTCTCTTGAAAGTATATTGGAGTTTGTCCATAAAGATTGCTAAGCGAAATATTGGGTGTGGTTGTTGTACCCCCGCTTTTTCAATTGGTATCAGAGCAAGCAAACACGTTAAAGACCTTATCAGTCTGTGTTTGTAAGCGATCTGACTCTATGGAAAAGAATACTATCTCTGATAAACGCGTCACCAGAAATAAAAATTTTGTCTCGTCTATTTCTATTAAAGAGAAAGATGCTTCAATCTCAAATATAGACGAACCCTGTGTTCAAACTAGACAGACAGGCTCCGACATGTGTTTTTCCAATTACCCGTCAAAAGTGTCCATTTCTCTAAATGAACGGGAAACAGCTGAAGAGAGTGATTTGATTCTTAATCTTGTTAGAATCCAAGATGATAGATTTAATCGGTTAAAAAATCATGTCGATGTTCTCCTTGGTGTTATAAGGGACTGCAAGTTCAAAGAAAATACTGAAGATCATTCTTCATGTATATCTCTTGAGGCAAGCCTCAAAAAGTATGCTTTGGAAATTGAACATCGCTTGAGTAAACTCTCTATTCAAGGATGCTCTAAGCAGTCCAACATATCAAGTACTTCTGCTACGCCTGAACATGTTCCATATCTAGAAGTAAAATCGGAATCCTTTCCATCCAGAAAATATGTTTTAGTCTCCTCCAGTCAAGGGTGTTCTACAACACATGGAAGGAAGAAATCTCCTAACGAGACTATTAAGACTGTACTGTCTAATCACTCTTGTGATCAGAAAGTATGTCTCTTTTGTGAGGAAAAATGTTCTGGTAAACAAAAAGGTAACTCTAGGTTGAATAAAAAATCCTTTGTTCAACTTCAACACACCTCAGACTTAATCCTCAAAGGTGTAACTGACATCCGTATGTTTAAACCAATTGGTTTTCGTACATACCCTGCGCATGCTACCAGGAAGGTCAGTTCAATGAGTTCCTCAAATGTTTCGAAGCAGAACATAAGTGTTAACAAAAAACATTTAAGAAAGGAACAAGTCTTTCCTATTGTCAAGAGAGATGATACTGTTGTTCTTTGATGTGAATAAGATTCCAGGAGAAAGGAGCAAAAATGATGATATGAGAAATATCCTGAAGGAGATGATTGAAAGGAATAAGGAAACTATCAATAGGTTGTCAATTCCCCCAAGGAAAAAATCCTCTGGTAAGGACTCAAACTATGTCTCATATTTTGATGACAGTAAGTTTTATGATAATTTCTCACATCAAAATGGATCCTTTTCTAGATTCAAAAAGATATTCAACCGAAAACACAATTCTTTTAATGAGCTTAAAGCTCATACTTGTGCTAATTAATCAGAAGGGTTAAAGAACTTACTCATAAAAATCTTGTTCAGTAAGATGTGTCAATTTTCAGGTATACTGTTAGCATACTACTTCTGATTAGTGAAGCTATTTTCTTATCGTATATAGCTAAACTTCTGGTCTGCAGAAAAGGTTGCTTAAGTATATTTTTTGTCGGTTTTTTTTCTTTTGTAACATTGTTTCCTGCTACTCTTGTGCTCTAAATTACTCCTATGTTGGTATGGAATTTATTGAGCCATTTATGAATTTTCATGTAGCAAAAAGATTTTTTTAAGCTTTTCCTTGGGTCGAGTTGCGTTCGTACGGGTACCCCTGTTACTATTACGAATCAATTCCTTGAAACCCTAAAGGTCTTCTTCCCTAAGAAACCATATAAATACCAAACCTCTGAGTCACGCTTGCGTACTCTAGGTTATTTTGGTTTATCAAGAATGTCGTCCTCTTCACGAGCTTGTAGTTTTGCTAAAGGCTTTCTTGATAAAGGTATTGGTTTTGAGTCCGAAGGGAGGAAGAAAAGAACTCTTGTTGAAGATGATCATCCCAATGCCTCATGTTACTATGCCTACACACATGAGGATGTTGAGAAAGAGGATATGGTTTCTGCTGAAGTAGTTCATGATTTTCTTAAATACTTTGAGGAATCAAAACTTCAGCTTGATTGATACTTTGAAAAGTCTTGATGTTTTAAGAACTGAGTTGAAAGAGGTTACCTCTAACCTTGGCCTCATAAAAGCTTACATCAATGATCTTCTCAAAGAGAATCTCTTCTCCGAAGATGCAGAGGATGGTGTCAATCACATGCTCAAAGACCTCAAGACTCATGAGGATACTGAACCGTCTTTCTGACTTTTGTTCGTATCCGGCTTTGGCATAAGAGTCTGGTTTTGACTTAGCTTGTTTAGTTTATTGTCTAGTAAATCTTTTTTTTCTTGTTTGTTTAAGAAGAATAACTAGAGTTTGGAATAGCCATTATTGTGATTACACATAGCTATGTCCAACGTTTTCATCTTCACGTTTTTAGATTTATTGGTTTAAATTCTAAAATTGTTTGAAAGATGATTTTTGCAGTATTAATATTTATGGTTTTATATATTGGAAATTGTTATGGGATATGTGTGTTTGCGTCCGTGAACTGTGATTGTCCCATACCTTGTCGAAAGTTAAGTCCTTTATATGTCGATATGCATGTGTTGATAAAAGAAGGAATGAGATTTTGAAAAATACAAAAGTTAAGCCTATTATATCAATTATTGATGGAAGATGGGTTAAAATCTTTTGTTTACAAGGATTATGTCTATTGTATGTCATTGTGCAAATGGTGATGGAAAATAGAATTAATCCTTGCTTATTCCACGGTATAAGGTCGATCTCCGATCCATAATTTTTGTGTACATACTGTGTTGTTCCATAAAGTGTCTTATGTTGAGCATAATCGACTGAGTTATTTTTATCTTAGTTGTTGCTCCGTGAAGTACTTTATGTCGAGCATTTATAACTAAATTAATCATTCTCGTTTGGTTATTTAGTTGTTGCTCCGTAAGTTTTATTATGTCGAGCATGACCAATTAAATTGATTACTTTTTGTGATTAATTTGGTTGTGTATTCTGATTAGATAAATTATGGGTTCTCTTGTGATTAATATAATTGTGTACTTTTAGGTCTCCATAAGTTCACTTATGTTGAGCATTTTCGTTAAATTAATCATGGGTTCTCTTGTGGTTAATTTAATTGAGTATTTTGGATTCAAATTCATACTCGTATGTGATTTGTTATGTCCAAAGAAATCCTTCTTTTCTTTTGAAATTAAGGTCGCTCTTGTTGTTCTTTCGGGAATGACATATTGGGGGAGAGTTCTTAATTGAACTTGTGCTTAATTGCCAAATCTTTGTGGGGAATGCGGCTGTGGAATATTATAGGGGTTATCTTGTATCTTTATAAAATCCTTGATGAATGCATTTAGCTTCGGCTATATGATTGCATCTAAATAAGATGATATGTGCTTTCTCTTGGTCATGAAATGTCTCTGTTTGAGGGTGAAAATTGTTTCTGCTGGTTTTGGTAAATTTGGGTGTGTGTGGATGAGAAACGAATCTAAACCATAAACAAATGCACTGCACGGGAGTACTTTAGATTCGAGAGATCAATCTGTACAATTCTAGCCTAAACCAAGAAATGGTCGTTCCAGACTTGCTTCGGTCACAAAGTGAAGGAGATGGGGTTGATCTTAGGGAGGGAAGCGAAGAAGGTGTTGAGATTGTGAATGTGTTGGCAGTTTATGACTTGTATCAGAATGTCGAACTGGCTTGCACAATGTAAGCTGTCAGTTCTGGGTGTTTTCTGAATACGGTGTTAACAACAACTTGGTTTTCTGTGTTGTTAGAAAACAGGTCGAAGAACCTATTTATACAAGTCATTTGAGCGCAATCCTCATATCATAGGAAGTGGAGGAAGTTAAGTGATGGACTAGTGGGGTCGTGTAGGGATGGTGATTGTCACACGATCACGCCTTTGCCCACTTCCCTCATCACCGTTAACCGTCCATTTTTTCCTGACACGTTATCGTAATGGGCACATTGCACGCCGCACGCTGTAAACCGCCAGACCAATACCCCAGTAAGTATCCCCCAGTTTGTGACATGTTTGATGCCTCGAATGAGTGGGTCAAGTCATGGGAACTGCCGCAGAAAATAGCATACGGTGCTATTAGGTTAAATAACTAAGTTATTTATGGAATTGATATTCATAAAATATCGTACATGCTCGATGCATGTAATGCATCGATTTTAAGCAAACAACTCAAAACAATCGATGTGCATGAAGCATCGTTGTTTTAAAGCTTGATTGGATAAGTCGCGGATTGAGCGTCTTAAAATGGCAGCATGTCAGACTACCTTTGGGTGATCGTTTGAAGGCTGTGTAAACAAGCCATCACTTGGTCGATCACTCTCTGTGGAAGAGAGGTGGCTGGTGGTTGTCATGCTGCTTTGCAGGTTCGCTGTAAATAAATCTACATCATCCAATTATGCATGCAAAGTTGGATGGACAAGATGATTTACGACAGTTGTTCATTGTCGTTGATGAAACTTAGGGTTTAGGGACCGTGCGGACATCCCCTTTGGCCGATCGAATCCAGGCACTGGGCGCTAACTTGAATGGATCGATCAGGCATGCGTGAAGACGGTCCGCTGGCATGCATGCTTACACCTCTCGGTCCCTCAAAGATTAGATCTAGGCCACCCAATTTGACCGGAAAAGATGAGTGGTCACGATCGATTTGCGACAAAAATACATTGCCACAAAGCATAAATTAGGGTTTGAAGACCGTGTGACCTATCACCTTTTAGTCGTGCGTTTCGAGGCATCTGGCTCGGGTTTGCACAGGTCGGCCGGTCGCATGTAAAGGTGGGCCAATGGTGGACATGCTAACACCTTTGGGACCACTTGAATCTATATATACACCATCTGTTTAGGCTGGTGAATATGGATGGTCGTGATCAATTTACGACAGATGCATGTTGCCGTAAACCCTAATTAGGGTTTTGAAACGACCATGTCCACGCGACTTTGACCAAGCGGTTTGGCATGCTGTTGGCTTCCCTCGGGGAAATCGATCACGTGGGGACAATGTTGGGCTGACGTTGAACTTATGTGCACCTTCCTGATGGTCCAAAATACGATCCAAGTCATCCAAATAGGCTGGCTAGGTTGGATGGTCGTGATTGATTTAAGACAATAGTGTACTTCCGCGACCCATATAAGGGTTTAGAAGCGTCACGCCTGCCATGATTTGGGAAAGCGTTTCATTACTCTAGGGCCCACCGTGAGCAAACCGTTCGAGTAAGGGGAAAGTGGGGCGCCAGTGTGCGTGTTAGCGCTTCCCTAATCATTCATAGGATGATCTAACCCGTCCAACCAAGCTGGCGAAGTTGGACGGTTGTGATGATTTTAAGACTGTCTTGGACAGTCCATGCTCGATCGAACTTCTCCCAAGCAACGCGACCACCCTACTTAGGGTTGGCGTTTGACAGCGCTGGGAGACTTATGGGTGATGTTCGGTCGGTTAGGGCATTAGTGGGCCCGCCAGTGGTCATCACGACGATTGCCTATTCCTGCCAGGGTTTGACTAGGATTGTTAAATTGCGCGGCCAATTTGTGTGGTCGTGATCTTTTCTGAGACTGACATGGTGTAGATGGGGAAAAACGATTTGCTGGTTTTTAAGGAATTGAGGAGATGCCGTACGGAGGAGACTCCTCGAACCGAGAAAAATGTTAAACCTCACACAGATGCACCGCTGCAAAGGGGGTGCTTTAGATTCGAGAGATCAATATGTAGTACTCCGGCCTAAATCAAGACAGTGACCGTTCCAGAGTAAATTCGGTCACAAGAGAGGATGGATTGATCTGTAGGAGGGAAGCTGAGAAATGCGTGGAATCAATGGTAATCAAAGATTGTGGGTGTGTGAATTCTGATTATGATAAGCTCTGAATGATTGAAATTGCTCAATTGAGAGTAGTTGCTCAATTGAAGATTTGATGATCTCGTGTTGTCGATGAGACGTGAGATTGATGATACTGTTGATGCTGATGATTCAATCATGATTCAGAGACTTATTTATATTGCTGGAATTTTAGATACGATGATCCCATGAAGTGTGACAGTTGATGGAATCAAGGAGTGGGGAAATGGAGATTTTTTGAAACCAGTTGCTCAACGTGTGGAGACTTGGTCGATTTTCCACCCAATACCTCGTGAATTCCTTCAACTGATTGTACGACTTTCTCACATTCCATCGTGTGTTTGAACACACGTGCCGTAAACCGCCAGACCAAAACTCTAAGTGATATCCCCCCAAAGTGACACGATTGACGTCTCGTGGTATGTTAATCAATTGATGACTTCGTGGTTTGATGGGACGATGAGTCCATGTAGTTGCTGAGTTAAACATGATGTTATGAAACTCATGAGTTGAACATGTCATGAGACAGAGGTATAGTTCTTACAATGAAGTGAGCAAGTATTGCTCATTCGATGGATCGTTGAATATTGATTGTTGAACCAATATTCCTTGGTTTGAGCAAATATTTATCATCTGAGCAAGTGTTGCTCATGTGATGAATTGTTGAATATTTGATCGTCTGAGCATGTGTTGCTCATCTGATGGATTATTAGCAGCGTACCAAAAATATTAATTAGAATACTGGTCGTTGAACCGAGCATAATTAATAAAATTAATGACCATGAGGTCATCGTAAAATTATTAAGGTTGGAATCTGGAATGATGATCCTTGGATTCAGAAACCCTAATTTGATCAATTGATGATCAAGTCATGGTTCGTCATAAGTTTAACCATGGGACGAAGGAGGGAGCGACTACATGGGACCGTGGATCAACCATGTAGTGTCCATATGCTCACGTGAGCAAATACGAATAACTCCTGAAGAGTTGACGATTTGTTGGTGGAAGAATGATTAAATGCTGGCTTAATCATTTATTCAAAAATGCTCGTCTGAGCCTTAGGTGAGAAAACTTAATTAATTATGACGAGGCGAGGGACCGACCATGGAGTCATGAAACCGGTCCTGGGTTGTCACGTGACCGCCTGACGATCACTTCATGAAAATCCAAAATGTTTGGAAGAGTTTTGGACCTAATACGAGCAATTGTGCAAATTAGGTCAAAACTGTGAAAATTGATGGGACTGGCTTCCGTGAGCCAAAGAGCCAATATTGGTCGGTCAAGATAGCGTTCTTGTGTCCCCAAGGCGTCCGCGTCTCAGTCATGAGAATTTTGATATTTTCTGGCGTGCAATTGAGCATCCATTCGAGAAAATATGCCAAATTAGGGTTTCGACGAAACTGAGGAAAACACCATGAGATGATGAAAAATAATTATAAAATAAGGAATGAGGAGGCGTGGGACTTCCTGGTCAAGGCATGGTCGGCAGGTCATGACCAAGGTCCCGTGGTGCCTTTTTATTAATGTTATAATATTTTGATGATTTTATGAAAAATTCATGAATTTTGAGAAATTTGATGAATTTAGGGAGTTTCCATGAATTGAAGGAGTTTTCATGAGTTTATGGAAGCAAAATATTAAAATAATAAAAACACGGGCGTGTGGGACAATGGAGGCATGGACGGCCGGCTATGGACCGGTCCCACGAGTTTTTCATATTTTTTTTAATATTTTTAGGTATTTTTGATGATTTGAGGGAATTTTTCCTAATTTGAGAAAAATACCATAAAATCAAGGAATTTGATGAATTCAAGGAAAAATAGGATAAATAATAATAAAATAATAAAGCAAAGGGCGTGTGGTACCGGCTAGGGCATGGCCGGCCGGCTAGTGACCCGGTCCCAGAAGTTTTCATAATTTTATTTTATTTTATTATTATATGATGATTTGTGCAAAAAATACCATGAAATCAAGGAGTTTTTCATGAAATTAGAGAAATAATAATAATAAAAAAAAAATAATAAGGAACCGTGGGGTGTGGGGCCGGCTGGGACCAAGGCATGGTCGGTTGGCCAATGATCATGCCCCACACTACTTTCCTTAATTTTATATTATTTGTTATGGATTTATGGAAGTACCATGAAACCGAGGAGCTTCCTCGAGACGAAGGAGATTTGATCAGATGAGAGAATTTTCATCAAATCATGGAAAATAATAAAAATGTATTAAGAATATAAAACTGGCGTGGAACTGACCACGTGTGTCCGTGTTCCCAGCACCTTGGTCAATATTTTTAATTATTTATTATTTTCTTCCCTATTTTGCATAGGTTCATCGTTTCGTTGTATTTTGAAATACTCGTTCGAGTGGTGACTGTTAGTTTATCGTCGTTGAATACACTTTCACCATTTGAATCGGGGCTTACTTAGAGGTAGCTCAGACGCCCGGTTGTTGATTATTTATTACTAATTATGGAATTCAGTGGAGAATAATTCACAAAACTGAGTGATAAGATGTTTATTATTAATTCATAGGATCAGTTGAGGATTCGACTACGAATTCAGAATAATAAAGTGAGCATTACCATTTCATGGGATCGTAAATTCGACCATAGAATCGAAGTAATTAAGATTTATCTATTACCATTTATGAGACCAGTTGTGGATTCGATCATGAAATCGGAGTAATGAGATAATATAGTTATTGCTATTCTATGAGATCAAGCCGTGGATTCGATCATAGAATCAGAACAATTTTTTATCGCCATTCCGTGGGACCAGTCGCAGATTCGACCATGGAATAAGAGCAATTGTTATTGCCATTCCATGGGACCAGTCGTGGATTCGACCATGAAATAGGATCAATTGTTATTGCCATTCCATGGGACCAGTCGTGGATTCGATCATGGAATAAGAGCAATTGTTATTGCCATTCCATGGGACCAGTCGTGGATTCGACCATGAAATAGGATCAATTGTTATTTCCATTCCATGGGACCAGTCGTGGATTCGATCATGGAATAGGAGCAATTGTTATTGTCATTCCATGGGACCAGTCGTGGATTCGACCATGGAATAGGAGCAATTGTAATTAGGAATAATTAACTTTGTGGCTCTATACTAGCAGAGTAAGCTGTCTAGGAGCATTAATTATCCCTATATGAGCTTGTCGGTAAGTCATATCCTTTATATAGTAAGGGTAAACTCGTTGTTTGTTCCTGAAGACGTTATCGCTCTATGCTAGCAGAGCAAGCTGTCTAGGATCCGTCCATCTCGTGATATTATATATAAATAATCACTGAAAGTGTTCAGTGTTTATGAGATATGCCGTTGTCCAGTCGTGAGACTACATATCTACATGTACTCTGAGAGAAAGTACTCTCTGTTCAGAATTCGATGAGAGACCCGTGTTTCAATACTCACGTCTGATTGCTGGATCAGAGCTTCGTATAATTATGAGTTCACGATTTTATCCCTTGTCGAAAATCCACCATCTACATTAAGTCCCCTTCTTACTGAGGAAAGCTTTGTTCCTCAGTCAGCATTAAATGGTGATTTTCCGGCCATAAATAACAATACCAGTAATTGAACTTAGTCGTAAGTTGAGACGTTACCGGATTTAGAGAGCATGAGCAAACCACGACTTGATGAAGGATTTAATGTCATGATTGGAGTGTCGTTTGATGAGCATAAATTGGTGTTGAACCGCTGGTTTGGACGACGAGTCCATGGTTGGTCAGGATTCGCGGGACGGGCCCATGAAAACAAATCCTTGTTTTATGAATAGACGCTCGTTCGTTCGTTAGTTTAAGGAACAAACAAAATAAACCTGAGTCTAATGATATAAAATTCGTCTATGAGCTTTCACGAAAACCAGAATTTTATATTTTAAATATGTGAGATTTCACAAAGTGGAATAAACTCTCGTTTCAAAGGTGGATGCTCGTACGAGAGAAAGTTTTTTTTTTCTTGATAGACGTGCGTCTGTTAG